>NW_012236529.1:1439089-1688809 GCF_000787575.1 Acytostelium subglobosum LB1 | reverse complement strand
TGTTGTTGTTGTTGTTGTTGTTGTTGTTGTTGTTGAAGGAGAGAATGTTGTTGTTGTTGTTGGAGGAAACCTCCATGCTGATTGGAGGGAGTTGAAGGATTTGAGCTTCCACTGGTAAAATGTGGATAAGCATCAACAGAGTTTGGACTCACTGATCGTATAGAATCCACCAAACTATATGAGTTTAGCTGTGAGTTATGATTGCGATTGAGCTCAAATTGTCTAGATGCGGTGTGCTGATCATTGAATGATGAAAATGACTCGATGCCAGTCTGGTGTTGTGGTTGTCTCCAGTTGGATTTTTGGAACGAGTTGTATTGTTGTTGTTGTTGTTGTTGTAGAAATGGAGGAGGGGAAATTGAATCAGAGACAGAAATGGAAGAGATTGGTGGCGCAGAGCTTGGGTGCAAAGGAGTTGGTTGGTTGAAAAAAGAGGAAGCGGGCGATGATGTTCTCAAGGAAGGCGAGTTGGAAGGTGGTGTCAAATGAAAAGAGCTGTTGATGGAGTTGTTGTCAATGAAGTTGCTGTTAAAGCTATTATGGAAACTTTGTGGATGGTGTTGTTTCAATAGTAAACTGCTGTTATTGTTGTTGTTGTTGTTGCTGCTGAGTATGTTGAAACTGTTGTTGTTGTTGTTGTTGTCTAAAAAACTTTGAGTGCCCGATGATGATGGGGTATTGAATGAATGTGATCCATTGAGAAGTGAACCAGATATGTCATCGAGTGAGGCGTCATTCAACGAAAGTCTATAGAATGATTGGTCCATATTCAATGATTTCCCGTTGTCTTTTTACTTAAGAGGCATCTGTCTGGAGCTGCATATATGATTATATTATGGTGATAGAGAGATTTGTAGGATGATGAAATAAGTGATTTTAAAAAACAAAAGAAAAAAAGGTGATAAGAAATAAAAAGAGAATGTGATAGAGATAGAGAGAAAGAGAAAGAGAGAGAGAGAGAGGAGAGATTGATGTGTAGTTGGGGTTGGAGGGTTTGTTTTGTTCTGTTGATGATGGGCAACAACACACCCCCTCAAACAACAAACACCCCTTTGAGTTCAATTTTGGTAGTCTAAATTAAATTAAATTAAATTCATAAAACCCCATTTAAAAAGGTGAGGAAGTTGTTGTTATTGGTGTTGAGTGATGTGGTATATTCCGTCCTTGATCCTCTGGGCAATCTGTAACACCTTGGCGTCTGAAAGGTTGAGATTAATGTCCTTGATGTCCAAAATGTAGTTGGATTGTCTAAAATTGTTGTTGTTGTTGTTGTTGTCTGAATGCGGTGATTGGTTGCACAAGTCCAACACAGAGTTGATATCCCCGGCCTTGATTGATCGCTTACCTGCTTCAATGTCGCTGCCATCACCACCACCACTGTCGGGCGTAGTGGTGAATATAGGTTGACAGTTCTTGTCCAACTTGAGATTTATGTTTGTGTACCTCCTGTCGGAGCGCTTTAACCAATCCGCCAGTACCACCGATGACATTCGCTTGCCAGACTCGTTTGGTAACGATCTGCTGTAGTCATATCCTTGCATTTGATCCTTCTTGGTGGCGGATCGACTATTCAGATGGGGTCGGAGCTCGTACTCAAATGGCTGCTGCATTGGCAGTGATAGTCTTGATGCCATTGTTGTCTGATGGTAGTTGAGTGGATCGTTGGACGATTCGTAGAGAGCTGGATTCTCGATGGGGAATAGCAGAATGTCATAATTATGCAGTGGCTGGCTTGAGAACAGTGCCGACAAGTAAAGACATAGCGATATGGTGGACCATTGGTTTGGCTCTTTACCAGCGATAATGACGAACCAGGATCGCACCGGATTGAATCCATAGAGCTTGATGCCCTTTATATTCTTAATTTCACTCTGTGGAGAGAGGTATGCAATGCGGATACTTTCTGAAGCGAATGGAGAATGCATTGAAACTTGTCGCAGGTATCTGTTTACCTGAGTGATCTCTGTGGGCTGTGACCTTATCAAATTGAGGTCCAAGTTATTGAACTGGCTTGAATAAAAGTATCTCTTTTGATGTTGATCTGGTGCACCAGTGCCGCTATTATTATCGAAGAACAAATATGATGGTGTTGATCTTAATATTACGGAACTGTTCCTACTACTACTACTACCACTGCTATTGCTACCATTGCTGCAAGTCCTTCTATTAAGTGTATGTACATGTTGTTTGAGAAGAGACTGTGGATTGCATGGGGCAGCAGGATGCTGTAATAATATCTTTGAAAGTTTCATAGAACTGCTACTAGTTTGTTGTTTGTGATAGTATTGAATTGGTGAACATACTGTTCTCTAGTTCTTGTTGTTGTTGTTCTTGTTGTTGTTGTTGAAGTTGTGGTTGTGGTGTGGTTGTTGTGTTCTTGTGGTTGTGTTGCTGCTCTACATCCTCACCACCAATATTAAGGAACTTCCGGGTGTCGTTTCAATCCACTAAACACACCACCTTTCTTTTTTGCCAGGATTGTGGTAATTGCTGATTACAAAGAGAAAGAGAGATTGAGAGATAGACAGATAGATAGAGTAGAGAGAAAAGAGAAAGAGATGGATTATGTAGAATCAGAGGTACTCCTCAGGTATGAAAAAAATGAATTGCACTTGCTTTCTATATATATGTGACACGAATAGCTTACAACAACAAAAACAACAATACTACTCTCTGCAGTTCTAATAGTAGGTCCGACGTTTCAAAGTATGACTATCAGGTGGTTGGTCGCAAGACACCAAGGCGATTCTGGTTTGGTCTGGTCATCATTCTTCTCACAAATATATCATTGTCTATCGTCTCTTTAACTATATGGCCCTATCTATCATTGGTATGTTATTATTATTATTAAGAGTATCATCATCAACTATTGTTGTTATTAATTCATCATCATCAACAACAACAATTCTTCACAAAATTTATATAGAATGTAGAAAGTATATATATATTAGCAATATCAATATCAGTATTCCATGGTGGAGCATCACTAGGCAAGAAACTATTCACTATGGTTGGTGAACGTTACGAGAACTATTGGACACAGCTCATTCTGGCACTGTCCATTGCGATGATGGGCGATATTTTGTATGCAGCCTTCCCTCAGCAGTTCCTCATCATCGTTGCACGCTTTATAGTTGGCATTGGCTCTGGCAGTAGTGTGATTCTTCAGAGCATGCTGGTGCCCAAGGGCAGTGATCACACGACACAAGTCAACCGATTGACATGGATGTCTTTAACAACGTCATTAGCGTACGTGGCAGGACCTGCTCTAGTGGCAGCCGTCTCCCTTCTCAACATCAACGACACTGTCAATCTATATCATGACAGTGGTACAGTGGCCTTCTTTGGATGGTTAGCATCATTCTTTACATTTATAGCTCTTGTCTTGGCATCGGTTGGCAAGGTCATTGACAAGTCACAACACAAATCCATTGACAACGATATCTTTGGTTCGATCAATGGTATGTCGAACATCAACTCTCTCGCCCTCACTCTATCTAACAACCTTTGGACACACCTCTCTAGATATTCAACCAATTGGCACTGGATATCGATCACAACAGTCTTGTATATTCCCACCAAAGGTCACACTGACGATCATGTGCTTCATTCACTATCTAATATTCAATTGCGGAACAATATTGGAGACAGTACTCATACCAGATCTCATCAATGTCGGAGGCTATAGCACATATAATTGGAACTTGACCAAGGTGGCAATGCTATTTGTTGGACTAGGTGTGTCATGTGGAGTGGCAGCCTACCTTAGCAAACGAATCCAAAGCAACAATCTACTGCTCTATATTTCAATGATACTATTCACTCTAGGCTATGCATTCATGTGTTCATGGAAATTCCAACAACAACAGACCACTGGCAGTCAGAGTCCATCAGCACCAGATATTGTACGCTTCCTTCTTGGCGTTATAATGGTGGCCATTGCCTATCCAACAGCAATAGCCAGCTCCATCACTCTTTTCTTTGAGTTGATATCAACTGTATATATTGTATGTTATACTTTCTTCGACAAACATTCCATCCCTTTGTACTAACTCATTCACATACAACTCAACAAACTAAAGAAAAAGGCATCCAACATGTTCTTGTTTGCCAGCAACTTTGGAAGACTGTTGGGACCACTCTGGGCTGTACTGATTTTCGAAAGGATAGGAGACAACGCAGTCTATGTCTATGGTGTTTGTGCAGGCCTTGTATCACTGATACTGTTGCTCTCAATTGGTAGATCATTCAAGTTCATCTCGACCAATTCAAACATACAGCGTAATGTCCCAATATTGAATGTGGACGATGAGGATGATGGAGTATTTAGATAGGTTGCTAATAAATAATTAAAATAATATTTAAAGCTTGTAGCCAAGTGATGTTCATTGTTTGGGTCAAACTTTTGAAGTTCATGTCAAAACAATGTGAAACACTCTTTGATGATTATTAGTTGTAGATAGAGATAATAGAGTAGTAAGAAGAGAGAGATAGATAATGAACCCGTTCGAACTGATCCCTGTGATCAATAATGTTCCCTGCAAGATTGAATCAATCGATATCTGGGGATCAAACATATATATAGGTACAAATGATGGTCAGATACTGATGTACATCATTGAGAAGGTGGAGAACACTGCAAACAACAACAACGCTAGTGGTTACAGTAGTAGTAGTAGTAGCAACAAAGGAAAGATATCATTCAAGTCAAGGATGGAGAAGAAAAGGACACTAGGTCATGGAAAGAAGCCTGTAGAGAAGATACTACTAATCGCTGATATAGGCAAACTGCTCACTCTCTGTGGTACGTATAATAGTTACACACCTACTTACATACTCTCTACAATTCCTACTAACACATAAGTATTCACAAACCTAGACGGTAACCTAGACGTCTTCAATCTATATAACCTCGAACCAACCACCCCTATTGGTCCAGCAGGCAAAGGCGTTACCACATTCTGTATCAAGAAGAACAGTCCTGACTATAGACTCTGTGTCGTGTCAAAGAGGAAGATATCGCTGTTTGAGTATGTCCGTGTGTTTGACTTGCACAAGGAGGTCATCCTTCAAGACACACCTCTGGCTGCAGAGTGGTGCGGAAACACAATCTGCCTGGGCTATCGTAAGGAGTATGCTGTGTTGGACATCAACAAGGAATCACATCGAATACTGTTCACATTGGATCGAACCATGCCACGACCAAAGTTCATTATGGACTCTCATGGAACACCTCTGTTCCTTCTGTCAACAGATGACCTAGGCGTTCTAGTCGACATGAACGGAGAACCTGTTCAAGGCTCGGTACAGTGGTCCTCATCACCATCTTTGCTCTCCTTCTGGACCCCCTATCTGATCTCACAGGTCAATGGCACCAACTCATCAAAGGTGTTGGAGATACACGACATTATCAGCTATCGACTGGTGCAATCAGTCACACGACATCTACACGCATCACCGCCAATGGTCTACACAGCAGTTGCAGAGGGCCGCTCCGATGGTGGCGATCTCCTAATGCTAGCCAGCTCATCACCACACTGTGTCTACTGTCTGAATCTAAACAGCATGGATCAGCTCATTCAGGCGATGATCTCCAAGGGTGAATACGAGGAGGCAGTCCGAACCTTTGAAATATTCTTCAAGAAGGAGCAGACACTGAGCCAACAACAGGACGCCAACTACGACCCCGCAATGGAGCGGGCCACACATCAAGCCCGTCTTGCCAAGATATACGAACAGGCTGGACTGAACGAACTGCACCACTTTAAGTTCTCCACTGCCTTCAAGTACTTTGCACAGTCGCGCCTCGATGCTCGAGCCCTGGTTGCTCTTTTCCCCTCACTGTTGCCCTACCAAACAAACTTCCGATCGCCCCTGACTGAGAACCTGGCAGAGATGATCGCCTCAAGTCACAACACACCAGTGCGTCAGATTGAAATGATGGACGAAGCCAAGCTCCAATTGCTAGAGTGTCTGGAGAACCGATTCCCACACATCAAGGCGATCGAGGAGCAAAAGGACATTGCATCAGTGCAGGTGAAACTCTATGCAGAGTTCAAACAGCACAAGAAGCTCGAGTCAGTGCTCAGTCGTCCGGGCATTGCTCTGTACCAACAGGACCTCGAAGAGTGGCTCACAAATGAGCGTCTCTACTGTGCACTGGGACTTGTCTATCAGTACACAGAGAAATACCGCAAGGCCTTGGTGCTGTGGGCCAAACTGGACAGCGGGGAGATGACCGATCGACATGAATCAACCGGATTGAAAGAGTCCATCGATCTATTGTCAGCGACCAATGGAATAGAGCCCCCAAAGGAGTTGGTTTGGGAGTTCTCTGTCTACCTGCTAAAGGCACATCCAGACGAAGCAATGGCCATCTTTTTGGCACACCGCAAGGATCCTCTCAACACCAATGAGGTTATCGAGTTCCTTGGCAAGACAACACGCAGCAGCTCACTAATCATGTACCTAGAGTTCTTGATATTTGAAGAGAATGACAAGACTGAACAATATCACACAAGACTGGCAGCCAGCTACATTGAAGACATTATCAAGACATCTCCAAACCTTTTCAAACAACAACAACAACAACTCGAGACTCAATCACAACAACAGTACAAGTCAGAGATCACAAAGGAGCGACAACGTCTTTTGACATTGCTAGAGTTCTCAAACTGCTACAATGTTCCCACACTACTGGCACAGATAAGGAACAGTCTACTGTATGAAGAGTTGGTCATACTGTACCTGAGGAGTGGAAAGTACGACATGATGTTTGACATTATAGTTTGGAAACTAAACGACTTTAAGAAGGCCGAACTCATTTGTTCAACATTCGATCCTCATCACAGTCTCTCAGTGGCCGCTGTCACCTCTGCCACTGCATCACCAATGTTGGCCAAATCACCATCCACTAGCTTGGACATATCATCAATCTCACCCGCTCTTCGTGGAGTCAAACCATCAGTACAACATTCGCCACACTTGTCATCACTGGATCCAGAGTCACCAGCCAATGCATCACCCAGCAGGAACAATAAGGAGACTCTATATGAACCCAAGAGGATGGAGCTATTCCTATGTCTACTCAAGACATATCTAAGAGCATATTCATCAAACAACAACAACAGTAATACTACAACAACACTACCAACTTATGTAATCGAATTCCTTAACAACTACTACTTTGAGATGGACCCAATCAAGGTGTTGAAGTTGTTACCATCAACAGTTCCAGTTCACACAATAGAGAACTACCTGTCACAGTCGTTCACCTTTAGCATCAGTAGCCAACGAGAGACAATGATCGTCAAGAACCTACACAAGTCATTGCACATGCACACCAAGTTTGAACATCAGACTGTTTGCTCCAACAGTGTGGCCATCAGTGGAGACAGTCGCTGTCCAGTATGCAGTAAGCCCATCGGAGACCGAGTGTTTGCCTACTTCCCCAACGGCATCATTGTACACTTCAAGTGCTTCCAGTCAAGCTATATCTGTCCAGTCACAGCACACAACTTTAAGACTGACCCGGCCATTAAACCTGTATCTGTTTGATTTTAATGAAAAGAGAGATAAAAACATTCTAACTACAAGAATCGATTCGTCAAGTTGATGCCACAATGAGCTTCATACTATTCTACCCCATTCTCAGATTCGGGACTATGATTCTTCAATCGTCATTGGTCCCCTGGGCTGAAAAGTGATCGTACGTTCCTAGAGGGAAAAAGAACCATTGTTCCAAAATCTTATTGACAACTACCCCACACCCTACTGTAGTGTTACCCCACCTTCACCACCAAACTCATCCAACACGTGTACAACCAACACCCGAGTAAGGTAAGTGGTGTGGGTATTGCATAGATAAGAGAGTGAATGTGCCAAGAGAAGTGAGTAGAATAGGGTAGTTGGGGAGACAGTCACAGAGATAGAGAAAGAGAGAGAGAGACATACAGACAGACAGATAGATAGATAGATAGAAAGTGAGAGAAGGAAGAGATAATCATTATATCACAACATCATCACATCACCATCACCATTCATTACTCCTCTCATTAAAAAGCAGTAGCAGAAAAAGAAGAATAAGAAGAAGAAGAAGAACTATTCTATCAACCATGACAATAAATCCTCAATTTGAGGAGATGGAGACAGTCTCTGGGTCCTCCATACTCAACCTATTCCCAGACGATAAGAAGACTACACGGTTGGCGATCAAACTTGAAGCTGTTTCCAACTTTAGGAATCTAGGTGGTATGCCCATAGAAGGTTCAAGGTAGGTTGTTGACAATGTTATCTACAATCCCCAATACCTAACATATATCGGAACAACAGTGGCAATTTAGTCATTAGACCTCACGTTATCAATAGATCAGCTTCACCAACCAATGCCACTGTGAGCGATGAGTTTTGGCTACTACACGTACTGTCCATCAAGACATTGATCGATCTGCGAACTACATGGGAGAACAAGACTATATCTCCTGTTAGGAAATTCGAAGACAACTTTGTACAGTTCTCCATCAAGGAGGACAAGGAGAAGGAGGGTCGAGGATCTCCTGCAACATCCCCAACTGCAGAGAGGAGAAGTCCCTCTCCAAGTAGAGAGCAGATGCTGAGTGCCTCGTTCGACCCCAATAGGTCGTCCAGAGTCAATGGCCAGCAACAGCAGCAACAGCAACAGCAACAGCCTAGACGATTCAGTTCTGGCCAAATAGACACAAAGCATGATACAACCAGTGAGGCAACAGGCAATGGAGCAAGTGGACTGGTTGTCAGCACTGGTAGCAACAGCAGCAGTGGCAGTAGTAGTAGCAGCAGTAGCAGCAATGGTGATGCCGTTCCCACAATTCAAGTTCCAACAGAGAGAGAATTGTTTGAATTGGAGATGGAGGAACAGAGGAATGGATTCCTTTGGAGGATATACAACAGAAACGAGGATATGGAGCGACTGAGATCACATTCACCTGGAGTATACAGGAACAGATATTGTATTCCACTAATCAACAACCAGTTCTTTTTGGAGGGCGTTTATCAAACTGCCTCTAACGAAACCAAGGTGTAAGTGGAGGAGCTAACAACAATAATCCAAACATCATAGTCTCCTAACATCATTATCATTGTCTATTACTACAGCAAGGTGACAGTGTCAAGATACTTGTTGTTTAACGACAAGGTTGGAGCATTCATGTTGATGAATCACTTGAACGAGTTGGGAATACTTGGAATGTATCGACTGACACTACTGTACACCCAAGAGGAACTGCTGACTGTAAGTGGACATATTCTTTGTGGACATGATTTAGAGTCGATACTAACATATTGACCATTCGAACACAATAGATATTAAGGATTATGAAGAACAAGGACAACTACCCTATCATGTATTTCTGTTCACTGGGCAAAGACCGCACTGGAATGGTGACGGCAATTCTACTCTCATGTCTTGGCGTACCCCGCGATATTATTGTCGCCGACTATGCCAAGTCCGAGGGCAACCTCACTGCACACCTTGAGCAGATCAAAAAGTACTTCAACCGTGTCGGTTTGGCCAAGGACGAGTTTGTTCGATCCCCACCAGAGATCATGGATGGTCTGCTAAGTTGGCTGGTGGAGACATTTGGCTCAATAGCCAACTATCTTGAGGTGATTGGATTCAAGAAAGAGGAACAAGAACAGCTGCGCAACAACCTGATCGTCACTAAAGAGGAGTACAACCAACTGGTGAGTCTATCACATCTCACCAATCTCACAGACCTACAAAAGCGACACGACGACTATGTGAGCAGCCAATCCAACCGAAGGACCTCTGCCAACCCATTCAAGGATTCAAGACTCTGGAGGAGACAGAACAAGGAGGAGCGAGGTGCTGCAAGTAACAATAATAAATAGTAGTAGTATTCGGTGTCCCATGCATTGAGGTATCGGATAAATAATGATAACTTAATCGATCAACTAGATTTATTCTACCCCAGGGACAAGATCCGAACATATGGGAGTTCAAAGTTACAGGACAACGGAACTGTTGTTGGTGACAAATTTATTCTGCAGAAGATCGATGGCATTCTAGAATGATGAATAGGTTAACCATTTAAACACTTGATCTTAACCTTCATTGTATAAGTAAAGCAATCATAGCAATAACTAAGTAGATACATTAAAGAGTAAAGCAGTAGGTATGAGTCAATCAAATCAACAACCTACACCAAAGTTGCCTCTTCCACCATTCACACATGAAACAGCAGTTCAGAAGGTCAGGTTGGCTGAGGATGCATGGAACTCTCGTGACCCTGTCCGTGTGTCGCAGGTGTACACCGAGGATACAAAGTGGAGGAACAGAGCAGAGTTCCCACAGGGTCGAGAGCAGGTCGTAGAGTTCCTCACAAAGAAGTGGCAGAAGGAGCAAGAGTATCGTCTCATCAAGGAGCTGTGGGCCTACGATGGTAATAGGATTGCCGTACGATTTGCCTACGAGTCAAAGGATGTCAATGGTGTATGGTGGAGATCCTATGGCAATGAGAACTGGCAATTCAATGAACAAGGCTATATGGAGCGACGTTATGCATCGATAAACGACCTTCAGATAAGTGAGTCTGAGCGTCTGTTCCACTGGCCACTCGGTCGTCGTCCAGATGATCATCCAAGTCTATCAGAACTTGGTCTCTAGTTAGTTAGATAGAGGTGTAATAAATTAAGATTAATGAATCCAATGCCAAAGTAATCTGAATGTCTTTGGGAGGTGCAGCCTGGTGAATCAGGAGTAAGAGGTCGTCTTGAAGCGCAAAGAACTCAATTTTGGTGGTGGTCACCACAAGCGTGCCGGATCTTTTGTGTTGTTGTAATAGATACCAGCAATGCACTACTTGGTGCATAAAACCAGATAATTATAACAATAAAACTTTATTATTACTATCACTATTACAATAGTTATAAATATACATACATACTTATAAATGAAGAAATTAAACGTACAGGAAAGCAAGGAGACACAGAAGTTGTTCACCTCTTCTATCGATGCCTTGAAGGCATTGTACGCCGCAAAGATCAGACCATTGGAGTCATTGACAAAGTAATGGTCAAAGTCTAGAGTCGTCTACATCGTTAAACAATCATCTCACTTACACACGTTGTGTCCACCCAATATACAGATTCGGTGAGTTCAATTCACCAATGTTGACAGATGGCGATATTGAAGCAAAGCCAATGGTGTTGCTGCTAGGACAGTATTCGACTGGAAAGGTATGTAATGGCATACATAACACATGCGATATATAGTTGACTAACCTTATAACACATGTTGTATAGACAACATTCATTCAATATCTCCTTGAACGTGACTTCCCAGGTAGCAACATTGGACCTGAACCAACTGTACGTGTGATTGACTTGAATGGTGGGCGTTGATCAAAGAGTAAACCCTAACATATATTGTTCCCTTTTGTAATTCAGACTGACCGGTTTAATGCCGTAATGTATGGTCCAGATGACAGAGTGATACCTGGAAACACAGTAGCTGTACAAGAGGATAAGCCATTCAGAGGATTGTCCAGGTTTGGCACTGGATTCATGAGCAAGTTTCAATGTTCACTTGTATGTATCCAACAATCAGCTTGCTTTTTTCTTCAACTTTACTAAAATAACTATGTTACAAACAGTGCCCAGCACCATTACTCGACAAGATAAGCTTCATCGATACACCAGGTGTATTGAGTGGTGAGAAACAGCGTATAGGTCGTTCATACGACTTCCCAAGCATTGTATCATGGTTTGCAGAGCGATCGGACATGATCCTGTTGTTGTTTGACGCCCACAAGTTGGACATTAGCGATGAGTTTAAGGCGGCAATAGAATCACTCAAGGGACACGATGACAAGATCAAGATCGTCTTGAACAAGGCTGACAAGGTCAGCTCACAACAACTGCTCAGAGTCTATGGTGCACTCATGTGGTCCCTGGGTAAGGTGATCAGGACACCAGAGGTGATGAGAGTGTATCTTGGCTCCTTCTGGAATGGTACAGCTCTTCAGAACCCAGACACTGAGAAGCTACTCCACTCTGAGATGGTGGACCTCATCAAGGAGTTAATCATGCTACCAAAGAACTCTGCCATCAGAAAGGTATGTTGGGAACTAGTGCCTTTACAAATGTTCTCAGCCGGTAACTTACATTATTTTATGATATGATAGGTCAATGACTTGGTAAAGAGAGCAAGATCAGCAAGAGTACACGCTCTTATCGTTGGTCATTTGAGGAATGAGATGCCAGCGATGTTTGGAAAGGATTCAAAGCAACAGGAACTGATTGCCAACTTGGACAAGGAGTTCCAAAAGATCGAAAGGATCTACAATATCCCAGCAGGCGACTTCCCCGACGTAGACAAGTACAGAAACATTCTCAAGGTGCACGACTTTAGCAAGTTCCCCAAGATCAATCCAAAGATGTTGGAGCCCTTGGACGAGGCACTGGCCATTGACTTCCCCCAACTGCTACAAAAGTTCCCATTGGACGGAACACACAAACCAACGCCATACGAGCTGAACCCATTCGCCATCGATGAGGTTGAGAGCAATCTTCGCTGGACAGTATGGGAGAACATCGATAGAAACACTTTCATTCCCATCTTTTACTCTCTGAACCCTGCTGAGGGCAAAGTGACGGGTGTCATTGCCAAACAGCCATTACAATCATCTGGTCTTTCAAATGACGTACTTGCCAAGATATGGAGACTATCTGATATCGATAGGTATGT
Source organism: Acytostelium subglobosum LB1 (assembly GCF_000787575.1). Classification (NCBI taxonomy): domain Eukaryota; phylum Evosea; class Eumycetozoa; order Acytosteliales; family Acytosteliaceae; genus Acytostelium; species Acytostelium subglobosum. Next base: position 1,676,064 of record NW_012236529.1, on the reverse strand, counting down.
TATATATATATATATATAGGTAGCAGGTAGTAGTTGTTCACAAATACTGACAACAACAATCACACACACACAATCATAGAGATGGAAAGTTGGATGTGGATGAGTTCTGTCTGGCCATGCATCTGATCAACACAAAGATCCAAGGATTCTTGATACCAGATGTACTTCCACCAACATTGATTCCTCACTCAAAGAGAGGAGGTATGGAGTTCTATGGTTAAATACAATTATCATTATTACTATTGTACAATATTTGTATAGTTTTAGCACTCTGAGATTCAATGTAGGTTTGTGGGCTATTACCAAAAAAGGAGGAGAGTTGACCAGAATGATGATCAGGTGGTGTGTGGTGTGTTTCCTTTGCTGCACCTTGATGACAAGGCTTCATTAACCACGCAACCTCTGAATGAAACACTGTTGTTCTGGTTGTTGTTGTTATTATCATTATTGGTCTCTTTAATCAAACACACATCACAAAGACACACACACTCTCTCTCTTATTCAATTATCTATCTCTGTCTCAGACCTAATCAAACTATTCATAAGATGGAAGAACCTAGCAAACAACAACTACCCAAAGTGTCTGATAAGATCAAGAACTCATTTATAGTGGATGATACTCCACCGACATTGGATAAACTAGACATAGATTCAAAATACATTCCAAAGCTTCTAGATCCATTGAACACACTATCTACTACCACAACGACTGTTGCTGGTGGCTACAGTATCATCGATAAAGACCTTCAACAGATGTCCAACAACATCATTGACTTGCTTACCAATGGCTTCAATGGAAGGGGTGAGTACGGTAGAGCCAAAGCCACACATCCCTATTTGGCCAGTATTGCTACCTACTACTTCCAACTTAAAGGCAAACGTATCCGTCCCACTCTCATCATGCTAATGTCACGTGCATTGAGTCCGAATGGATGTCTCACATCTGACAGTATCTTGTTGGCTCAGGTCTACGAGATGATGCATACCGCAAGTCTGGTGCATGACGATGTACTAGACGAGGCTACCACTCGTCGTGATATGAAATCAATCAATATGGCCTACTCTAATAAGTTGGCTATTCTTTGTGGTGATTATTTACTGGCAAGGTATGTCCAACCAGGTTGAGGAAGTCCAACTTCCTCCCTCCAGTCACCACCCAACTAACTCAATCTCCTAGATCATCTGGACTGATGACAACTTTAAAGAACCCAGAAGTACATGAACTATTTGCCACGGTACTGGCGGAACTGGTGGAGGGAGAGATCATGCAAATCAAGTCCACTGGTCTATCATTCGATAACTATCTGAGAAAGACCTATTTGAAAACGGCAACATTAATAACAAACGCCTGTCGTTCATCAGCATTACTATGTGGATGTGATCGTGCTACAGTTGACATTGCCACTGAGTTTGGATCAAATATTGGAATGGCACTACAGGTAACTTGTTGTTGTTGTTGTTGTTGTTAGTCTCTATCCTTTTTGATCACTTTACTAATCCACTCACACCAATCACAAACAGATTGTTGATGACCTATTAGACTTTACATCATCACCTGAAGAACTTGGAAAGGATGTTTTGGTGGACTTATCATTAGGATTAGCAACAGCACCAGTGTTGTATGCCGCTGAAGAATATCCTGAACTGGAGGAGATGGTAAACAGACGATTCTCTGCCACTGGCGATGTGGTACTGGCCAATGAGTTGGTTCTCAAGAGCAATGGATTAGTGCGTACACGAGGACTCGCCATTGAATACTGTAACAAGGCCATACAATGTCTTTTACATCTGCCATCATCAGAGTCCAGAGACCTCCTGATCACTCTGGCCCAGACCATGGCAACAAGGAATAAATAACACACAACGGGGGAACTTCAGAGAATGTCAAAAAAAGGCGCAAATTGTCAACATTTGTTTTTTTTCGCACATTCAGTCTCATGGGTGGACACCTCGTTGTTGTTGCACTCTCAGTGCCACGACGCGTAGTGAGTGTGAGAGAGAAGTGATCACAGACCTGTATTCTGTACTTTACACAACAACAACAACAACAACACATAGTAGTTAGTAGTAGTAACAGGTCGGTTCATCAAACATATATAATCATACCCATTTTTTTATTCATCATCATCATCATCATCAAGAAGACGAAGAATAGATAGATTGAAAGATGGAGCAGATACCCCAAGAGTTTATCAACACGATCATGGCGTTGAGCAGCCCAGACACAAACACTATCCGTGTGGCTGAGGAGAAGTTCAACTCATACAAGAGTCAACCAGATCAACTGGTCAGCTGTCTATTGTTTCTCTTGGTCAACTCGACTGAACCAGTGGTACGTCTTCTCAATATAATTGAACAAAGACAAAGAGTCTTAGAGTCTTACCATTATAACCACTTTCTCTTGTCTATCTACGACGCACAACAACAACAACAACAACAAAACACAGCTCAAGGAGTACTCTTCGGTCCTGATCCGTCCGCTTATCACACCTACACACAAGGACACGCTTTGGAGTAAGATCTCAAGCGACCTTCAAAACAACATCAAGATTCAACTGCTTAGATGTCTGCGCAGTGAAACCTCTAAATCGATCAGACACAAGGTCGTCAACATTGTCAGCGCTATTGCACCAGAGCTCATCAGCAAGAGTAAGTAGTAGTTTTGCAAGATGATAGAGTGAGTAGCTACTCACATACATACAAATGTAATACTACAGATGAATGGAGCGAATTGATGGGATTCTTGATCGAGGAGGCCAAGTCACCCAATGAGAACATGAGAGAGTCTGCCTATTTGATCATCGGACAGATGATTGGAGAGATCGAGTCGATCATCAAGCCACATATAGGACTCTTCAAGGGCCTCATTCAACAAGGTCTCTGCGACAGTTCAATCATCGTCCAGATTGCTGCCTTGCGTACCATCTCCACCTTTGTCAACATGAGTGATGTCGACAAAACTCAATTCCAACCACTCATTCCACTTATGCTTGCCGTATGTCATTGTTAACAAACAATATCATCAATCAAACAAGTACCATACTAACTAAAATATATATATATATATATTCTATCTGTCACAGACTATTACCAAAGCAATTGAAACTAATCACGAGAACAGTGCTCAGGATGGTATCGTGGTGTTTATCGTCATTGCCGAGTCCAAGCCATCATGGCTCGCCAAGGAGACCCACACCATCATGAAGGCATTCTTTGAGATTATCAACTCTGATATGGTCGAGGAGGAGACCAAGCACTTTGTCATGGAGTTCTTCCTGGCCATTGCAGAGAGAAGAGCAAGCATCTACAAGATGAACCCTGCCTATCTGACCTCATTGGTCCAGATCATGTACAAGTGGTTGTCCACCAGAGAGGACATCAGTGTAGAGTCATGGAACCAGTTGACTGTATGTATATCGATCGATCAATCATATAAAGATCTTAACTCACACCACACGTCCAATCCAATTACAAACTCTTTTAGAACGAGACTGATAACTCTGATGATACATCGGATGCCGATGTTGCCCAAGACGCATTCGATCGTCTTTCGTTGGCAATCCCAAAGAATATGCTCCAGGCGGTCTCTGGCTTCTTGCCATCGTTAATCAAGTCCAACTTCTGGGGTGATCGCTTTGCCGCACTGATGAGCATTACTATGTTCTGCGAGGGATGCAAGCACCAGCTGAAGAATAACTTGGAGAGCATGCTCAATCTGATCCTGCCACTGGTCAACGACCCAGTACCACGTGTCCGTTGGTGTCTCTTCTTCTGTCTCGGTCAAATGGCCACAGACTTTGAGCAGGACATTCACGCTCACTATCAGATCCTGTTCCAGACAGTGTCGATGATCGTCTCCGATCCAAACCCCCGTGTGCAAGCAGTCGTTTGTCTGTTCCTGTCGACCTTCCTTGAGGAGTTTGACAAGGAGAAGCTGACACCCCACACCAACAGTCTGTTTGGATACCTTTCACCACTGATGCAGTCCTCTCACTTCTCTGTCGCTGAGAATGCTTTGAGTGCCTTCTCCAGTATCGTCGAGTGTATCTCTGAGGACTTCCTACCAGTAAGGAGATCACCAAACATCATATCGATTGATTCATTATTCAACCATTCATACTGACTATCTTAACATTGATATAGTACTATGACAGCTTTATGCCATTCTTGACTGGTATACTCCAGAATCATACATCAAAGCAATCCAGAACTCTTAGAGGAAGAGCACTAGAGGCAATCAGTTTGATTGGCCTTGCTGTCAAGAAGGAGAAGTTCGCCAATGACCTCCACCAGATCCTTACCTTCATGTCCAGTCAGCCACCCTTTGAGTCTGACGATCCTCAAATTGACTTCTTCCTCAGAGCCTGCACCAGGTTCTGCCAATGCATGGAGAAGGATTTCAAGCAATACCTTGGTTTCTGCATGAAGCCAATCCTTGGTGCCATCAACGCCAATGTTGAGATTGTTTCAACAGGTATGTTATCATCATCATTACCATCATCATCAGTGCACTGTCCATTGTTTACTAAATGTTATTCTTCTCTCTCTCACACACAGAATACACTGACGATTATACCGAGGAATCGATCAGCGACAACAGCGCAATGACCGTTGAGAACAAATCATTGGCACTGTCCATGTTGGTGATCTACTCGACCATCCTCAACGAAGAGCTCTTTGAGTACATCGACACATTGTACAAAGAGGTCGTACCACTCATTGACTATGAGTACAACGAAGACATCAGAACCAACGCTGTTGCTCTTATGCCATGTCTGCTCAGGATCTCCAAGGCCCACTTTGAGAAGAAGATGTCTGCCCCCAACGGTGCCAAGGTCCCATTCACAAGTGAACTCTTCAACAACATCCTCTCGAAGCTCCTCGTATCCCTTGATACTGAGTCAGTATCAGAGATCATTGGTGAGAAGCTAAAGGTTATTGGTGAAGTATGTATATATATATATTATATATGTTTATATATTCTTATGCTAATCATTATCAATCCTCCTTCCAAAGTGTATCGAGGTTATGGGCGAGAAACATCTCACTGATGGTCAGATGAGAAGTATCTTCCAATCAATCATCAAGACTTTGGACTCTTTGGACGAGATGAGAATCGAGCTGGAAGGTGATGTTGATGAGGAGGATGATGATCCACAGATCAATGCCGAGATGCAGTTCCTCGAGGATGCCTACAACTTCGTTGCCATTGCTGTTGGAGACATCATTATCACAAGCAAGGACTCGTCTGTGGTTCATCTTCAAGAGATCCTTCTCGCCAACATCTTGGCCAGAATCACTGGTGACGAAGACTCTGACCAAGTCAAGTCATCGATGCTCTGCATCATGGACGACCTGATTGAGTACGGTGCACCCAACGTTGGCCCCCTTTATGCACACATCATCAATCCCCTCCTCAAGTCGTGTCACAACTCGGATGTATCTGTTAAACACGCCGCCTCATATGGTTTGGGAATGGCCGCTTCCAAGGCACCACAACACTTTGCTCCCTTTGTCATTGGAGCAATCGAGGCATTGAACATGCTCGTCAGCATGACAAATGCCAGACACGAAGACAACTTAGAGGTGACCGAGGGTGCCGTCTCTTCGATTGGCAAGATCATCAGATACTGTGGTGCTCAGCTTGGTGACATGCTCGGCAAGATCATCCCATTGTGGTGCTCTCATCTCCCAGTTCAAGACGAATCTGAGCGCAAGGCAGTTCTTGACAATATGCTTGAGCTCATCAAATTGTAAGTTATTATTATTGGTGGACCATCACCAAACAACCATTCAGACAGACTCTAACATATTTCAAAACAACTATAGGAATGGAAGTTTCTTTGGCCAGAAGGAGTTTGTTGTTGCTTTGAGAGTCATCATTGATGCAGTCCAGAAAGAGTATCTGCCTGATGACAAGAAGGACACTGTTAAGCAGTTGTTGGTTGGACTACAGCCACTTGGAATCTTGAACCAAGTGTCCCAGGCCGACATTGAAGTCCTCCAGAAAGCTTTGCAATAAAACACACATACAAGTTTATTATTATCTCATCCGATTGTTATGTCCTTGACTGACTGACTGATTGATTGATTGGTTGGTCTTTTAATGGCCAACAAGCTCAAGCAACAACTTCTTGTAATCTCCAGAGCAATCGTTGGAGATGTGGTGATGCAGAGTCTTTCCATAGTTGACAAGATAGACCTTCTTGAGCTCTGGCATGAAGGGTTGACAGTAGATGACGTTACGGATCAGCTTGTCATCGTTGGTACCAACACCAGCCATGGCCTTGTTGAGGATGGAGGCAAAGTATCCGAATGAGTCGTTGGCAAAGAAGAGGATGGCTTGCAGACCCGATCTGATGTCCAGCGAGAACTCGCTGTCAATCACCTTGGAGAGTGGGTTGTGCTTGTGCATTGTTGGGTAGACGCGACACAACTCACGAATGTGCATAAAGTTACGCTTGGCCAGGATGTTGATAAACACCTTCTCGTCAGTGCCAACGCGACCTTCACCAGCATAGTACAGCTCATCAACGTCTCTGATGATCAGGTTTGGATCGACAACCCACGACTCATCACGGAACTCGAGCAGCTTCTCCAAAAGGTGCTTGTAGTGACCAGAGGTCTCGGACGACACCCAATGATGGAGACTCTTGTGGTGCTCATTGTTGAAGATGTTGAATATCCTTTGCTTCTGAGCATTGCTTCTGGTGACCAGGATCTCAGTCAAGGCATGCTCGTTGGTGCCCACACCCTTCATGGCGTCGTAGAGGATCTCGGCGTCATAATAGGCTGGGTCAGTCAAGAGGTCCACCAAACACTTCTTGAAGTTTCCAGAGGTCTCTGACTTGATATCCTTAATGAGGTCTCTGTAGATGGTGCTGCTGTACACACGAACAATCTCCATACGCTCCTCCAAGTTACGGTTTCCAATGATCTCAACCAAAGTATGCTCATCCTAAGTTTGTTTGTGTTGTTAGTAGGTGTTGTTGGTGGACCTGAGAGATGCTTCTTGTCAATAACATACCGTTCCAATTCCCTTCATGGCACGTCTAAGTTGATCAGCATCTCTTCTGAGATCGTGTCTGATGGCACAGGGCATCACAAAGGCAAAGGCAACGGGTGGAGCAGCTACGGCCATCACTGGTGCAACAGCGACACCAACTGCGGCCACTGGAGCAACTCCAACTGCGGCAACTGGAGCAACTCCGACTGCTGGTGTTGCAACTATAGGGGAGCCTGTTGCGGGTGGGTAGCCTGGTTGGGCAGGTGAATAACCTGGCTGAGCAGATGGGTAGCCAGCAGGAGGGTAGCCAGCGGGTGGATAGCCTGGCTGCTGTGCGGGTGGGTATCCCTGTTGTGGAGGATAGGCACCTGGCTGTTGTGGTGGGTAGGCACCTGGCTGCTGGGCGGGAGGGTAGCCCTGTTGTGGTGGGTAGGCACCTGGTTGTTGAGGTGGATAGGCACCTGGCTGTTGCGGTGGGTAGGCACCTGGCTGCTGGTAGGCACCTGGTTGCTGAGGTGGGTAGGCACCTGGCTGTTGCTGCTGAGGGTAAGCCTGTGGGTAGCCTTGAGTTTGGTAGGCACCTGGTTGTTGTGGAGGGTAGGCACCTGGCTGCTGAGGTGGGTAGGCACCTGGCTGCTGATAGGCACCTGGCTGTTGTTGGTAGGCACCTGGCTGCTGAGGTGGATAGGCACCTGGCTGTTGTGGAGGGTAGGCGCCTGGCTGTTGCTGTGGAGGGTAGGCACCTGGGTAGGCACCGTAGCCTTGTGGATATCCTGATGGTGGTTGGGACATGTCTTATTGATTTATGTATATATAAGTATGTATATTATGTGTTTTAGATTTAATGAATTATGGTGATGTTGAAAGTTTGCGATCAAGATGAATGTGTCAGTTTTTGTTGTGGTCAAAATTAATATCGGTTTGTGTGTCTAAAAAAGGGTGGCACCCTATCGTTCACTGTGGTCGATTGTGTGTGGAGCGCATCATTGTACAACACAACACTATCCTGGTTCTTCCAACTAAAAGAATAATGATCATTATTTAAATATATTGCCTTGACTTTGAACTACAACGAATATTGATTCCATTGTAATCCTGGCGTTTGGCAAAGATTCATTTCCTACTTGTACCCTTACCCTACCATAAAATCTGTATTTCTCTTAACACCTTGCTACAATCTGATTAGTTGAACTTGAATGTAATCGCACATACTTGTTAGAAAATGAGACTTGTAAAATGAGTGGAGTCTGTTTTCCAAGAACAACACTTGTTCTTCTCTCAGAGTCGACACCAATATTTCTAAGACCAACAACAACAATAACAAAGATAATAACAATGAGCAACAAATCTAAACAATTTATACCTCCATACAAGTCTAGCGGTGGCAGCGATCACTCACAGGGCAGCGGGAACAATGCCTCAAATAGTGCTTCTAGTAGTCCCGCTGGTGGTCCTCTAAAGACTACAAAAGATAACTCACAACAAAGGCAGCAACAGCAGCAACAACAGCCCACAAAGAAACAACGTGTTACATCGCCTGATCATCACCATGGGGACAATTTCGACAACAACAACCACAACAACAACACATCGACTACTGCTGCTCACCATTCACGAGTCTTACACAACGCTACAACCTCGAATCAGACACCAGCACCATCATCAGTACCGACCACTACTCTGAAAGACTTTACACCAATGACCTTTGACAGGAACGCAACTGCATTGATGACAATTCTCAATCCACTTCATGTTCAATTGGGCAACTATATATACAGTTTGTATCCAGTACTTGGTATGCACCTTTAGTTGAGAAACCTATCTAACATTCTATCGATTATAGTACCTGATCCCCCACAGTTCAAGAGATCAATGCAGAAGATCATGGTAGCAAGCGAATCAAAGAGAACTGCCTTCCTGGAGGAGCTGAACAACCTGCTTCTGAACGACTTGGCACGGCTAAAGATTTGTCTGTCACCTGTCAGCTCCTCTCTCAGCGATCGTTCCACCTACTTCTCAGACAGCTTCATCAAGATACTACTCTCTGTACCCAGTCTACAGTGTCATTTAGTCAATTTACTGTTGGAGAAGGCGATGGAAAACATTCACAATACAGAGTATGAATTCTACAATACAACATAGGAGTACGCCAGTAGTTTGAACTAACAATCTTACCAACCTACCTCTATGTTATTCAGTGACACATTCCAGCATGCCAAGCAGATATATGCACAATTCCGATGGATGGAGAACCTTCAAGATAAAGACTTGACAATCAAGCTTATCCAACACCTGGAGGTGCTTCAGTGTAATCCATCACTGAGGAAGGATCTGATCAGTTTCATGCCAGAGATTATCGATGACTCTGGACACGCATGCACAGTCGAGGCTCTTTTGAAGATCATCGAAGAGGACAGTTCCTACACTATCACTGTATTGGACTCACTTGGTAGTTTAACATTGAGTTCAAATCTAAAGGTAACTTGCTTAACTATCAAATAGTCACTTCAAAGAATGTTGTTTAGTTGGTCTAACATTGAATCACCACCAACAGACCCAAGCAAGAGAGAAGATATTCAAGTGCCTTGGCTCAGCATCATTGGAGGAGTTACCAGTCATTATCAACTCACTATTACAATCAAACTCAAAGAAGGAATCCACAGACGTATGTATCTTAACAATAATTCAAACAGTAGACTTACATAATGAATGATTCATCATAGACAATCAAGCAACTTAGAATCAATCTACAGTTTCCACCCAAGTTTATATACAGCTCGAGCTCACCTCAAAAGTTCAAGAGCAATGATCCAAAGAGATCCTCTGGTGAGTCATTCGTTGTGGATTCACTAAAGACCAACTTTAGGTTCAAGAAGGACCTCTGTACAGCATTTCTCAAAGAGATCAGTTCAATCAATGATAACGTAAGTAGTTTCAACTAGCTCAAAGTTGATCATCAACTTATTTAACACAACAACTATTACAGTCCTATCAGGTGATTGATATGTGGCTTTTGTTCATCATCTACTCATTTTGGGGAGCCCCAAAGGACATTGAGACATTGTTCAAGAAGAAGATATTGAATGGACAGTTCACCAAGTCCCTGTTGATGTCAAGCATATGCAATCATGCCAGTGCACTCAAGGAGTACTCAAAGTCATTCCTTTCACTCTGCGACTGCTTCTTGCGATCGTTCGACCCTCGCATCAGATCATTTGGTGTCACATTCTACGTCTATCTTTTCAAGTCCTTTGAGGAGCGTTACTATCAACAGGATATCATTGAATCACTGATTACACACATTGGCAGTGGAAATGGCAGTGAGGTCGATGGGGCAATAGAGGTGCTCAACATCATTGCCAAGAGCAGCGTCGAGCAATTGCTTCCATACACCTCGTACATCAAGGGCATCCTGGATCACATTGACTCTTTGGATGAGAATCAAATCAGACAACTGTTTCAAGTGTTTAGACAGTTGGCCTACATCACTAGGATTGAGGACAACCCACTCACCTATACATTGGAGCCAAACAACTTTATCTTTGGTGACCTTGAGATCTTCTCCAGGAAGCAGATCACAAACACTCTGACCAAGTACAAGAAGATTGGTATCATTGCACTCTGCGCACAGATCCAACGACTGGCAATTATTCCACCAGCCTTTGAGGCAAAGCGTCTTGAGAGGGAGGCCCACAACAAGGACATCAAACCAATCGACATATCTGATGATCTCTACGCCACAATCATCTCCATCCTCGAAACAATACTATCTAATTGCAAGACCTCCAAGTTGGCCACCGCCTATCTCTATGATGAGATTGTCAACATCTACACCAACAAGCAACAACAACACTTTAGCATCAAGGTGGTCAAGTGGGTGGCTGATCGACTCGAGGCCGATCTCCGCGACAACTTCCTTCAGGATCATCTCTCTCGTGATGGCGATGACCTCTGGTTCAATGAGGAGAACGAGTCCATTGCCGTGATCATCCATCCCAACCTCGTAGAGGGTGGACAGAGCCGTGAGAAACTACTTTGTCTGTCCAGCCACTTTAGGTTGCTCCAGACCTTTGTGCGAGCCATCTCGCCGCAGTCCTCTCTCGACCAGATCGAGACTCTGTTTATGTGCCCAATCGCAATGTTTAGTCTGGACGTATTCGATGGTCTCCAGGTCTCTAAAGAAAAGGACACATACGCCCTCTCACTCTTTTACGCCATCAACTGGGTCAGGGAGCTACTGAATGGATTCTCCACACAGACACTCACACTCAGTCAGAAGAAGCTGCTCAAGAAGATCGACAATCTTATCTGCCTCGAAGAGAGACTGGAGACAGTGCTGTCCCACTGCTATGCCTTTGTCGTACCCTATGGTACATTCAACTCTGATCAGAGGAAGAGTTTCTCGATCGATTTGACAAAGATCAAGAAGAAGAAGGAGACCAATCTTCTATCTGAAGGAGGGTAAGTTATCTGTTAACACGTCATTTAAAAGAAATAATACTTACACGCCTTATTCAATCATCAAGACTCGAGGACCTACAGCCATACACAAAGTTAGTAAGGCCACACTTTAGACATTTGGATGTAAGTTTTAGTCTCACATTGACCTCAGCTATCTAACAACTCTATTGACAACAAGCACATACACAATACATTATAGCTCAATGCCTTATCAATTCTCCAGATGAGTACCAAGACTGATAGTCAAGAGAATGTAATCATTGACATGGAACCAAAGGAACTTCACTACCTGCTGGATGACTTGTACACCAAGTTGGTGATATTGACAACTCCAGAAAAGGTCAACCCTCTGAACAACTCTGCACCAAAGCAACAACTTCCCTACACCTTCTTCGATCTGATTGAACGATTGAATGGTGTGTTCCCTGCATTCTGCACCTATCTTGACCGACTGGTCAAGCTTTTGCCAACACTGAGCGACAAGATTCACACACTCACCCAGCAGCTGGACTCACTTGCTGTTCAGATCAAGAAGTTAAATGCAGAGAGCAAGGACGATAGTGATGCCCCCGATAAAAAGGATCGTGATAGGCTCAAGAAGACTCAACAACGACTTCAAGAGGAGCTTCATCCAAAGGCACTTGAGCAGGCCTATCTGACATCATGCTCCAGCATCATATTCAAGTGCTTCGAACAGATATTCCTCTATGTCTATATGTGCTCAGATTCAAACAGCAAGATGTTCAACGTAAGTACCAACCATACAAACACCTGGTTCTTGTTTATTAATATCCAACATCAATCTAGCAACTGATAGCTAGCATAATGGAGAACTCATTTGTAGGCAATACCAATGTGGCGCGAACACAACAACCTATTGGAGTCCAATTATTTAGAATAATTGGATACTTTGAAGGGTTCTGGCCCAAGTTCATCAAGTATGGTCAGTTCAAACCATTGTTGAGCCTCCTCCAGTTGTTGATCGCCTTGTTTGAGAACCCTCTGTTCAGCAAGCAGATGTATCTCAGAAAGAACATTAGCAACTATGCATACACTGCCCTTTCAACAAAGTGGCCTCACAAGATATCCGTAGGTTATCAAAGAGAAAAGATAAGTATTATTATTATTAGGTCTACTGACCTATTACTTTCTTATTAGGTGGCATCGATTGGATTCTTTTTGAAGACATACTTCCAGTACAGTGATGACCAGATGAATGCATTGGGCAGCATGGCAGTCAGCCATTACAACTTCATCGTTCATCAAGACAATGAGCAGGCAAAGAAGAAGTCACCCAAGAAGAAATCACCCAAAAAGAAATCAAAGAAGGATGATTCCGACGACCAGGAGATGGAGGATGAGCAGCAGGAGGATGTGGATGACAACGAGTCGCCAGCCATCATTCTCCCAATGTTGACAAACTCATCATCCATCGTCTTCTTCAAGACGATATTCGCTCATCTTACAGAGTGTCTTGTCAATTTCAAGTTCTCCACATCAAGCGGTAAGTAATCGTGTGTGGTACAAGTGATTTGAATCATTATCCCTAACGACATCATCCATCCCTTCACAATAACATTACAGACCCAGAGGTGATACTTGCTTGCCTGGACAGTTCTATCAAGATCTTTGTCAACTTGGTCAATTTCACAAAGAGAAGAGAGAACTTGTTCCTTGTAGAGTCACTCAAGTATGTTTGATCAATAACAATAACGTCGTTTGAGTCATCAACTAACAATCACCTCGCATCATCAAATCTTAGGAATGGAAAGGAATATATTATCACATTCACCAAGCAGGTGATGCCAGTACTCAAGGAACTCCTACAGTACAACACCAAACGAACCATTGAGATGATAAGAGCATTCCAACAAGGAACACGAACACTACAGCACATTTGTACACATGGAAAGAACAAGAAGGAGACAGCCATCACCAGATTGGTACCAGTGGTCAAGAAGGCAGTTGAATCATTCCAGGTCGCAGTCAGACTGGTCCTCACAAAAATGGGCTGTCTCAACGCATTTACATCAGGTACTCTCCAGAAGAAGGACTTGAAGGGTGGACAGATGAAGGAGGTTGAGGAGGAAGAGGAGGAAGAGGAGGAACCAGAATCTGATGAAGAGGAGAAGATGAAGAAGAAGAAGAAGAAGAAGTCGAGCAAGGAGAAGAAAGAGAAGAAAGAGAGGAAGAGTAAAGAGAAGAGTGGAAAGAAAGACAAGAAGAAAGACAAGAAGAAGAAAGATAAGAAAAGACAAGAAGAGGAAGAAGATCAAGTTGAAGATGAAGAACAAGTGGAAGATGAAGAGCAAGTGGAGGATGAAGAGCCATTGGATGAGGACTCGATTATGGACGACGAAGAGGAGAATAACACGCTTAGGCTCACACCTCTGACTAGAAAGACGTCAGTCTCTGATAATGAAGAGAGGAGCAGCAACGAAGACGACGACACTGATGGTGCAGGCATTGGTGAAGAGGCCGAGGAAGGCGATGAGGAGGAAGATGGCGAACCTGACTCTGAGGGTGAGGGTGACAGTCTGCACTCTGAAGACGACGACAACGATCAAGATGAAGATGATGAAATAGAAGAAGAAGACGACGACGAACAAGTAGCCAACGACAAAGAGGACGATGATGACTCTGAGGAATTTGAATTCAACAGTGATCAGGAAGATGCATCCTAGGACGCAGCAGCCACTATCTTCATTATTACTTCATAAACATCATAAAGTACAGCGAATGTAAAGTAGATTAGTACAATGTGTCGTGTGCTGTACAGTGAGCGATGCAACGGGAGAGGTATTGGATAATGGGAGTACTGTTTCCTTGAGCGAATGAGCATCCACACCATGAATAGACCAGATTGGAGGTTCAAGCCAAGGCTGGCGCCCACCTCCATCACAACAAGGAATCCCTTGGGGTTGAGCATTGCCACCATCAAGATGAACCCAAATGCAATAAAGTAGAGGATAAACTCTCTAATCCTGAATCTGATGCTTAGACCATCCAGGGATTGTCCTTCTTTGCTGTCCAAAAGCTGGTTGAACCCATTGATGTTACTTTGAATCTTTCTCTTGATGTTACTTCCGCATGACCTCTCTTTGAACTCATCCTCAGAGTCATCAGTTGAATCATATGATTGTAGACTCTTCTTTCTCCATGATACAGAGAATCCATCAACTGTAATATTGTGATAATCAATAAGTTAGGTCTTTAAACTTTGATGGTTCTCTGTCTCTCTCTACTTAACTTACTTGTCTGTTTGTATCCAGTACCCATTGTAATAAAACTGATTGTAATGGAAACAACAATAAATATATCAACGCAAGTTGCAATCCAAAGGTATTGTGGATATGATGTCTTGATAACATCCATCAATGGAATAGTTGCAATCTCTTGATGATTTCCAGCACTAAGAATGATCGTTAATGTTTAGTTTGATCAAAAAGTATGGTATTGTATAACTTACTCATAAAGGTTTGGATATGAAGGATCATCTGGTATTGGCATCTGTGGTATGATACGTAACAAGAACCAGCACCAAAAGACATTGAGTACATATACAGTTGTCAATCCTGAACCAACTGCTGCGTAGCACTTCATCATCTCTCGACGGTTGAACTTGATCTTGGGGAACACCACAGGGATCACACCGGCAGCACCACCAAGTGCCACTGTAGATATAAGGAATGAACGTCCAACGTATGCCCAATCGTTGGAGATGTGTAGTTGGACATGTTGAGCCACCACTCCAGTGATCAGTACAATGACAATAAGTAGTGATCCTTTGGCAAAGGTGAATACTGTAATGATGTGTTGCAATACCTTGGCTCCAAACACAACGATCAATGAGAATGTCACTATTAATGGTAGTATTATATAATGCATTGATACACCAATTAGTTTGCCATATGCCATTGATGCTGCCAATCCATATGATATCATGATTGACGTACTATATATTTTTGTATAACTATTGTGATTAGTAATCTAATGATACTCGTAGTCGTCGTTTTATACTTACAAATGTAGTATAACAGAGAAGATGAATGCATAATGTGAATACTTGGACAAGAACTTTAGACCAAGATAGTGAAGGTTGGGAGTATGGTCTGAATGTGAACTTTGTATCTTTGGTTGTTGTGATGACAATCTCTGGTTATCTCTTGATGATCCCAAGTCAATCGAGTCTATCTGTGATAGACTAATGTCATCTAATATAGTTCCATTGTCTTGAGCCAAATCGATTGTGTCCTCCTCCTCCAACCTTGAGTGACCAGTGATGATGCCATCATTGCTTCCACTTCTGAATGAAACTGCAGACGCAGACGAAGGAATCAATGAAGAGGATGGTGATACCATATCGCTGTCGACACGAATGGTTGAATAGCATCGCTGTAGTATTTCAATTAAGAAGAACAATGACAGAAGTTGCATGAAAAAGCAAACGGTATATGATCCAAAGAACGGTGTGAAGCCACTCTGTGACAGCTTGACGGGCAGACCTAGAATGCCTAGGCCCAGTACACTTGCTATCGTAATGAAGTAGAGATAGGCAAGTGCCATGAACGGTGTCTTCTCGTTTGGGTCGTCAAACACAGTAGAAGGTGTCATATGATTGTCTGTGGCAGAGGCAGCTAGAACCTTATCATATTCATTCTGATCGGTACCACCGACCTTGTCACTGATCCACTTCAACATTACTTGTAATTAATTGTAGTTATAAATGTTGTTGTAGTTGTATTGTTATTTTGTTATTATTGTGTTACCTGTTTTGAGACAAAGTGAAATGATCAAAACGACAACAAATATCTTAATTTATTTGTGTTATTATTAACCATTCTTTGAGGATCACTCTTGATTTATTGTATTCAAAAGGGAGAGTGAATCAATGGATATGTATCTATATCTCTACAATATCTATCAATCTGTAAATGAAGTCGTTTTTGTAAATCATATTGACGTTGATAAGATCAATGATGATTAGGCATTGTCAATATCTGTATCTACAAGAAGTATCTTCAGAACACTCCAAATCTCCCAATCAAAACTAAAAACTTGGAGCATTGAGAAGGGGTCTCAAGCAATAAGGGCTGCCTAACAATGCAAACAACAGCCTTATTGGTAGGCGCTGACCCGTTTATGTTGTTGTTTTAATTAAAGTCGTAAAAGTAGTACTACAATTACAAATATATATATAAATATAAAGAAATAAGATTATGGGTTACAATAACAAAACAGTAGTCAACACAATACTATTGGTCTGCTTGACATTGGCCTCGGTGGCTACTGCAACTGAACAGGA
The DNA here is from genome assembly GCF_000787575.1 of Acytostelium subglobosum LB1. NCBI lineage: Eukaryota > Evosea > Eumycetozoa > Acytosteliales > Acytosteliaceae > Acytostelium > Acytostelium subglobosum. The sequence goes on along the minus strand of NW_012236529.1, from coordinate 1,659,292 downwards.
AGGAGAGGCAGCGTTGATTATCAATCTACAGGATAATCCATTCCAATGTATATTCAATGGTACCAATGGCAAGAGGTTCGACTTGGGTACTCTGAGTGCCACCCTCAGTCTGCAGACTAGCAACGCAACCTACTACATAATGCCATGTGGTACATTCTCAGACAAACAGCCCTGTGGAGCACTCACTATCGACTCGTCCGTCTGTGAGGTTACCACCAAGAACCAGGTACAAAAGAGACTGGGCTCCATCGAAACCGCCACCGAACCACCCAAGAACCAGTCCGGTGTGATGACCGTGCTCTACTCCAATGGTGCTTCCTGTCCATCTGGCGCCACCTCACAGACCTACGTTACATTCGTTTGCCAAAAGAATGTAAGTACTTTAAGTTGATATATCCTCTACTTAACACTCCATAACACTATTTAAAAACAACACAGACCAATGGTGAGCTCAGATCTGTATCAACTACCGATAATTGCAACTATAAGGTAATGTTTGAATTGATGTGAATATCAAAGTTTAATCGCAATATCTAACATCCTTATGTTCTATCTCTCTCTCTTTCCAAACATCTCTAGTTCGAAGTTGGTGCATCCATATTCTGTAACAAGGGTGGACTTACTGGAGGTGATATATTCCTGATAGTGTAAGTAACTTATGATGTTGTTGTGATAGATATAGTGAGTAGTTCCACTTGATTAACTCACACAATTATACCAGGTTCTTCTCTGTGCTTGGAGGATACTTCTTGCTTGGTGTCTCTGTCCAGCTCTATCGTGGACATAGAGGTGTGGAAATGATTCCAAACAGAGAGGGATGGGGCAACTTCTTCTCTTTGATCAGAGATGGTGGTGTATTCATCAAGAACAAGATCACTGGAGGTCAGAGCGGTGCCTACAGCAGTCTGGGATAAAGATTCATTAATAGGCAGTCAATCAGTATATCAAGTTGGAATGTGATGGAGAGATCAAAGTATAACGGGTCGCTTGATGTATGTGCATCATAGTGGCATGTGTAATATAAAGCGAGGGAGTAGAGATCCCTATTTACTTCTCGAGCATTCAAATGACATGACCAGTGATGTTACAATACTGGTGGTGGCTTTAGGTACCATTCGTTCGCTGGGAATAGTTGATACTTGTAGGCCTGTACTCCACAGAATGTCATTACACCAGCTGCTGCACTGCCCCTCCAGTAGGGTAACCATTTGTTCATTCCAAAGAATGGAATGCCATAACTACCATAGTACACTGTCTTCATGATTGCTCTAACTGGTGGTGAATCAAACTGACGCAATCTCCTTTGGAACCATGCGTCGTACTGATCTGCAATCAACACCATCGGTGATAGATATGCCGCTGTCATCAATCCTCCTTTGATACTCTAGAATGGAGTGAGTGAATTAGTAAGTGAACAGTTGAATGATATATCATGATCTTACCTTTCCACGTATGGAAGCGTATAACAATGATGCGATGGCAATGAAGCCCATCTCGTGAAGTCTCTTGTTGATGGATAATGGGATTGTTGGTGGATAGGAAGGGGATAGGATCCATTCCTTGATGAGGACTTTCTCAGCATCACTGACTGATGTCAGCTTCTTTACAGCCATCTCACAATCCTTGACACCACCATCGATGCCGTCCAGAATATTGTAAATTGATTGTAAGAATACTTCATAGTTTGTTGCGCTGTTCTTTACATAGAATGAGAATAGTGATATGGTACCACTGTTGGCCAGGTGAATTGCATTCTCTGGCTGTTCAGACATCTTCGACAATGCTCCTGCAATAGTGATCCTCGCTGAATATGGTACCAATGATGACTTGGCCAATCCAACCATAATCTTGGTAAGTATTCCAGTTGGCTCTTTATCTTGATTGATTGGATGGATGGATGGATGGATGGATTAGTATGGAATCATTCCAGATCTAAGTATATTGGTTGTACATACAATTGGAAGAGAGAAGATATAGTATCCTGGAACATTTATCAATGACACTATTGTCTGGAGACTTGATTGAACTGATTGATCTTGATTTTATCTCCTTCTTGAATCTGATTGATTGTGTACCGATGATGTCCACCAGTCTTGACATATTGGTCTGTGTCTGTAGCAATGCAACCAACTCATCATCACGCTCCAGACGATCAGCAATCATATCCATTATCTGTTGCCAATCCTCACCTTGATACAGTGGCAACTTGCCACTATGAGCAAACTCACAGAATATCTCTATATTCTTACTGATGAATGGTGCCAGTGTCTCATTGCTATCAAAGTATTGTGCCACCTGTTTGTTCCTTACTCTCTTGGATTCAGTAAACACTAAAGTAGTAGTAGTCAGTATGAATGTCAGTTTCCACCAGACCAAGTATGAACCATGATTGAATGAAGTAACGTACCACCAATTGATAATGATACAATCAACCAAGCGATAACATATAGCAATGTCTTGTATGATTTGTCACGATGTGCAATGTGATTCAGTATCACTCGATGCTTCATCTTTTCGATATATGTCATTGGTTGCTTGCCTGAATGTTTCTTCTTGGCAATACGTCGTTTAATCAGTTTGTCTAGTTTATGTACATCCTTTCTGAATAATGGATCATCTCTTCGTCTACCATTAGGTGGTGGAGGTATCTGTCCATTTGTGTCTGAGGATGAATGAGGTGGAGGAGATGAAGGAGGAGGAGGTGGAGGTGGTCGTGATGGTGGCTTGGTCGAATATGATTGACTTGAATGATGATGAAGTGATAGACTTGATGGTCGAATCATTAACCAACTTTGATGATGTTGATGGTGTAATATAGTTCTTGTTGAGCTCAATAGTTTAGTGGATGTTAGACTTCGAGAAGTCGATAACAACAACAACGAGTTCATCCTATTACTCTATTGTCGTTGTTGTAGATCTAAATGTATGTGTGTATCTGATCTAGTTCACTCGTTTGACGACAATCAACCAATCCAATTCATTGTCGAGTCACATCACATTTTCATTCAATGACCTTCATAATGATGACTTGTATGTTATCTTAATATTACCTTTGAAGATATATAGGCCTATATCATGAATAGTACCAACAATAGTAGCATCATCAATAACAACAACGAAGACAACGATAGCAGCCAGAACAATAGCAACAACAACAACATTGACAATAACCTTAGTTTAGACTTTGGAAAGGTTAACATTGGTCTCAATAATAATAATAGTAATAATAGTAATAACGATGTAGATACAATCAATAAGAGATATGCATATATGGTCAATACATTGATGGCAGATGGTTGTGACTACTTCTCATTGGAAAAGTGTAGTCAACGTCATCCATACCTCTATCACAGTCATCTGAGTAGATATCGATTGAAGGATGAGGTCTCTGAGCCATTCGATCGCAATGCAAAGATATCAGAACGTTTGATGGAGAATGCTCAGTTGGAGTATGATATGGTCGGTGCCATCGATAAGGAGTTGAGTGAGATTGACCATCTATCAAAGACTACTCTGGAGAGACATACACAATCACTACATACAACATATAACACCAAGCAAGAGAGTACATGGTTCAAGACAGATGATTCAATGATGCGTAGTAACATGGAGGAGATGGCAGTGCGAAGAAGAGAGTTGGCTAAACAGAGAGCAAGGATTACAATGGTGTTGAATCAAAAGAGAACAAGAGGTGATGATGCTGAAGAGGAGGAAGAGGAAGAGGAAGAGGAAGAAGATGAGGACGATGATGAGGAGGATGAATCAATGGATCAGACTGGTATTGATGAAGATATTGAAGAGTTTATAGATCTTGTAAAGGACATGTTCATTCATGGCTTGGACAGAGAGTTTGACTACTCTACAATTGATCGAGAGGCTATTGATCAAAGAGAGCAAGATGATCATGATGATGAGGATCATTACTTTGACGTGGACAATGACCAAAGTGATGTTGATACATTGTCCAACAACAACAAATCAAAGACGCAGTCAACAACAACAACAGCAACACCACACAAAGTGTTTAATCTTGGACAAGAAGATGATTATGACTATGAAGAGGAGTACAGACAATCAATGGATGGCTAAGAACATTATACCATCATCATCATCTACAAGACAGCCATGACTGCTGGTCTAGGAGATATCAACCATTTTTGCGTGTCTATAAGATGAGAGGACACAAAAGATCTTCAGCCCAGGCATTCTTCTCGAAACAAACGATCTTTGCAACATTGACCACACACCAGGGCCCGCTTTTTTATTCGTTTCGCAAAGAAGGTTCCCATTGTCGTCATAACCAATATCACAGAACAATGCAGAGATGTGTTGGTGTACATACATAGTTTGTGACCACCATCATAATCATTAAATCACAACCTTATAAACATTTATGTGTTAGTAATAATAGTAGTAGTAGAATAGTGGTCGAGTTATCAATCACATGACATCCCTTACCATTCATAATCAACAACATCCATCCTCATTCACCTCCTCACCTTCAACATCCTCCACCTTAAACATTTAACAACAACAACAAACAAAAAGACAGACAACAATAAGATGTTTGTTGAGAGTGGCTTTCTTAGGCTTCGCCAAAGACTCATGTCTAAGCCTTTGACCAACCTTTATGAATTCCCCTCGCCACTTATACCAAAGTTGTTCTACTTTATGTTGTTCTATGTGTTTGGAACTTATAGACCTTATATGCCAATATATTTAAAGTCCATCAACTTTACACCAGCTGTAATAGGACTCACATTATTCTTTCCACCATTCGTTACATTCTTGGCTGGTCCAACTTCATCAGCATTATGTGATCGATTCAAATGTCATCGTATAGTGATAACAGTGGCATCATCATGCAGTGCACTAATCATACTATCACTCTACTTTGTATCCAACCATGCATTGGCCATCATGATTGTGATACTCAACTCATTGGTTTGGGCACCAATCATCCCAATTCTAGACTCCACTACCTATAAAATACTTGGTAGTGCCAGAGATGTGTATGTATAACCTGGAATAGGTAGACATCCGACCTCCATCACTCACTCACTCATTCATCCATTTAGTTATGGAAAACAGAGAATGTTTGGAAGTATTGGATTTGGATTGAGTGCAGCATTGATTGGTGTTATAGCCACTCATTATAATAACAATAGAATATATTGGATCAACTACTTTGTTGTACTGATGGGATATGCCATTGCCAATCACTTTCTATTCTACGAGACTCCACTGGACATGGATTCAATCAATTCAATACCAATGGCTACCAAACTGAGTGATCATGACACGCTGGCCCTCAACGACGAAGAAGAAGAGGAGTCCAAAGATAAAGAGTCTAACTATGAAATTGATGATGTGGAGATAGAAGATATGGAACAGACAGCTGGACCAGCAATCATAATCGAACAACAACCATCAACTGAAACATCTGGTGCAACAACTCCACCAACCACGACAACAACAGTTCAACCATCATTCACCAAGTCACTTGGAATACTACTTTCAAACCATCGACTAATGGTACCTCTATTCAATATCCTGGTGGTGGCATGTGGAATGTCCATGAACAATTGCTTCCTTGGCATCATAATCACCGAGGAACTCAAAGGACCAACATCACTCATTGGACTGATAACAATATTCAATGTATCATTCGTAAGTAGTTATCGATTATCACGACGCATATCACAATATTAACTTATATATTATTAATCAAAAACAGGAGATAGTATTCTTCTTTTATGGCAAACAGATTATTAATCGAGTTGGAGTGATCAAGATGATAGCACTATCACATGTATTGTTAATTATACGTGTTACCTATTATATATTTGTATTGGTATCTGGTGCCAAAGCATGGGTGGTACTACCTGTGGAACTACTACATGGTATAATATTCGCATCATCATGGAGTGCTGGATCCAGACTATGTTCAGACCTCACACCCAAGGGTCTGGAAGCCACTGGTCAGAGTCTTATCTACTGTGTATACATGGGCCTTGGCCTTGGCTTTGGTTCACTCTTTGGTGGACTGATCTATGAGAGTCTAGGTCCTGTAATGATGTATGTGATCATTGCCATCCAGACATCGATTGGATTATGCATCTTCCTAGGTTTCCAATACTTTTATGGTGGTCCACCAGGTGGACATCAACAGATCACCACCAACCCTTCCCCATTGTCGACGATGGGCTTGTCCAAGGACTCTGCTAAACTTCTTCAACACAATGATCAATTGACACTAAAACTACAGATCAAGGGTGAAGAAGAGAATGGTGGTGATGAGGAAGAAGACGACCTCTCCTATCTTAGTCTGAGGTCATCAATGGAATAAACCGATGGTCAGCCAAGATGATGAGTGCGGTGAGATGATGGGTCTCATCATCAGACTTGCGGAAGCAAGCCTCTGCGACCCCAACAAACAATTGTAATAAAGTTGTATGTTTAGATTGTTTGTTCAGTCGGCGAATCGCTTCGTGAATGTCACAGCTCACATTGATCGATCTTCAAGTTACACCAGGTGACTGATTCCATTCGTTCGCGTGTCCTGTGGTTACACCCCAGCACACAGGACCTCCACCACTCTCCATAAGGCAACGTGTGAACTGTAAAAAACTACTAAAAATTACCTCAGATAGATAGAACCCTCTCAACAAACCCTGTTTCAGGCTGTCAGTTGTATGTTTGGCCCCTTTGTTGTATGTATCCTGTATTAGTTGGACAACGCCTCTCTGTCTGTCCAAGAAGCCGATAAGTGAACGCGTTTGTCATTCATTTGTACTTGTTAATGTTGTTGTTGCTGGTACCCCCACAAATACAATCAGATTAATAGATTATTCATAGTTAGTTAATTATATACAAAGATAATAATAATTATTATATATAAATAGAAATAGATACACAGCTTACAGATCAATGTTGATTGAGTGTGGACAACATTAAAAGATGAACTCACCTATCAACCACATATTGTATATATTGTTATCAATATTATTATTGATATCTACATTTGGAACAACAAATTGGACCTCTTCTCCAATGTTGGTCAATGGGCAGGATGACCCACCACCTCCAGCTCCAATAATGACTCTACGTATGTTATGTTCTTAATCCATCTTCTGGAAAATCAACAACATATCTAACAAACCAATCAATCAAACAACAGTTAATGCAACATTTACAATCAATACAACATTAAACTTTGCAAATGTGACATGGGAGACTGATGATATGAAGATTTCCTCAAACGATTCAGATCTCTATTACACTTGGATATCATCAGATTCGAATCATTTCACATATGCATGTGCATCATATGCCATGTCATGTGGAATCGACAATCTACTATCAAATACAACTTATTATGTACTACTTCAAGACTCCTCATACCGACAGTCACCTATAGTCAATTTCACAACTGCTCCAGGTATGAATGCATGCATCATCAGATGTTCAATCAATTAATTACTAACTAACTAATTAATATCTATTAGATACAACAAACTATTGTACATTTGATGTTGGTGATGGAACAGCACCGGATTGCTTTGGACATGGATCATGTTGGGGTGGACAATGTGTTTGTAACGATGGATGGCTTGGCGAGTTTTGTAATCTACAGGCACCAAAGGGAGAGATGATGCAAAAGGTCAAGTCCTTTATGTATCCAAAGATGCAAATGAACTTGGACAATCTATACTACGTCGTCAAGGTTCTCAGTATAACAGAGTACAGTGCCAAGGGCAAGGCGATTGATTCACTCGATCTGGACGCTGTAGGTTGGGACCTCAAGATTGGCGACAATGACACTGTCCTCAATCCATTCAACAACGAAAGCGTTGTCAAAAGAGAGATGACCTACTACGCCGACAACATTATTGGACAGAACCCAGACACAACCATCACAATCACCTATACACAATTCAATGGCAAGAAAGGCACACCCAACCATCTAGTCTATCCCCACATGTTTGCCAATCACTATCACTCTGTTCGTCTTGGTGCCATGATTGCCTCGGTTCGCATCGACCATTGGAGTTTCAACAACATGGACAACTGGCTCGAGGTCACCACCTCTATCACTCCAGTGATGGGAGGCGGCTCCTGTGCCAACTGGTCAAAGACAGCCATGAACTATGCCGATCAGATGAACACACTCAATATCATGGACCCCGTCGGAAACATAATCACAGGACGATTCGTCAATCGAGCACTGGTCGATGGTGTGCCACTGGTGGCCTATAACGATCAAACTACCAACGTCGAGTCGGATGAGTTTGACAACATTTATATAGTCACTGGAGTGCCATCATTCCTCAGGAGCGTGGTGGTCGAGGCTGACTTTGGTATGGTGGAGCGTCTGAAGAACTACAACTATGGATGTCCGAACAAGGTGCTCTGGAAGGCAGTTTCACTCTCTCTTCTTGGTGTGCTACTTGCATTTATCTTTATCATTGGTACCATAGCACTGGTACTAATCATTCGAAAGGGTTTCGATTGACCCTTTTGTTACCTGTATTGAATATATATATAGTTAGCGCTGGCCAGATAGGCTAGTCACACAACAAACAATGAAATCGGAACACTCAACTGTTGCTTGAGCTACGATAATACTTTCACCAATGGTTGGTCTTATCCAATAAACTTACCATCATTTTAAAGTTCATATAGTTGGAATAATCCAGAGGTGTCACAGGGGGTACCTTAAGATACTACTATTATCCTTGAGACTATGGTAATAGATTCAACCCCTTTATTTGCTATTGAGCACTTAGCCAATGGAAGCTGGTAACTAGATCCCAAACCACAAATAATAATAATTCCCTCACTACTATTAATAATATTATTTCTTTAAAGATTGATAATAAAGTCTCTTTTCATCAACCTGTAATGTCAGCTACCTCTTACTCATCAACATCCATTGACGACAACACAAGTCCAGAAGATGTGAAAACATGGCTTCAACATCAACTCTTCAATGAGAAGAGCAATGTCCAACACATTAAATATCGTTCACTAGCTGATACATTGTGTAAACAGGAGATAGGTGGAGCATATATCTTCAAACTCACTAGAGATGAGCTTATGGATAAACCCTATTCTCTTACTGATGGAGCTGCTAGAGCATTCATAGATTCAATCATGGTGGGAGAGCAGTTAAGACAACAACATCAGTTCCAGGTCTTCATTCTATACTAACATTCACTCAAGCTCCTGCACAACCTGAACGCAAAGCTCAACAAAGTAGGTAACACATAGCTACAACTGTTGTTTAAATTGACATATTGACACTCCTCTTTAGATTTGAATGATCTCGTCATTGTTCTCCAAAAGAATATAACTCGTCTCCCTACATCATATTCTTCTCCCAACCCATTCCTCCAAAGGGAACAACAAGTTGTTCTGTTGGCCAAGAGCATCACAACAATGTTCACAAACTTTAACCTCAAGTCATCGTGGAGTGTCCAATCAGATCAACCATTCTTCACCTGTTTGAAAGCATCTGGAATGGGGAAAACGACCTTTGGATCACAAGGAGTGGAATTACTGAGGCAGCATCAGTTCAAGGTACCAGATCTCTCTGACATTATGCAACATTGTTTATATCTATTCATTGACTTCAACGCTGGTGGTGATGCTCTGACAACTCAAGAACTAAGTGATACTCCAGAGCTGGCTTTGTCACTTCGGTTACTTGCACGTGGAATATTTGGAGCCTCTTTCACGTGCGAATACTCAACTTCATCCTCAAGAGAAAGATCTAATTAAGCTTGACACAGTCCTCTCTCTCATTGCAATCAACGTCCGAAGAGACCATGGTCTTCTTGAAGATACAATTGTCCAAATTCATCCACTTAGACGAGTTCCCATTAGCCAACTCATATGCCAACAACCGTCCTCACTTTATCAAAGACATGATCGATCTTTTAGGAGCATATCGATATCAACCCTTGGAGAACAATATGATTCCCCAATCGGTCATAGATCGAGTCTTCTTGATCCCTCTGCTCACTGGGACACCAGCCAAAGGACTTCAATTGGGACTGTCAAAGTGGAAATACATTCATATCAATCTGTCCCCACTCACAATCAATAGCTCGATTGAGATAATCAAACGTATGTGTCCACCTCCTATCCCAGACTCAAATGGAATGACAATATTGGACAATCCTCTATTTCAATCAATGCTTGGTGATTGTGGAATTATTCCCCGAATACTAGTCGACTCTATTATTCCATTTATCAACAATGAAGCCTCAGAGTTATGGAAAGACTCCTCATCCCAAGTCCCAGCTATGGTCTCGATGATCGCTGAGTGTCTCAAAGGAAACATTTATTTGTTTGATACTCTCAATGATGCTATCTTATCCTCTTTGTTGAGATATTCTCTTTCTTGTGAACCCATTACTTGGTCAACAGAAGTACATCGAACAACCATTGAAACATTGGCTGACAAAGGTAACATCCTGGTAGTTCAGGGAGCAAGTAAGGAAACCCTAAATATTTATATTCCAGTTCTATTCCTTCGTTGGATCTCAATTAAACTCAACTTTCCTCTCCTTGCGGAGTTGACAAAGTTTCCCTTACTGGAACCAATCAAGGGAAATTTACAAAGAGAGTGGACAGCAATTATGCATCTTACAAGAAACAACCTTATCCATTCCAGATCAAATGGAGCTCCAATCCCACTCATTCTTTTGTTTCCAAATCTTTATGGTTTGCCTCAAGTGGAAGTATTGACCCGACATCTTGGATTGTACCGAGAAGTAGGACAATGGATTGAGAAAGGGTATGTTCACAGTAGTGAATTAATATTCAGTCTCTGACATCTCCTCACTCCTCAGATCCAAAGAGTGTATTGTAACAAATTTTGAAGATCCCAGTGATACAACCAAAATCAGAGTGCTGTCGACTGATCATCTTGTGTTGCTCGAGTCTGGTACATCTGGATTTGATGCAAGGGTACCCGTTACCTATCGTCTTTCTCACAACAATCATCTAGGTAACGAAAAGGACAGTGTACTTGTGATCTTCCATACCGAGGGATTCAAAGACCATCTCAACCAGAAACATGATCTAAATGACTCTGTTGGAACGATCACCAATGAGTACAAGAAAGCAATTGTGGTACCAATCTTTATAACTAACTGTCTAGTTAGCAAAAAAGTGTTGTCCGCCAACAAAGGCCTATATTTCTACAACACCAACATTGGTCAATCAACATCCAATTCATCACACATTAACTCCTTCTTTTCACCTTCACTTGCTTACAGGTTCTTATTGAGGGCCTCAACCAACTTTGCAGTCAAGGAAAGTCCTCTTGAAGTAGAAGATGTATTAATAAAACACTTCATCTTCGGAAACAATGAACATTGTGTGGTAAGTGTGCAAAATTGTTCAATGTTGAAGTGAAGTGCATTATTTACTCCTGCACTTGTTACATATATATATATTTATATATAAATATAACAGATATACTCTATATCTTTATCGTTCTCGATCGATCATTTAGTGATTGAGATTTGTATCGAATAGAATATATATAGTTAGTAGCAAAGGAGTGTGTGATAGTAGTAGTAGTAGCAGTCAGTAGTAGTAACAGCAATAAGCAGCAGTATCAAACTTGGAATAACAGGTATAAAGTCGAGATAGAATGAGTCAGAACAAGGACAATAAGAAGAAGTCATTCGGAAGCGGATCGTCTAATGGTGGTGGCGGAGGTGGTGGCGCTGGTGGATACACTTCACCTCAACACAAGCATCATCATCATCAACAATCACCAAAGAACCAACATCATCACCAACAACAACAACAACAACAACAACAACATCATCAATCACCTCAACAACATAACAACAATAACAACCAACAACAGACTCCACCAATGGACGATGCAACAAGACGAACAAAGGAGAGATCAGTGTTCATTGGCAACACTCTTGTTGGATATCAGGTGGCTGTAAACATGAAGAATGGTGACATCTTTGAAGGTATCCTTCAGTCGGTGAAGGTCGACACCGGTGCACCAGGTTGGTCGCTTGTGTTGCTATACGCACGCAAGAAGGAGTCGTCGGGTCGTGTCGTCAACCCGATTGCACAGCTCTCCATCGATGCCAAGGACTTTATCGGTCTGACCGCCACTGGCGTCAACTTTGACAGCGCGACATCATATGGCAAGGAGGGCGCCGCAGGCTTCCACACTGATACCGATATCAGTGGACACGATGGTGTGGTGCGCGAGCGAGAGTTGACTAGATGGGTTGGCGATGAGTCCACTGCCGACTCACTCGACTCTCTCAACAGCACCAACTCTGATTGGGATCAGTTCGCAACCAACGAGAAGTTGTTCAAGGTCAAGACATCCTACAACGAGAACCTCTACACAACAGAGCTCGATCGTCACTCTGACTCCTATCACCAACGACTAAAGGAGGCTGAGAAGATTGCTGCCGAGATTGAAGGTGTATGTATATACCATTGCGTTAACTGATGAAGAATGACTTGTGATGGCCCTCTCTAACATTGCAACATTTAGAAAACATCGTCCAACATTCATATGTTGGAGGAGAGAAACTTGGTCAAGGCTGCTGACTATGATGAGGAGGAGAGGTACAGTTCTGTCATCAGGAATGATACACCAACCACTGCTAAGCCTGCGGCTGCGCCAAAGGCAATGTCATCCTCATCCAATGTCTACATACCACCAAACAGACGCGGACAACAGACAAACGCTGCAGCTGCCGGTACCGCCACGGCTGCAAAGCCAGCGGCAACATCACCCACCACTGCCACCGCCACCACAACATCACCAACATCAACCACGACAACAACCACATCGGCACAACCCACTGCTGCCTCTGTCATTGCCTCTGCACAGGCATCAAAGTCAACATCTCAGGAGCTCGAAGCAGCAGCTGCATCACAGGACTCCGCTGCCAACCAACCAGCCAAGTCTGCCGAGCAACAACAACAGCAACAACAGTTTAAGGAGTCAAACTCTGGATCATCCTCGTCATTGCTCACCAAGGACTCTGTTGGCAAACTCAGACTTAGCCAGGCGGGCCGCGAGCGCTCGGGATCCATCGACCATGGCGAGATCAACTCACCACGTGATGGAATGTCACCAAGAGCTATCAATGTCTACAAGCATACGCGCAGCACTCTGGTCGACAAACTCAGAAGCTCTGGTGAGCACGGCTCGCCGATGAGATCGCCATTGGTATCAGACATGCCCAGCATGTTTGCCCTTTCATTGGACTCGTCCAAGCCAGTCGTCGATGAGAACATCCTCAATGAGTTCAAGGAGTTCAGTTTGAAGAAGCAAGGTGGACAGCAGGCGACTGTGGACGACAAGCGTGGACAGATCAGTCAGTCACTCAAGAACTTCCACAAGGAATTGAACAACAAGTCCATCCCAGGCTCACCATTGGTCGGACCAAACTCACCCCATCCCCCACCCGCTGGCCTTGCTGCCCTCTCACTCTCTGGCAACGATCAACCAGCGTCAAAGTCTCCAACAGACACAACATCCACCGTTGACACAAAGTCAGCAGATGCTTCATCGCTGTCGCAAAAGGTTGAACAGACCACCTCAACAGAGTCAAGCGATAAGTCTTCGAGCCCAGCAGCCTCAACTGAGGCCAAGCCAGCCAGCACGAAGCTTAAGCTGAACCCCAACTCCAAACCATTCACGCCGGGTGCATTGTCTGCCAATGCCCCTGTATTCACACCAAAGAGCTTCGTCCCAGCAGCAGCCAAGCCACCTGCCAGCGAATTTGGTCCAGCCTCTGAGGCGGGACGATCAAACACCGACTCAACCACTCCAGTCAACGAACTCTACTTTGAATCAATGAAGAAGCGACAGGCCAACCCAGAGCAACCAGATTCTGTTTCATCCTCCTGGAATGAGAACTACCGCAGTGTCTATCCAGGCGAGGATGAGTACAACGCCGGTGGATGGATGCGCCAACCACAATACATACCAATCATGCCTGCGCCCTATGGCTACCCCGTGGGTGGTCCAGCTGGCGCACCCGCCATGAAGCAAATGAAGCCTCTATACAACCAACCACGTGGACAATACCCTCCAGGACCAGTGCCTCCCCCATACAGTGTCTATCCACCATCGTTCCAATTTGTACAGCCAATACCCCCTCCCCATATGAATCCCAAGCAACGATTCTTCCCTCCAAACGGTCCAAACTATCAACAAATGCAGCAACACATCATGGTTCCTCAGAACTCATCACAGCCACCCTCTCCACAACATCAATCGCCACAGATCGCCTCTCCAGCGTCACCCCCACCTCATGCCAGAATCATTCCGTCATCACCTCAAATGATGAGTCCAATGTATCCCTATCAGCCTAATGGTAAGTAGTAATGATGAGGGAAACTAGGTATATACACAGAGTGACACTGACAATCCATTCCTTTCCAGCTCCATATGCACAGGTTATGCCCCCACCCCCAAGAGGTGCTTATGGACATGGAGGCAATGAGGTAAGTGACCAATGATTGGTGTGTAGTAGTAGTAGAATCAGTTGGACATCAAATGAACTGACATTAGTATAATCAATTCCAGCCACCTCCCTACCCATACCAACAATAATGAAGATGACACTATTCGAATAAAGTGAAGCGACACGATTTATAGTGCAATCGTTGGGCAGGATTTTGCCACTCGTTGCGCCAAGTAGGCCAATAATCGATACTTTAGAGGACGTGCACTGAAGAACGTCCTTGTCCTCACCATCTTCAAACACACTGTCTTTGATTATCAAATTCACATTGTTGGCACTGATCGACGAGCCTTGATTCTTGGCACTATTGTTGTAGAATAGACTGTTCCTGATGATTACACTGGTGACGTTGTGCAGTGCCATGACACCACCAGAGTTTGTGGCCGTATTGTCGATGAATGTACAGTCGTTGATCTCTATGAATGTTTTTGAACTCTTTGCTTTGATTTTGATTACACTTCCATCGGTCTGCTTGGCATTGAATATTGTGAGATTGTTCAACATAACTCTTGTTGTGAGCAATGGTCTATCCTCGACTTCTGTGATGGTGATGAAGTGTCCCTGTCTATTCAAGTCAATCTTGACCTGATCGGACACTCCACTGATCGATACGTTCAATCCAATCAATTGGAACCATATATTTCCAATGCTGTTGTATCGTCCTGGTGCCAGTTGAATGTCCAACCATGTATCCTTAGCATCTGGATAGTGTTGGTAGAATGATTGGAATGCAAAGAACAGTGAGGCACAAGGTGTATTGCCTGTAAGTCCACAATTAGTCCTTGAGTTTGTTGATGTGGAGTCCACTAAAACTGTGATTGTTTGAAGTCCACATGTCTGTGATATACTAAAAATAAATAATGAAAATATTATGTATAAATAGTTATACATTTGAATATATATTTGATTGGTCTTTGAATAAATAAATAAATAAATAAAGAGATAATAGTGCGGAGACAATAGTTTTTAAAAAGATCGGCAGTGTGTTGTTTGGAGTGATGGTCTACTTTTTTTTTTGATGACCACGTGGTTGTCTGTGAATCATCAAAAAGCCACGCCAGCGTTTGTGATTGGACACTGAATGCGTTTCGTGTTCTATTATTATTATTTGTACACATTGCCAGCTGGACAGGTCCAGCTCTATCTATAAACGCCACACAACAAATGTCTGATATGTGTATGTGTATGTGTTCGACTATCTTAACTTGACAGCTATGATACCACCCCTGTCTTGGAACTGCAACCTGGACTCGCGCAGCAGGTTGATCAACGCTGGTTTGATCTTTGCAACACCTCCTTCACTGTGATTACCCATACCGGTGATGAGTTCGATTTCTTTTGGTCGATCCTCTCCAGATCCCTCGTACTTTCCACTCGTGTGAACGTCCAGAATGTGGCTGACCATCTCCAATGCCTCTGTCACGTACAATCCATGTAAATCAATCCTAAGTGTATCATTGATTCTCGAATTGCTATTATGATATATGTTGTAGCCGGTTAGGGAAATGTGGAGGTGGTTGTACTCATGATCGATCGAATCTTACCAAGACATAAAAATCTGGTTGGATGCATTAGAGTTGGCTTGTTTCAGCAACACATCGTATTGGCGACCTTTCTCAGACAATGAGCGAGCATCAGCAGCCTTTCCAGCCATGTATGCTGCGGCAGCTTGTTTGAAGAATGTATTCCTCAGTGCTGCATATCTATTGGCTTCTGATCTGTATTGTTCGTAGTCCCTCTCTGCATGTGTGCGTAACATGTTGTGTTAGTGGTAATGATCGACCATTACATTGGTAACGGAGTGTACGTACGGTTCATCTGAGTTGAAGACAACTTGGGACTGGTCTTCTTTGGGTTATTGGGCTGGACCCTCTGGAATGTCTTCTCTACTTTGGTTACTCCAGAGTATATCTCCACCTTGTTTGGACCAGATGGAATGATGGCAACTCTGTCTGGCTCATCAGCAACAGCAGCAGCAGCATTTGGCAATGGCCTGTTATTATTATTCGGTTTTCCACCTTGTTGCTGCTGCTGTCTATTGAGTATTTGATTGGCCACTGTGGTCGTTGGTGCTGATGATGTTGTTGTTGTTGTAGTTGTCGTGGTGGTGTATGGCTGTGGACCACTATTCATTGCGGAATGCTTCTTGACCTTGGATGCCAGTGTCTTTACATCACCACCATACTCCTCCATTCTCATCTCCTTTAGATGCTCCCATGCCTTCTTGAGATCGTTGCCAGACTGTTCGTATACACTCAGTACAACATCCTCTCCCATCACAGAGAACTCCTTCAACAGCAACATCTCCTTCTTATCAGCCTGTCCATTATTATGGAATTGATTGTTGCTCTTCCTTGTCTGTGCCAATATTGCCTTTGCATTCAATTCATCATAGTTATCGTTATCTACAACTTCTTGTTGTTGTTGTTGACTATGTTGTTGTTGATGTTGTTTAGATGATTGACTAGATGATGAGGTTGAAACATATTTGTATGCTGACGATGGATTCTTGATACTGTTCTCTTGTTGCTCCTTGATGACATCCTCCAACTTTGGTGGAGATTCGAATGTCTTCTTTGGTTTCTTTGGTGTGTTGTTGTTATTGTTGTTGGTCTTTGGCTTGATTATATTCTGATGTGATGTCATGTTCTGTTGCTGTTGTTGCTGCATTTGGATTTGCTGTTGTTGCTGCTGTTGCTGCTGCTGCTTCAGCTCCATCTCCTCCTTCACCTGCTGCTCCTGCAACCATGCCACCTGCAATTGATACTCTTCCAATCTCCTCAAAGTGTTGTCATAGTCGCAGAGTGCATCGATAGTCTTGTCTTGATTGAAGTTCTCCATCTCAATGACCATTGCAATATGTTGTCTTGGAATATGTCCAAACATGTCCTGAAGGTGTGCCAGCATCACTCTATAATCACTACCAAGTTGTTGAGGTTGTTCAAGTTGTGGTTGTTGAGGTGGCTCCAGTATGGGCACAACTGGAGTAAGAGGAGGTGTAGTCTTGGGTTGTTGTTGTACATATTGTAGTTGTTGTGGCTCTGATGAATGAATACTCTGATATTCCTTTGGTTTCAGAAACTGCTTCTTTGGTGATGTCTGAGGAGGAGGCTGATAATGGTTTTGTTGTTTCTGTTGTTGTTTCTGTTGTTTATGTTGTTGCTTCTGTTGTTGCTTCTGTTGTTGTTGTTGCTTCTGTTGTTGTGGTTGTTGTTGTTGTTGATGTTGATTAAATTGCTTCTTGATAGGCATTGGCATTGTTTTGTAGTTGTTGTCTTCATGAATGTCCAACTCTGGTATTGGTATATCATTAACATCATAATAACTGTCATTGTAATCTTCATTGTCATTGTCTGTATCGAATAGGGGCTCTAGCAATAACTCTACAACTAGTTTGGCATCACCTTGAACCGTCTCCAACATGAGTTCAATGGTTTCGTCAGGAATGTCTGGAAACATTGTGATGAGGAACTCCACCTTCTCTCTATGCTCCTCAGCCATCTTCATTGCCGTAGTACTCTTAATGTACTCTGCCCAAATATCAATGTCAACGTCCAACGACCAATCCTTTATCCATTCTCTACTGATTGGGAACATCACATCTGATGTATCAGGTAAGAACGGTGGTTTACCCCTGATATCATTTGATCCAGTATTTGTAAATGTCATTATTATTATCTGTTTGATAAATATCTCTTATGTTATTTGTATAACTAACTAATTATCTGTTGTTTGAACTTTGAAAATGATTGATAAAGTGTGTTCGTGATCATAGTTTTCAAACTGAAACAGAAAGTGTTGAGAGAGTGACAGACTCAAACAATCAAGTCCAATCGCTTGATTTGGAAGGACACACACTCAGCCAATCAATTACAATCAAAGTCAATCATAATATTGTTAACATGGGGGTATTGTATTGGGTGAGTGGATGATTACTATGATCAACTTCACGGAATCCATCAGTCAGTCAGATACGACCGGTGTTGTGGAGACCAAACAGTTGATTTATCCTTGCACCTCCTCAACTGCGGCAGTGGTAGTAGTCTCTGATTGTTCAGAGGTGGTGGCGGTGCTGCTGGTCGAGGTGGTAGTAGTCTCCTCAGAGGTAGAGGAGGTTGAGGAGGTGGCGGCGTTGGCGGCGGCTGCGATGGCGTCCTGTTGGGCCTTGAGTCTCGATTCCATGACCTGCTTGGACAACTGCTTGTAGTGCTCCTTCTTGGCGTTGATTTGGACGATCGATTGGTCAATGTCAACGTATTTGTTGGGGAGTGCGAGGCTGAGTCTCTCAAAGTCGGTGATGACCTTGAGTGGATGCTTGATGATCTCTGGCAATGGCTTTGGAGCCACGACCTTCTTCTTCTCGAGACGGCTGGCACGCTTGTCCTCCTTCTTTGCTAGTGGTGCGTATCCCTCAATGTCAATGACAGCTTGGGCAGTGGCAACCTTCTCAACAACAGGCTTTGGCTTAATAGCGTTCAAGTAGGCAACCAATGCCTCACAATCAGCAACATCATTCTCATATGGGTCTTGTGACAACTCTTCCAGGCGTCTATATATATATGAAGTAATAACAATGTTAATATATATCCAAACAATCAATCAATCAATCCACTATACATACCTCTTCTCTTCTCTCTCTTTTTGTGCTTCCTCTCTTCTCTTCTTCTCTGCAGCCCACTCCTCATCTCTTCTCTTCTTCTCGGCGATCCACTCCTCGTCCCTCTTCTTCTTCTCCTCGGCTCTCTGAACCTCTCTTTCCTTGTGGTAGTCGTCCTTGGCCTTCTTGTCCGCCTTGATCTGGGCACTGATGGCTTGGATCTTGTCGTGGACTTCGTCGTGCTCCTTCTTGAGGGTGTTGTTCTCCTCACGCAGTTTGGTTCTCTGCTCGGCACTTGGTGAATTAGTCTTAAGGTTGTGGTTCTCGTTGAGTTTGGCAATCACCTGATCCAACTCCTTCTTGGTCTCGGCGATCTTGCTCTTCTGGGCGACGATTAAAGTATCAAAGTTGGAGAGACTCTCACGCTGAGTAAAGAACTCGATGAGCTGCTTCTTCTGGGAGGAGAGTTGGGTTTGCTTCTTGATGAGGGACTTTTGGGCGTTGACGTTGGTCTCGGCCTCGATCTCCTTCTCAATGTCCTGTGCGGTCTTCTCCATCATGATCATTGCCTGCTCCAGTGTCATGTTCTCGTCCTTCTTATTGATGCGGATTGGGAGGTCCTTGACGAGAGCGTCGGTGGTGTCTCTGCGTGATCTCTGCTGCTCGATGAGGTTGCTCAACTCTGCACGCTCCTCCTCTGCCTTCTTCTTTAGTAGGTCCTTTCTATCCTTCTGTGACTTTGTGTCGTCGGTACGACCCTCAGTGTCCTTGGTGAGGCTCTCGATGATTGCACGATTGGCTCTCATCTTTTCGGTGAGCTGAGCGCGCTTGTCGACCAGTTTGTTCTGCATCTCGATGGCATCGTCAATCTTCTTTCTGTGGGCCTCCATGATTGGGTCCACTGGGTAGACCTTCTTCTCGCCTGTCTGGTCCTTGCCAGTAGTGGAGGTGGTGGTAGTTGAAGTAGTGTTGGCGCCATTCGATCTTCTGTTATCTTTTCTTGGCGCACCACCAGCAGCAGATGACTGCTGACCATCCCTCTTGGGGGCAGCAGCTGTCTTTGGAGCAGCAACGGTTGTAGCAGGTTTAGTTGTTGTTGACATTATTATATATATATGTATATGTATATTGTATGTATGTGTTATAAATGTATATATCACAATGAGGTGAGTAAGAGAGACTCTGGATTGTTTGATGATGTTGCTCAGCTGAGAGACTCCTGCAGGTTGGTGTGGTGTGTTGAATGGAATGTGTGGGGTGAATGATGTTGCTTGATGTTGCAGAGGTGTTCACCAATGAACTCTTATTTTTTTTTGTGACAGATCACTGTTCATGAAGAAAAGAAAATAAGTTTGACTTTGAACTTCCATTTGTTAACAACATAAACAATGTTGTTGTGATAAATGGGTATTGTTGTATATGAGGGGTGATGACAACTGTTGTGTATTTGTCTGATTGATTGATTGATTGATTGAGTGTTAAACACAACACCTACACCCACACACACACAACATATATCCAATTCACTTACTGGTGTTCACTCAATCAATCAAACAAACACACACACACAATATTGGTCATATACTATATATGGTCAACGAGTGATATCATTGACTCTGAATGTTCATATACTATTCAATTATATGGTGGCCGATTCTTTCCAAAGATGAGGTCAATGTCATATACCAATGGTGATTATTATGGTCATCTTCATCATCATTGTCAAGGACAGAGTCTAGGATCAGATTAATCTATATCTAAATATTAATTTATTTAGTTATAAAGGTAAATAATAATAATTATCATCATTCATTTGGATAATATTTGTTATCAAATTTATATATATTTTGATATCATATTGGAATGTCTTTTAAACTAGATTGATCAACAACAACAACAACAACAACATCCTTGTAAACACAATTAAGCAACTAAACAGTTTTCCCTTTTAAGTATTATTGCCATTGATTGCCACCCTCTTGCGTCTGGACATGGACAACACAAGTGGAAGAGTGTCTGCACGATCAATCCACCTTGTCCACATTCCCCCAACAACTACTCATAATCAACCACACAATCACACACTCACACATCATCTTCGTATTATGTATTCAATTGATTTACAAATGGACGAATGAATGTGTTGGTTTGGCGGACACCAACACATCACTTCACTTTTAGTGTCCGCCGTCAGACAATACAAATATGAATACTTGTCTATATTCATCGGTGTTCTGTTGTCATCAACAACATCATCACTTTCTTGCTTGATTGCTTGTTTGGACAACCTCATCACACCTTATGGATGATGTGGATTATTCCACTTTTAAGCTCTGTCATCGCTGGCTCTTACTCAATCACTCAACAATCAATCAATCAATATTGTCCTAACCAAAAGTAAATAACTAACCATACATTATTCTACAGGATAGTTTATTATTATTATTATTATTATTATTTAGACTATATATTTATTTATTTATCAATTATATAACGACACAGATATAATAACAATGGGATATGTTGGAAAATTTAGGTATGTATTTCTAAGACTAACTTAAATCATTCAACTAATGTACTAATAATACATATATTTATAGAGTTACATTATGGACCATCTCTATATTGGTGATGTTAGCCGGTAGTTTGGGAGTTATTATTTATAATAAGCCATTGGGACTGACTGGACTGGGTACCAAGTCAATTGCAGGAACAGTATATTTCAACTGTTGTATCGCCCTACATTGTCTATACCTCATCGGTACTGGTTTCGAAGTTATAAGCAGAGCATACCTAGTAATGGTCGGTTCAACATGCAGTGAACAAAGAAGAGTATTCCTTTGTTGTTTCCTTTACTCAATGGTATGTATTATATTAAATATAACTTTCAACAGCAGACACATTATACTAATATTTATAATAATAATAGTCTGCATGGTGGAAACTAATGGTTATCATGGGAGTGATAACCGTTATAATTATGGCTGGTGTATCTGCTTTGGTAATATTTATGGAGGGATTCAAGAACATTAACATTATTAGAGTTGTTATTGCACCAGGTGTATCAGTGATTCAGATCCTGTTCACATCTTTGAGCTTTGTCACTTCAAGAACTCTGCAAAAGAAGCAGGATGAGGAGGAGCTCGCTCTACATGGTGATGTCACAAAGGACGAGAAGAAGGGTGACCACAAACCAGCACCAAAGAAGAAGGAGGAAGACTCATCATCATCAAAGGAGTCTGGTCCCGCTGTCATCCAATCAAAGGGTGATTCAGATTCTAACTCTGCCATTATGCCTGCCTAAGAACTACCTTCAACCTCAATATCTGATGCAATAATAACAACAATGATAACACAACGTACAAATAAGAATAAACATACCTAAATACAATAACACAAGGGAATGAACATTGACATTAATATAAATATCTGTATTAGAATAGATAACTCATTTTGTGGATCACATCCAACAAACTGTTGTTGGTCGTGTGTCAAAGGATATTGGTTGGTTGGCTGGCTGGACTGATTGGAGGCGATATCAAGTGTGATTTCTCTGGGTGAAGTATTGAGAGGGGAAGGAAGGAAGGCAGGATGGAAGGAGGGAGGGATGAAAGGAGGAGAGTAGTTGTTGGATTGATTGATTGATTGATTGATTGAATGGATGGATGGACAGCTGATCAGTATTCATTTAATATTGGCTGGGGATGATGATTGCTATATAAGTTGTACAGTAACAGGTATAGTTGGTTGTTGTTGATGGTTGTTGGATTGATACATCCGGTTCAATACGTAGCACCATTACGAATGATGCCATGTTGAGCTCGGTCTGTATGTTGGAATTGTTGTTGTTGTTGTTGTTGTTGTTTGATGATGCCTATAGGTCGTCGTTCATGATGAATCTGTTTCCCTCTGATTGTCTTCCATAATATACGTAATTGCTGACAGAGAATCCGGCCTTTCCCTTGCCCTCCTCAGTCAGCTCCTGTGGCAATGCTCTAAAGTTATCCTGATCATCCTCATCCTCATCCTTTACAATCTAGAAATAGGAGGTAAGGTTATGTGTCAATGTTAACATGTTCAAATGATAATTCAAGTGAGTTATCATGTCTTACATCTTGTGCTGTTGGTCTGGCAGTAAGAGAGTAGTGACCCAAACGAGCTGCCTCCTTCTTCTCCTCTACTGTTGCCTCTGTAAAGTCCAGGAACTTTAAGTGCTTCAAATTGGAAAGTATGTAGTATCTAAGGTAACAAAGAGAGTAAGTATGTATACATGGTTGATTGATTGATTGATTGAATGAATGACATACCTATATTTCTGGTAGTCTCCGAAATCGGTTCCGGTGAAGTAATAGTTTGGACAGGCAGGGTTCTTGAGCAAGCTGAGATGTGTCAGGTTGGGGAATTTGTCTTTGATCGATTCGATGAATGCCTTGAGGTCATCGATCTGTTGTTGGTGCATGGATAGGTAGGTAGTGTTAGACTTTGGAGCACTGCCAATCACTCAAGACAACATGATGGTTACATACATTGTTGTTGTTCAATGATAGTGTTTTCAGTGTTGGTAGATATGGGAACGAGTTGGAGTTGCCAACCTGATTGTTGTCCAGTACCAGTGACGTCAGCTTTGTGAGGCTTTCAATGTTCTCAATGCGCCTGTGAGTCGTGATGGAGAGGACATGTCAGTATAGTTATACTTTATGGATTGTAACAAGAGAGCACAGCCACATACGTTATATTGTTGTAGCTCAGGTCGACCTTTGTTATGCTAGCAGCATTGTTGAACAGATGCAATGGCATTGTGTCATAGTCCTGACTTGGTGATGCAACTACGATTTCTTGCATGTTGTTGTCTTTGTTATTGTTATCTTTGTTGTTATTGTTACTGTTGTTGTTACTGTTGTTCTTCTGTTTGTGATTGATTATGTGCATTACATGTTTGATTAGATTGATATATCCTTAATAATAAGTATTAAACTCACATAGTCGTTATCACCTACCTTTTGAGCGCTGCTATTAGACTTGCTGTATAGATCGTCTGATATCTCTTTATGCAAGTATAAGTTCATAGAGAGGTGTGAGGCCTGTCAAGTACGTTGTGTTGTTGTTGTTGTAAACAGCAGCAGCAGTGTCAACGTGACTGATTCGTTGTACAATTGAATGATTGATTGTAAGTGTGTGTTGGATTGGATGGAGTATGAATGACAGCAATTACAACAGCGAATGTGGAGTTGTTTGCTGTTTTTCTTCTTCTTTTTGTTGTTACAACACTTGTATCTGTAAGTGATGATGTATGTATGTGTATGATATTATATGTTTTATAAGGGTTGTGATTGGTTAGAAGTGATCAACATCAACACTGCCTGTCTGTGGACACACACACCAGAAGCAAAGGAAGGTGCGAAGAATCTCACACACACTCGTTTTGACCACACCCCTTTGATTATCCATCATTTTTTTTTTGAATATCGTTTTTGATTACCTTTTTCTTCTGAAAATTCACAATGATCCGAACTTTTGTCTTGTACTAATAGTTGTTGGAGTACCGATGGACCTATCCCTTCTCCTATCCTCCATAATACTCCTTCTCACCTTCTCCCTTCTCTCCTTCCCTACACTTCAATGTACGAATTATTATCTATTTGATCAATTCAACTGTTTCGAACAAAGAATTAAAGAGAAGTGAGCAAATGTTCATTTCAACATCTACATCAAGTATTTGATTGATAATCTTTTGGCTTAAAGAATGTCATGTCAGCATTAGATGATTGATTTTTCTTATCGATATTGTCTTTAGTTGTTGATCTTAAATTCGAACGATCATGTGGAACAATACTTGATGTATACATAAGATTGATGCAGTCATAATTCACATGTTCTATACCGCCTTGCACTCTAGGATGATGTATTCGAAGCGAATACTTCAGGAAGAACCCCACCAAACACACCAAAAACATCCAACTTTCACTCACACGCCGCATCGATCTTATCAATGTGTGTCGGCAAAGGACAAACCCATGTGTCGAATTCATTCATTCATTCGAATCTTGCTGTTGCCTTACATTCGTAGAATAGGTAGTAGTTGAACTAATAGAGATACAAAGATACAGATAGTAATTAAGTCACACAATAATAATATGTTTCATATTCATGTTAGTTAGTTAATTTGTCAAATCTCCTTTTAATGAATAATACTTCAGTTGAGATAACAATGGAGACTGATCCATTTCAACTGTTACTTCAACAACAACAACAACTCCTACTATTACCACAACCGCAGCAGCAACAACAACAACAACAACAACAACAACAACAACAACAACAACCTAGATCACCTGGTATTCAACAACATCAACAATCACAATCACAACAACAACTACAAGATATAAATCCATATACATGCCTTTTACATAATAGATGCTTAGAGTTCTGTTGCCAAACATGTAACTACACACTATTATGCGCCAATTGTAGTATATCTGCTTGTCATCGAGGTCATGTCATTCAAGACTTTGATGCAATGGTGTCACATGTTGACAGAGATGATGTGTTCCATAAACGATTGGAAGATCTATGGACAAGAATCAAACAATACGATCAGACCATCAAACGATTCCAAATGAATGAGTCAAACATCTCACAGTACTACACTCAACTGCATGAGTTCCTGCGATGTGAGGAGCACAAGATCAAGCGGCCACTGATCAATGAGCGAGAGGAGACCGAGAAAAAGGTGGAGTTATTGCTCGAGGAGATCAAATTCATCAACTTTGTCAAGTCAAGCGCTGCTAGTTGTCGTGCTGGTGCTGGCGGTGAGGACGTACCAAGTCCAGGCTCAATGGACAGTGGACAACTACTCAATGATCATCATCTGTGCTCAAAGAGAAAGTACGACGAAATGGATAGTGACGATAGCATCGACTATGATGACGAGGGCAACATACACATGAACATTCAATCAATACTGGACTCTATCAAGTCGATACAGAGCGTCGATCAATTTATCAATGTCAACAAAAACACACTGTTCAAGGTAGGTGGCGGTCTGATGGCAAGACGTCCAATCGAGTTCATGTCAATGATGGGCAAGTGTTTGGAAATACGTGCCGCCAACGAAGCGCTCAAGCCACCAACGCCATACGAGATCACTCTTCATGATATCAAACAGACCAAGAACACATTGGCCAGTCTCTACGAGCTGTATCATGAGTATGACAGTCGTAGTCACTCAACCGCAATGATATTCACCACCGGCGAGACTGGCAGCTATATATTGGACGTGGCCAAGAACAAATGGACAAAGATTGAGGATGACTCTACTCGTCGAGTACAGCCTCTCAACTCTGTGGTGGCAGCTGGTTCAAACGTCTATGTTTTTGGTGGCGTGGACTTGGACACCTACGGTTGTTTGTCACTGGATGACCTCAAGTGGCAGACACCATTGCCCATTACAACTGGGGAGGGTGGCTCGGGAATATCAACATGCTTTGATGGCCAGAAGTACATCTATTTGATTGGCGGCAGTCACAACAAGAACAACCTATCGCGAATCGATCGCTTCAATGTACACTCCAAGAAGTTCCGTCGTGTTGGTGACATTGGTCAGGGACGCGTTGGCTCCCTAAGCTTCTTCCACAAGGACCAAGTGTATATAGTTGGCGGTTTGCGTCGCCAGTCCGATTGGCGATCGATCTTGGCGTTCAACACCAAGACACTCAAGGTATCAACGTTCATGGAGGACGTTGGATTCAAGGATTGGATCGTCGGTTCATGTTTTGACGGCACGGATCTCATCTACATCCTGGACAAGGCAAAGAACTTATTCAGCATCTCAATCTCAACAAAGCATCGCAAACTGTTGGCAGTGGCACCATTCCAATCGGATGCAATCTGCTCCGTCGTATTTGTACAGAACACACAAAGTGCCGAATGCAAAGGATTATTATACTTCTTATTTGGCAGCAAGATTGGCAATCAGTACTATAACGTTGGTAATGATAGTTGGGCCAAGGCAGACGACAATGACACTGTACCCTGTCGTATTGCCAATGGATCAGCTAGATTCATGCTGTCGGACTCACAACAACAACAACAACAACAACAACAAATAACCGTTACTCACTTGGACTGAGTAAATAAACATTGTACTTATTAATTTACTTCTTTTGATTGACTGAATGACTTGTGTTACCATCATGACATGGCAACACATTATTCGAATGATACCTCCATTCCCTTGATATCGATCTCTGCACTGTGCAGTGTTACTGATGAGAAGTTCTCATCGCTGGCGAGCTTGGCCTTGATCAGTTCTCTCGTGACGGTGTTCTTCTCTTTGGTAATTACCACCATGAATCCACCACCACCGGCACCAACCAACGAGTAGCCGTGGACGTACTCCTTGATCAGATTGATCAGGTTGGCCACATGTGTGGGCTCGGCACCACTGGCCATGCACTTCTTCTGCTCCCAATAGGTGTGCAGTAGCTTGCCAACCTCTGACACGTCCACCTTCTCTAGGGCATGTGCCATCTTGTCCGTGGTGGACACCAAGGCATCAGTGACGTTCAATATCTCCTCGGTCTTGGCGTACCATCGTCTGATAACATCTTGAAGTAGGTCTCTGGCCAAACGTGTCCTGCCAGTGTATATCAGCAAGAGATGGTCATTGAGTCTGTCGATTGACTGTTGGTTGATGTTCAACACACGATGCTCCACACTGATAAGATCACTTCTCTTGTCACATCTGGCAACCTTGAATCCACCGACAATGCCACCGACCTGATCCTGCCATCCACCACCAGTGGTCAACATCTGCTCCACACGAAGCACGGCATGCACCAGATGTTGGTCGTTGTAGTGTCTGCCATAGACACGAGCCATTGCGCACAGTAGACCAGCGGCCAAAATGCTCGACGTTCCAAGGCCAGAGCCCTGAGGTAGGTTGGAAGCTGACACGACCTCCATTCCACCACCGAGCTTCTCGATCTGGGTCTCCAATGTCTCTCCGCTGTTTTGACTGACGAGTCCTAGCTGCAGGAAACAGGCTTTGAGCAATGCGGCTGGAGCTTGTGGTCTGCTGTAGTCTGAGAGATCATCAAACTTGGTGCAGATCACTGCGTCAGAGTCAATGCTCTCGACATGAAGTACAATGTGTGGCTTGGCCACACGTCTGGCACGGACGACGATTGGTCGGCGTTGATCGACTGTGATGGCAACATTGACCACCTGGCCACCGTGCTCGTAGCAGATGGGTGGGGTGTCGGACCAACCTCCTGACAGGTCGATCCTTGCAGGCATGGACACATTGCACCATTGATCAATCTTGGATGGGCCATCCTTATGAGTCTGGAGTTGTACAATACAGGTGTCGACGATGTTCTTGATGAATATTTGTCCGGCACCTTCATAGTGGCGTGCGGCACGGATCATGTTCTCTGGTGAGTTGATCCACCTCTCTCTCTCCTTGGCCAACGCCGTGATACCCTTGCGCTCATCCTTGCGCACGAAGCACTGCAATGCCTGCTCCCATGCACAGTTGCGGGCAGGTCCAGAGCGCAGACCACCCTCACCAGCAGTGTAGATGGCGAGGAAGTCAGAGATTGCCGACAGCATTCTTCCAATATACTGTGTTGGTGCAGACAATGCGATCCTGTCCAATGCAGCCAATATCTTGCTCAATGACAGGTCCTTTGTCTTTGCCCATTTCTTAAAGTATGGGATGATGCACTTGTCCTCGCCAGCCAGTATGATCTTCTCGACAATGTGTGTGTCGATGAGGAAGCTGAGGTCTCTGCGCCACTGGAATGAAAAGGACACATCGCCTTCGAATGACTTTGAATGTGGGATAGCATCGTCAGACTTGTTGACGCGGAACAGTGGCGACTCGCCACAGATATCAGCAATGGACAGTCGTCTTGAAGAGCGCCAGCGGCCAATGATGCTCAATGAGGGGACCTCGTTGGTCTGAATCCAGAGGGCGGTCTCGAGTAGCTCGCCAACCTCTCCCGTCAACACTGGGAATATGCGTGCGGTTCTTAGTAGACGATGAGTGTTTGGCTCCCATATCTCCTCTGGCGAAATGCCAGTCTTTTGAAGGAACTCAGACCATGGACGATTGGCAATGGTAGCACAGGTGTCAGTGTAGACCAGGTCAATGTCGTCGTCAATGCCCAGGGTGACGAGCACTTTGAGGCGTTGATCAGCGTCGACGCTTGCCGATTGTCTGATTGACTTTTGTGGACGCAGTCTGATCTCAGAGATGGCCATGCGATTGGCAAAGTGAGTGCCGTAGGAGAAGTCACGCACGCCCAGTACAATAGTATCCTTTCCAATGTGCCAGTTACCACTGAGGGAGCAGTTGTAGATGATACTTCCCTCCTCAGCATGCCCATCTCCATGCAATATACTATTGATCACGGTTGCCTTGATCGGGTTCTTATTGTCATTGAATGAATGGATGAACCTTGACACTGGCACATCCTTTTGTACATTAACAAAGTTCAACAAGTCCCTTGATTGATTGATTGATTGTGGCATAAGTGTTAGTCTACCGACCGTCGTGTTAGCGTCTGATGATGGTTGGGTACACATACTTTGAATGTCTAAAGTAACAATAGATTCCTTTGAGTGGAGCAGCTCTTAATGGAGTGCCACGGAATGTCTTCCAAAGAAGCTTCCTGGCCTTCTCTGTGATGTACTTGGTGTTTTGATGAGCAGGTTTCTCAATGGCAAGATAGGTCTCCCATGTTTGATCCTTGGCCATGGTCAACAGGACATCGGGTATCCAACCAAACTTGACGAGGATGGCACCATTGTCCACACCAAGATATGTGCACGAATCCATTGGTGCCTGTGAGTATAGGTAAAGGAACTTCTCCGTGG
Organism: Acytostelium subglobosum LB1; assembly: GCF_000787575.1. Lineage (NCBI taxonomy): Eukaryota > Evosea > Eumycetozoa > Acytosteliales > Acytosteliaceae > Acytostelium > Acytostelium subglobosum. The sequence continues at coordinate 1,629,277 of NW_012236529.1, read as the reverse complement.
TCTTATCACACAGTCTAACCATGCCAGTGTAGACCTGAGCACGGTCCTGAGAGTCAAGGTATCCTTGATCACGGAGCTGTTCCTCGGTGAGTTGGTATCCGATGTTGTCCACGGCTCCAGTAACCTTGTCAAAGCGACAAACACCATGTCGAGTGGCTTGGCTCTTGGGCACCGAGAGCGTGGCAATCGTGACACCATGAGAGTTCCAGAGCGTGGTGTCCGACAGTAAAGGGTTCTCATCGTCCAGGAGTAAGAGCGACTCTGTGCTGGCAATCACCATTCCCGGGCCACAGTTGACAACGATGCGGTTGAGATTGCTGAGCAATATGTCGATTGGACAGACGGCAGTGTCGGGGATGGTGCTTGGCGTGAGGTACGTCAGCTTGGCATTCTCCAACGGTAGTATGGTGAAGGACTTGGTGCTGAGATTGACCAGGGGCATCTGATTGTGAAGGCCACCAATGTTGAGCAAAAGGATCTTTGAGCTCTTGATGAGGTCCGAGTCGACGTAGGCCTTGCCCGACGACACACTCAACTTCTCCAGTATTACAAACAGAGCGTTCAAAGTTGATGTACCTGTACCGATCTTTGTATTATTCTGAGTGTTCACCTCATTGACTGCAGGATCAGTGATGGGAATAAGTCTAGTATGTTGATCAATCAGACCATCACGTTGTCTAAACTCCAACTCTTTTATATACTGTTGTGCCTGTTCATATGTAGATGCTGTCACTCCTATTGCGGTCCATCCTTGTAGTTGTTGTTGTTGTTGTTTATTACTCATTGTTTATTATTATTATTATTATTATGTTGTTGTGAGTTGCCTTGTCATGGTGAAGGAGTTGAATACCACCTGTAGGGTTCAATTTGAAGTTGAAGTTGCCCCCAATCAATATCTTGCTCATTGTTTTGGGAACTTCGTCTTTTTTGCAAAGATTAGTTGTTGTGAGAAAAAATAGCCAGATACTTTTGGACCAAGATAAAAAGTAGTTTGATTAATCGTTTGATCAATCAATTAATCTACACATTATATACACTGTACAACTAAATATAAAATAAAATATAAATAATATGGATACAAATACAAATAATAATACAAATAATAATGGAGCACAGAGAGCAGGTGAACTTGTTGCATTGATGAATGAATATAAAAAGATGTTGGACTCTTATTCAGTGGAGGAGAAGCATATAACACAGTACTTCTTGGAAAGAAGGGAGGAGTTGCAAGGCGATGAGAATAGGGAGGTGGCAATTGTAAAGGCAGATCGCGAGAAGGTGGAAGAGTACATGATGCGTCTATTCGAGAAGTTGCACCATGTCAACGAGTATCTGATTGGTACCGGTCTCTACAACGATGACATTGTCGAGCAGGTCATCGGTCAGTTCTCAAACAACAAGAAGAGACATCATCACGAGATCCTTCAAACTCAGCTGCAACACTCTATTGCCTCGGTCTCGGCAACAGTACCAGCTGATCCCAAGGTGGCCCCGCTTCACTCTGCGCTCTCCTCTATCAAGGCCATGCGTGACACACTCTTCAAGGTCAACTGCAACTACGACCAGAACAACTCAATCGCCAATCAATTCGAGAGACATCAGAAGGTACCACGTGTTGGTGTCGCCGCTGGTAGTGATGAGCTAAAGTCCTCCAATCCTGTGTCTGCCTCAAGTGCACCCCCAATGTCATCCTCTTCATCATTCAAGCCTGTCTCAGCCTCAAGTACACCACCAATGTCTTCCTCTTCATCGTCATTCAAGCCCGTCCCATCATCAAACACACCACCACTGTCATCTTCATCCTCCTCATTCTCCCCTTCATTGGCCTCCTCCTCCTCAAGACAACCTGACAACAACAACAACAACAACAACAATGTACCAAATGTTGTTGACAACAACATCAGTCCAATAAGTAGTATAAGTAGCACAATCAATAGTATCATGAGCAAGACACCTGGTGGCGTCATTAGAACAAGTGGAAGTGCCATAAACACGACTACTATCGTCAGAGGCAACATCACTACTACTCCAAACAGCAACGTATCATTGACTCATTTCACCAAGGGCACAAGGAAGAAGAAGAGAGTGCCACAGTTGGACACCTCACAATCAAGTGTGACACCGCAATTACCGCCACAGCAACAAATTCCAACTCCTACCGCCACTCTTTCAACGTTCACATCCACAACAACCAACTCTAACTCCACCAACAACTCCACCAACATCAACAACACTCCGGCCACCTTCACGCCCGGCCCACTAGCATCACACTCTCCTGCATCCTCCCCTGCACTTGCCCCTGCACTCTCACCTCAACAGCAGGCGGCGACCGTGGTCATTGCCAGCCAGCCTCAGGACATCAAGGATTGCAAGCATCTGCCGTCGGACACTCGTACGCTCAACAATCAATTCTTCACGATTGGCGGCGGTGGAGTCTACATCTTTGACTTTAACAGCAATGATTGGTATCTGTTTGACGAGTTTGGCGACAAGGACGTGAGGTACTATCCCATGAACTCGGTGGTGTCATCGCCCACCAAGATCTACATCTTTGGCGGTGCCAACCGCTCGCACAGCTTCATCTCATTCCTCCACCAGTCGTTCCAGTGGAGCACGCCCATGGATATCCCGCTAGGCCGACGAGGTGGCGCCGGCATATCCACTTGCTACGATGGCGACAAGTACATCTACTTGACTGGTGGCTACTTCAAGGATGTGTACCTAGCACGCATCGATAGAGTCAATGTCGAGACCGAGGCTTTCGAACGTGTTGGCGAGCTATCCGCTCGCAACTGCCAGGCACTAACATTCGTGCGAAACAAAGAGCTCTATGTCGTGGGAGGACTCAACGACAATGAGGAGCGTCGTTCACTGCTCATCTACAACATTGCCAACAATCAAAGCCGAGTGCACATCCCCGACCTGGGCTTCAACAGCAGTATCGTGGGCAGTTGTTACGATGGCGGTGATCTGGTCTATATCCTGGACGACGAGAGTCAGTTCTACAGTATGTCGTTGACGACCAAGGACAGGAAGGACCTGCACACGCCACTGGAGGGCAAGCTATCGTCCAAGTACTCAATGGTACATTTCAATGGTGACAGTAGTGATCCGGCCTATCTCAACCACAAGTACATCTATCTCATTGGAGGCAAGACCTATGGCAATCATCTCTACTCTGTCTTTGATGATCGATGGATACACATCAATGACAATGACAAAGTCAATCGTAGTTTCAGTGGTGCAACAGAGACTCAAATACATGCAGGCACTACTCGTTAGTGAGGAATGGAACAACATGTAATTAATAATTATTTGTGATTGATTGATTGAATTTATTGGATTGATTGAGTGATTGAAATGAACTTCAAAAACTTGGTATTTTCATAAATTATTATTTTGGAGGGGGTTTCAGCTTGTTTGAGTGAATTGTGTGAGTCCTTTCAACCTTTTCATTCCAGTTGCATCCATCCAACCAACACAAATACATACTTACTTATAATAATATATATAATATATAGATTGTATATACATAATCAATACTTTAATAAGAACAAAGTATCTACTATTATACAAACAACAAAAAAACATAAACAAAACAAAACAAACAAAAAGCAAACAATTAGTGTAGCTTGACCATCAAAACAGGGCACAGACATTATTACAGTATCACTGCTGTTATCACATAAATATTTATCAATCAAATCATTCTATTTATTTATTTAGTGCATTACACACGTATAAATATACAATACAATTAGTACTTATACTTATTTACAAATATATATAGTCACCTCTGTATTGTGTTAATCATCATAGATAACAATACAGTACATTCATATATACATACATACATACATACATACAAACATACATTCATATTCATTCATATATATATATAGTGTAGTAGTAGTAATCATTTGATTCTACATATATTCTCATATCTTTGTCAGATACAACAACAACAACAACATTGAATCAAATGGATGTCTGTCGATCATACGCGAAAATTGGACAATGCCTGAACCCTGGCATGTGCATGTTCAAACACCCACCGAGAGAGGAGATGATCGTTTCACCAACGGGATACATCAACCCGTACCTGTACAACACGTCTGCCACACATTACAAACACAACTCGAGCGAATCCGATGCCTCCTCCTGGGAAGAGGCCGGAAACTACCAACCCTATTCCGAATTCAACACCAAACAACCGCAGCAATCACAGCCACAGCAGCCTCAACAATCACAGTCACAACAGCAGCAGCAACAGCAGCCGCCAGTATACTACAAATCAAAAGTACCACCTCAAGCAGCCTATCAACCAATGCCACCACAGGCAATTATATCGCCCCCTCCTCCTCAGATGGGCGTGCCCCCCTTCAACAATGCCAACATGGCTCCATTCGCCGGTGCCATGCCTCCCTTCCAGTCGGCCCCACCCCACCAAGGCGGCCCACTATTCCACAAGCGACTTTGCAAGTTTGCCGAGCGTTGTCGCAATGGTGATGAGTGTCCCTATTACCATCCCAAGCCACACGACAACATTCACAACCCACAACAACAACAACAGCCACCTCAGCAGCAACAGCAACAGCCACCACAACCACAACAACAACAACAGCAGGATCCAATGATGCCCTATCGTCAACCAATGATGCCAGGCTATCAACAGGGATACAACTTCCCTCCAATGCAATACCCACCATACTACTACAACAGAGGTCCCTACATGCCGAACGAACACCAACACCAGGGACCACATCATCAGCCACACCATCCACAACAGCATTCGCCACCTCCAACCACTCACGAATCACCATCAGGAAACTTTATATCGATGACACCAGAGCAACTGATTCAATCATCCATCCCATCGCCAACACCCATGCCTCCAATCCCCTCGACATCACCCGCTGCCCTCCACAACATGAACAGTGTCGCTCATCAGCCCTCTTCATCCACTCCCACTCCAGAACCATCTCCAGAGCCCCAAACTACAACAGCCAACAGTATCACTGCCACCACGCCAATCGCACCAACTACAACAACAACAACTACACCAACTACACCAACGAACACTCCAACCAACACTCCAAACAATACGCCAAACAACACTCCAACATCGACTCACAACCCTTCCAATCACAGATCCAAGTCCAACCAACATAGAAATGACTTTAAACAAGAAAACAGCAACAACAGCAACAATCATAGACAGTCCAATGGAAGACACTACAACAAATCATCATCATCACCATCTACATCGTCTTCTTCATCCACTGCCACTTCGTCCACGTCCCAGCAATCGACACATCCGTCCACCTCCTCTCCATCTACACCAGTCAATGATGTTGCCACACCATCAACAACAACGACAACGGTAGCAGCAACGACAACCATTACTGCCTCTATTACAACAGGTAACTATCAATCAATCAATGACATAATGTACATTTTAGTTCATTGTTCTAACAATTCTTTCATAGAGAACAAAGTGGAATCAATGGCTTCGGCCATCAAACAGATCCATGGAGTTAAAGAAGAGAGTGGATCATCCCAAGCAACGACCAAACATGAGTCCTCCCCTCAGCAACAACAACCACCAGCATCATCACCATCTTCACAACAACACCAGCAACAGTCACACAGGAGAGGACCCAGCGACAGAGACAACAACAAACCAAACTACAAGTCTGGCAGTCCAAAGGCCAAGCCCGCTCATTCATTCAACGATGACAAGAACCACAAGACATCCCCAGCTTCTGGTGCCAGCGCCAAGCCCCCAGTGCGACGTGAGAATTCACACAAGAGCAAGAACAACTTCCCGCCCTTGGGTAGTACCGGTTCTAGACACGTTGATGAGCAGAAGAGTTAACTCTTTGATGCTCACCGTCCCCACACGCCAACATCATACCCGTCCCATCCGCTCACTCCCTCGAGCACATCAATCAGACGTGACCACCACAGCAATCATTGGATCATCATCAATCATTATTAAATTGCAATGCTGCTGGTCGCCACAATGATCATTGCCAGTCCGCCATCATTCATTGGCATACATACACACAAATCGTCTTTGTCAGCGATGCGATAAAACCAATGAATAAGATAACTTGTCAATCAAGCGACACATCTCATTCAATTAATCGATTCAATCATCTTTGTTCAACAACTCAGACCATTGGACGATGAACCATTGTCGCGTCGGACATCAACCGACATTTTGTGGTTTATGGGGTGTGGCTGGGCATCTCAATGGGTGGGTTCTGACGGGGTTATGGACGTTGAATGATCAGACCTCACGACAAGTCGTCCATCACCCCACATTCACCACACACCGAATGTTGTTTATTAATTTTAGACTCTTAGATAGTTTTAAACTCTAGTCTAAGACAGGAAATTGAGTTAAGGTCATAGTGTCTTCCCATTGGGGTGACTGAATGACTGTCCCTCGTCCATCCATCTCAATGATCACTTAAAGGGATCAGTCATTCAATCATTCGGTTTAATTTAACTACATTATTATTATTTGTATTATTATTATCTGTATAATTACTTTTTAAACTAGTTTAATAGCCAAACTGGCACCATCTTACAGACCAACATCTAGAAAGAGAATAGCACTAGCTTATACATCCATAAAGAATGGTGGCGATGGATGAGTCATTTGATGGAATCAAACTGGAACAACCAGGATTGAACAATAATAGTTATTTAAAGAATGGTGATATACATGTAAATGGTCATCTACACACCTCGACCAACAACCTAATCAATGGTATCCAGAACATTGGTGTGTCAATCTCTGACAGAGTGATGGAGTTGCCCACAGATGTTTCAATTCTCAAGAAAAAGTTATCAACTTCAAAGTCATACTTCTTAATGGATAGTGATGATGAAGATCAAGAAGATATTGATATTATTCAAGAGTTGGATGAGATTAATGACCAAAATCTATCGAGTGGAGGTGATATGCTCAGTCCAAGATCAAAGAAGAAGTTGGTTGGAATAAAGGATAATGTCACTGGTTTGGATACGTTTGATAATCAAGCATCGAAACAACATTCTCCTTCAAGTAGATTCAGATCATTCTCTTCACCTACTTCATCATCAATTGGTGGATTATTCCAATTCTCAAGGACATTGATATCAAAGAGAAAGAAMCTCAATTTCAAATCAATCATTGGACGAAGTCAACAAAGACAACAACAACACCTCTGGTAGTGGTGGTGAAGTTGATGAACTTAGGATAAGGTCATTCTCATTGGGTTTCAATGATACATCAGATGCACCATCACTCAATCAATGTCAAGAGATATTGGAAAATGTTAACCAACTTGTGCCAGAGTTTGAAGAGTCCAGGCCTCCACCATCATCACCAAGAGGAATGTTCCCAACTGGAAATGTGTCCCTTGAACATCACAAGGGCAGTCCAGCTTCTCAACATTCAACTAAACTCAAGAGTCTTTCAAGATCCACTTCAAAGTTATTCCAGAAGTTAACATCAAGTTCTTCCCCATTGTCGAGATCCAAGCCATATGTGACATCATCATCATCATCATCTCAAGAAGCCCAACAAATCAACTCATGATCTGTATTCAACAAACAACATGTCCCCTTCATTCAATGTATCATATTACCAACTTGTAAATAAAATAATAACAACTCGAATGGTTAGGTCAAAGTCAAAGTTTGGAATAGAGTGAATGATTATTCATTGAATGACAAACCTTGAGCCGATTCCTCATCTTTAAGTGAATTTGGTGTGAACTTTTCACGCATAAACCAAGACAAGCATGACAGTTGAATTCAAGCCTTTTGGACCAGGTGCATGGATAGGATTAGAGACTAGTTATTTCTTTAATCCTATTTTAAATAAGATATTATTTATTCATTGGTGGAATCCTTAATAATAACATCACTCTACTTTATCATTAATCCTAATGTACGTATTTATTTACTTTACTTTATTAATATTGATATTTTTAGTCAAAGTGGATTGTTTGTTTATCCCAATGATCATTCAATGTGGTGTTCCCCCTCTGTCATTGATCAACAACTTAATAACTTATTGTAGAGGGGGACTTATTACTTGAAATCGAATCGCTTTTTTCATGAACACACACACAATCACATCAACTTTTAATCGTCAGATCTCTGTTCAGAACAACAACAAGAGGAAATATCTAGTACCAGGTGGGTCTGGACAGGGGTGGTGTTGTTGCGAAACGATCAAAGAAGAAAGAAACAAAGGCATCCGATTTTTCAAGGATGTGGACATGATTGATTCGGTCCATTGACCTTTACCACACACGAGCCTTGCTTATTTGCTTGGTGGTGTCACCAACAGTCGAAGCCATGGGTCGTGTCTTCTTGTTGTTGCGATTATTATTGTAGTTGTGATGAATGAGGAACTGAACTTATTCATTCCTTCATCATAATCATCACCATCATCATCATCATTAAATACAACTACGCATATTCATACTTATATTACCTACCCTACTTGTTATTGACAATCAAAGACATCCAGTTGTTACACAAGGTTGGATGACGCACTTCTCTTCATTTTGTATGTAATCGAGAGAATGCTGTACAGCATTCATTCCAAATCCAGCAACAGAAACTACTTCATACATGCACACCCAAACATCCATACTTTACCACCCAAGCTTACCACTCGACTGGGTCACAGCAACAACAACAGCAACAACTCGACAGCACTGCTTATACAGCCAATCCTACAACAACAAAGAAAGCATTCAATTATAATAATCCGGGAATCAACTCATTCATTCATTCTTGCATTCAAACACACACACACATAATATATTCACTCATCGATCCACAAACTTGCCAATCACAATGGACCCACACACACATTACATTCACACCTTTATCTTGTGATTGAATCAATCAATCAATCAATCATTCACACCTCTTTATTCAATTCAGACAAATATGAGCATTAGTGAGTGTGTTCCTTCAACTTTGCAAGCCTAGGCAGGACCACTCACCTTTATAATTTCTCAAACCCAAGCGACACTACATTCATTCAATTCAATAAGAATTGATAACCTATTATAATTACTATTACCATCTATCTATTCATCCAAAGAAACAATCAAATATATATATTAATATTGTATGTTTTTCCATTTCGTACCATCATTCTTTCTGCCAAACATTATTCATCAATTCCATAATTCATTCATTCATCCATTCATCCATTCATCCATCCGCCCATTGTAAATTGATGGATTGTATCCAAATCAACAGTTCAACCATCCATCCAACCAATCAACATCACCTATTGAGTTTGATCACATCTTAATCTATGACATATATATATATGGATAATAGATATATATCTATTATCCAAGTGAGTAAAGTGAATGCCGTATCATTCATTATCATAATTCAAACTCACAAACACACTCACAAACACACTCACACCAAGCAAACAAACAAAACACACTCACACACACATACAAAGAAGGAAACACACCACATTCGTCCAATTCATTCCCTCTTTCATTCACCAATCAAGTTAATATTATGTTATTACATCGATGATTATTTGAAAATCATAGCTATACATAACCAACAACAACAACAATGTTATCCAATGATGCGCATCTTCTTCTCCTTCTTCTACTTCACTCACTCCAATGTTGTTGTTGAGTATACTCAATCATCATCATTCATCCGTCCACTACCACATTCAAATATTAAAGTACTGTCACCCTGTCCTCTGTAGTCATAATTAATGACCATGGCTGTCGATTTATGATACCCTCCTAGAGGTGTGTAACAAGGTCTAAAACAATCCATCTCTCTCTTCTCTCCAATCATTCAATCTTTCTTTCATTCTTTCATTCATTCATTAATTCATTCAACCAAATCCAATCAAATCAAACCAATCAATCCAATCAATCCAATCAATCAATTTTGAGGTCTTCTAACTAATCATTTATAAACCCAAGTATAGTAGATAATATTGACCAACATCAACAATGTCAGCCAATCTAAATAATATATTACTGAGTAGTAGTAGTAGTAGTAGTGATAATTCAACACAACAACAAATACATTCATTCATTGGCATGAAACATACATCTAATTTCCATCAATTGCCACCAACACAACCCTCAACATCAATCGAAGGAATCAATCCATTCAAAATGTTACAACCCCCAACCAATTCAAATTCACATCCGGGTTCATCACCATCAAAGAAATCACTACCCCTACCAAGCAATTTCCCCCTTCCCTCATTCGCTGATCTTAATTGGGGCGGCGCAAGACCAGAAGGTGGAGGTCCACCTCAACACATACATTCATTGATATCCACCACATCATCATCATCATCATCATCATCATCATTTGGTAATGGACATAGAACTAATGGAGAAAAGATGGATGGTCCTACATCACCGGATGGTCACTCACCAGGTGGTGGTGGTGGCCAACGATTCGACAGCGTTGGCAAGATGGAGATGATGCGTCAACAGTATGAGTCACAGATAGAGTCGTTGATGAATCAGGTGCATTCGGCATTTGAGCGTGAGCAGAAACATCGACTCTACACCAAGTCCATCGAGGAGGCCTACACACATTTGGAGACTGAGAACATGAAACTAAAGAAGGATATATTCGAGACGAACAAGGTGGTCAGTGAGATCATGCAGAAGACCTCTGCCATTGGAGTCTCTTCACATCTTCCACCACTTACCAATGGCATTCATCCAATGGGATCGTCCAAGCTCTCATCATCACCACTCTCCATCTCTCAATCAATACCACCTCCACCTGCGAGTCTCATATCAAGTGTGTTGACAACACCGCCAACAACAAAGAAGACCAAGAATGGAGATGAGGCATTGGTAGCAGAGGCCTTGGGCTCAATTGTTGAGTTGTCTGGATCATCATCATCAAAGGTGGACGCCAGGAAGCCAATGCTAAAGAGGTCAAACAGCGAGGACTCATTCAGGAACAGTCCCAAGGTACAACCATCATCCCTGAACTTCTTATTGATGCGACAGTCCACAGAGCCAGGCAGTAACTCATTGCTGCCTCCTGATTGGTCCATCAGGATGGAGTCAGACACATCATCATTATCATCATCATCAGAGACCAAGACCAAGCGAAGGAGGTCCGAGTCCAAGAAGAACGAGTCCTCCAGCAACAGTAGCAACTCTGCTCTCACACCCAGCATCTTTATCACCAACAACTGTCACAGTCCAGCGGTCAAGCTGGAGCAACAACAACAACAACAACAACAGAATCCATTTGAGGGCAGCATTGGCAGCAGCTCAGAGTTGAGCTCGCCCATCTCCCATCTTCACACATCATTCATATCAGCGGCGGCACCACCAAAGAAGGGCAAGAGGAGCAGTAGCACTGGCCAATTCCCTTCATCGATGCAGAGCATTGGAATGATACCCGAGCTGGACAATGACGTGGACAGCGCCGACGAGTTTGACTTTAACCGTGTGGCTGGCAGCAGTGGCGGCCTGAGTCGCAGTGGCGGAGACGCGGGATCACCCGACAGCAGTGCTCAATCTCGATCATCCTCCTCACCAATCGACACGCCAATGTCTGACAACTTCAGTCTATTCCGATCGATTGCCTCGAGCAGCCACAACACGCCACACGAACAACTACTCAACGATATCCACCACCTTCAACACGGCAAGAAGGAGTGTTTGGAGAAGATGCACGTCACGCAGAAGCAGCTACTCACCTCGGATGGCGCGTCCAGCCACGATGACATTGTGATGACACTGCAGAGTGAGCAGAGGAAGCTGGCCGCCCAGATTGAGTCTGAGATCCATGCCCTCAACCAACTCTCCTGTCAAACCATCCTCGAGTCCAACCAGCTGTGCAAGCTGGACCTGCTGCTGCACGACCTCAACATCCAACAGAAGCAGTTGCAGCTCTACCAACACGAGCTAACCTATGGCTCATCGCCCGACGCTGTGCCCGTTGCATTGGTCATCACCAAGCAACCATTCCCAATGGTGATCAGCAAGTTCAAGCAACTGCAAGAGGACCATCTCTCTGTGCGCCTACTCACTGGCACCAATGTTGAGCTGATCTCACACTCCCCGGTTCGCGCCGAGATGATCTTCCATCCCAAGGCACTGGCCAAGGGAGGCGCTAGTCCACCCATCATTGGCAGCACCTCTGGCAATGGACAGAAGAAGCAGATGGAGAAGGACACACAGACACTGGATCCCATCAAGCACACTGCCAAGTTCCCTATCAAGTTCCTCACTGGCACTAGGAAGGGATGCGTCAAGCTTCAATTCCTCATGCAAGTCAAGACCTCTGATGGCACCATCGTCAACGTGCCCAGCGCCACCTCTCAGCCATTCATCGTTATCACCAACGATTGTCAATGGGAGGGCAGTGAAGGTACCCTACTGAAGAAGGAGTCCTTCAACGACAAGGTATGTGATTGTGATTGACCGATCATGTTGCCAAGGCTGGAACCCATACTAACATCATGATTAACAACCAAACAGTTCGAAATAGCATGGCCACACTTTGTAAATATACTCCAGAAGCACTTCTTGAAGGCCACCAAGCAGAGCCCAATCCAGCCAACAAGACAGCTGTCATTGTATGACTTTAGCTACTTGAACGCCACATTCTTTGGCAACCGCGCATTCGTCAGCCACAAGGACTTTGACCAGTTTTGGACTTGGTTTGGCAAGTCACTCCAGACACTGCGCTACAAGCGACACATCTCAACACTGTGGCAGAACGGCCTGATTTTTATGTTCCTAAGGCGTGAGAACGTAGGCTCTGTACTCAAGGGCCAGGAGGCTGGCACCTTTGTCATCCTATTCTCCGAGACCTTCCCAGGCCAACTGGAGATCTCCTACGTCAGCAATGAGAGGGGACCAGGTGAGCAAGGTCCACCTGAGCTCAAGATCAAGCACTACCTCGTCCAACCCAACGACACCTCTGGCAGCAAGAGAACCCTACCAGATTTCCTCAACGAATGTCCACAGTTCTCACATATCTTACAAGTATGTACATGTTCATTTGATTGATTAACATGGACACAACAACTAACATCATCATCAACCACAACCTTTGTAGCTCAATGTATCAGCATTGTCACAGTGCACTGAGCACTCAGTACCACCATTTAGACGAGAGAATAAGAATAGCATACTGGAACCATACTATAGCAAGCGACAAAACTCACAGAACATCCTTGGAAGTGGCTATGAGCCATTATTATCCTAAGACACACGCATACACACACACACACTCTCTCAATTGGACCATCAATCCATCAATCTCCTTTACACCTTGTCATGTTACATAAATATATACAAACATATATACATAAATATAAACATATATATATTATATAATTATCTCTGTACCACACAATCTCCAGATGTCCAATTACCTCGGATGATCAGATGACTATGTTTGATCAATATCAGAGACATTGGAGGTCATTGTCATAAACTATGTTTAGTCTCCACATTGTACCAAGGTCCATCCAAGGCATGCCTTTCAGGAATGAATGTACATAGACATAATGTCAATCATACAAATAATGATTGCCCCCATGACTTCGGCTTAAACACTGAACCCATTTTTGGAACCACCACCAGACACTATTTTTAGGGTAATCTCGAGGCACGCCCCTTGACCCACTTGCCAATAATGGACGATTATAAATGATGAACGACCAATGGCAAGGCCAACGAGGGCCGTACATCATCAACAACACATTTTCGATTCAATCAAGTTTGATTTGTAGTCACTCTTCAAACCATCTTGAACAATGAATGAATGGATGATGTTAAAGAGTAACTCATCATCAATACTAGAGAGTGTGTGTGTGTGTTAGGTGTCCTCCATGGTGGACCCTAATGCCACTTGTTGTGGACAAACTAGGTAGGTGGACCACCACCACGTCCTAAACACTTGTTCCACAAACATCACATCAACCATCTTCTCATTGTAACTCTACATTCAGCATCAATACCAACAACTATACTCATTGCAAATAAGCATAACAACAATAGAGACAGGTTAGATTTGCAAACTACCTACCTACCTACCTTCCTACTTTACCATTCAAGTTATAACTTCAACTACTTCTCTAGACAGGGTAAATATCAAACAACTCACTTTTTGGAAACGAACAAGTTATTGTTGTTGTTGTTATTGCGATTGTAATGTAGAGTACGGCCGTTTTATTGTATGACAATATCGAGTATTGTCCATTTTTAGATAACAGATAGATAGACAGAAGTTGTAACATGGCTCACAGTGTCTGCCTGTTTATTTATTAATGGCCACTGTTGGTGGAAGGCATCCACAATCACACATACTACTACTACGACTCAAACACACAACAAACTAGATTGATTGATCGCCATTAATAGGAGAATGAATGAATGAATGAATGATCATACACAAACTCAAACGACACCTCATCATAACCATCCATCATCAAGATCTTCATTATCATCATCATCTATATCACATACCATCTTGCATTCAGCAACAACGATTCAAGGTTGTTGGGTTTGAGTCTTTATCACGCACGAAGGATTGCAATATGAATCGAAGTAGTGATCCATTGTTGGAAACCACAATAGGGTATTTATAAATGCACTACCGCGCGTGGAGGATGGAAGATCATTCATTCATTCCAGTTGTGTTGCGTGTCTCTATATTGGTAAACACATAGATTGCTTGGATAATATATTTTATTATGGGCAACAACATCACATGATTGTTGTTGTTGTTGTTGCTATTGTTGCATAAGTGTAGATGGATGGAAGGACCATCATATCCTATCACAGCACCATCACCCCCTACATAAAGTATTTAGTACTTTATTATTAGAGTTGCCCGTCATGTGAACATAAACTCTCATTTCGTGCACATCCAAGTCATGTTAAGGGGGCACTCACACAAGTTGTATCACATTGTGAACAAACCCAACTGATTTGTACGTAGAGTAATGAGCAATGGATATTGATCATCAACAAATTCGAGTGTATCTTTGAAGATGGAAAGGCGCAAGATGGGTGCTCTTTTGCCCACAACACTTGATTCCCACATGTTCACTGCACCACCACAAACAAACAATCAATCAATCAATCACACCTGTTCACCCAAGAGTGTATCTATGATCACACTTGTTTCACCCACACCTAAAAATACAATAATACTTTAATCGAATCTCTGTGTGTGATTGAAWTGATTGACAAGACACACACACTCACCCCACAACACCAACCTCCACCTCTAACCAACAATCAATCCATCCATCCATCCAACCAACAATGTGTTATTGAATGAGTTAGTATGTCGTGATGTTGATGTTGAACGTCCACCATCGTTGCATACCCTTACGCATTGAGAGTGACGGACACATGCCCCATTCCTTTCACTTCATTGTACGATGCCTCACCCCCCACCCGGTCATGCATGACTTACAGACTGCCCGTCCGTCCATCATCACCGGCCTGCCTGATAGCATCTCCTGCTTCCAGTTCTCGCTCACCTACGTTATTAAATCTCAAAGTTGAGGCACCCGCCACATCGAATTATTAAATTAACTCCCATACACCTGGGCACCATCCAACATCATATCATATCAGGTCCTATACTTTACCCTACCCTTTCCACTACTATCACGACCATCAATCAATCAATCAATCAATCAATCCATCCATCAACACCAACACAACATTTTTTAATTTAGAAGCACCAGTAGTAGTTGTAGTTGTATTAGTAGTAGTAATAGAAGCACCAACCACCATCCATACCATCATCCATCCACATCCATCCTTCCATCAATCAATCAATCAATCACAACCATCCATTCATTCATTTCGAATATAGTTTGTTCTCCATCCATCATCATTGTCCAAAGATTCAATTCACTCTGTCGTAGTTATTTATATAACCAGCTAACTAAATATACCTAAACAACATTATAATCCCGATGAACATAGTCGTCTGAGGACCCTCCAAGACCAATCAATCATCAACCAATAATCCACCTTACAAAGGACATCAACATCAAATATTTATTTATTTATTATTTATTTATTAATACTTTTTTTTAAACCGTAAGTCAAAATTGGAATAATTATTTCCAGAATTTATTATTTTAACTCATATTAATTAATAATATAAATTTAGATGGGAAGAAATAAGATAACGATCGAAAGGATACAGAATGAGAGGAATAGACAGGCAACCTTTACAAAGAGGAAGAATGGTCTTATAAAGAAGGCAATGGAGTTATCCATTCTTTGTGATTGCGAGATTGGTCTAATAGTGTTTAGCAGTAACAACAAATTATTCCAATACTCATCCAAAGACATGGATAAAATATTGCATCGCCAATCAGAGAATACAGATAGCAACAGGAAGACTCTATCAAACCAAGATGTAAGTAATTTAATTATTTAATTATATTCCAAATATTAATATTTTTTATTTGTAGTATTCTAGGATATTTGGAAATAAGAAGTTAAAGACCGAGAATGAGGAGGAAGAGGATACTTTGGATGATCTTGGAGAATCTCCAAGGTCACCAAATACTTGTTCTTCCACAAATCAGAGCCCTTTGCATCTTGGTAACAATCAATATAATATGTCATCCTCACATCAGAGTATGGAGATTGTATCAGGAAATCCAGTAATGCCATTCCAGTCCATGGGCCATGGTCTACCGCATGGCTCACCAACACAACATGGCACCAATGGGGGTGGCTACATGATGATGAACGGTTCTCCAGTGCCATTCGTCCCACAAAAGTACAACTACAATACCAGTCAGATGGAGGCTGATCTCGCGCCATTGACACCAAGAAGCTTTGCCAAGTATAACAACAGTGGTGCCAAGTTGTTCCCCAATGCATCATCATCGTCATCATCGATCCAACAACAACAACATCAATCACCAATGGTTATGTCCACCAACAACAAGAATCAACCAATGGCCAAGTCCACTCCAAACCTATACAACCAATACTACTTTGGTGTGCCGACCAACTATAGTAACATTGCCGGTCAAGCTCCATACCTCTATCAGAATGCCTTGCACCAACAACAACAGGCTCATCAACAGCAACAACAACAAGCATATCAACAACAACAACAACAACAACAAGCTCAACAACAACAACAACAGAGCAACTCACCATTTGTATCACCACAAATCTTGTCATCATACTATAACATGCCTTCGACTCAACAACAACCAACCCAAGCTCACAACGCTGTTCCACAACAGCAGTTCCAACAACCAATGTCGGTACAACAACAACAAGCATACCTCCATCAACAACAACAACAACATCAACAAGCTGTACAACAACAACAACAACAACTTCATATACAACAACAACAACATCAACAACAACAACAACATCAACAGCCAGCTCCAAGCACGACCACTTCATCCTCATCATCCACAACAACTCATCACACATCAAAGAGCCAAGCCAAGAGTCGCAATCCCTTCCCAAAGTCCAACCTAATACCAAAGTCTGCCTCATCAACCAATCTCCAAGCCAACAACAATACTCAATCAAACAACCACAACAACAATGTAAACATCAACAATAACCAAAACAACAACAACAACAATATGCAGAATGTTGGCTCCAGTGGATCTTCAAACAGTACTCCACCAGTATCCTCCCCCAATCACTCATTGAGCGCCTCAGTCTCACCCAAGCTCCAGCCAGAGACACTAATGCAAGCACCTGAGGAGCCAAGGACCAAGTCCAAGAAGCCACTGAGTATATTGATCCCAGAGGCCAAGTCATCGGCGACCACTCCTCAGGTCAAGGTTGAGAGCAACAGTGGAAACATTGTGGCCGAGAGCGTGGCTTCTAGACAACACGACCTTCCTCTTAAAGCCAACGAAGCACCAATACTTCCATCGCCACGTGATATCTATCCAATGTTGATGGACTACCACTGGCCACGTCCATCACCCGGAGGACCTGGCGGCATGGGCACTCCCGGCACTATCGACCTTTCCTTCTTCAGTGCACTGCCATCTCCCAGCAAGTTTTGGAACGACGGACAATCTCCACTATTGTCCTTGGGCAATGCCGATGGTGATCTAAAGAAGAAGCTGAGTGCAGTATAATGTAGATGTAGATATAATAAAGTCCCCTTGTTATATATATTATATATATTAGATATATATATATGATCGATAGGTCTTAGAGTTCATCCCTTCCTTTGGCACTGTTTGTAGTTGTTGTTGTGTCTGTTGTTTGCTTCTCGGTTTGGGCAATTTGGTCCTGGATCAGCTTGCCAATGTCGCGAAGTATCTCCTTCTCTTGCAGACGCATCTTGATTGCTAGCTTGGCGCGATAGGACATATTCTTGAAAGTGTCGGTGGCCACCAATGTTTGATCATCCTCCAATGTGGATGGATAGTTGTTCTTCTTGAGCTCGACCAACTTCTGCAAGAAATGCAACAGACTCTGATTCTTGTACGACAAGTACTTGATCAACTTTAACAACTCCTCTGTCAGCGAGTCCTTAAACAACTTCATCCTGCCATTCTCCTCGAATGACTGTTGAAGTATCTCTGTCTTTTCCTTAAGTTTGGGGTCCTGTGGATCATGTGTCAGGGATAGGAATCATTCCAAAGGTAATGGGGACACGACTTACATTCTTTGCCATGGTCTCTACCAACTCCTCGATGAGTATGTTGACACAGTTCTTCCTTGTTGGCGATTGATCAATGAAGCCAAAGTCGACAAGGAGATCACTGTTGCAGTCTTGGTTGCCATAATTGAAGAAGATTTGCTCGCCACTCTTCACTGGACGAATGGTGGTCACTTTGATTGTGGCACTCTGATGGTCAAAGTCGTAGACGGCCTGTGCATCCTCATTGTGATTGAAGTGATCGATAAATGGTGCCAGAACAACGGTCAGCACTGGATTGCCCTGCTCGTCGACGCCTGGCGCATCAGTGTACATCTTCCTCGAGGTAACGATTGATGTGGCCCACTTGAAGCGATCCCAAGTGATTGTGCACAACTCAAACTGCTTGCTCTGAAACAGTGAGCTGCGCAGTCTCTCAAACACCTGCTTGGTCTCGCTCTTGACCACCTGGATGTGAACGTATGCTGGGGAGCCACGCAGCAGATCAATCTCTTCCTCTGTAAAGTAGAGACCAGTGTTCAAAGTCTCTGGGAATGCCGAGAACCACTGTGAGTAATCCTCCGACAACTCCTCCTTGCAATATCGATAATACAACAAAGCCACAGCCAATGCATCCTCTGAAATCAGTTCCAACTTGACAATCTGATCAAATAACCAAGGGTCCTCTGCTTTGATCTGTTCGAGTAGGTGAGTGAGATGATCATTCATTCAACAAATAATCTAAACATACTCTGTCTGCTGAGAATGTGTCGAACCATGAGAGGCTGACTATTTCCTCGCCCTCTTTGATATCTCTTGAGGCAAAGACACCCTTCTCATCACTTGCTAATAATAGTTGATCTGTTTTCTTTCCTTTGGTATTTGTTGTTGTTGATGTTGTCCATGATTTGATATTGACATCCTTATCCTTCTTAAAGCTTGTATGTGGCAATGCATGTTGAGCGCCTTCACCACCTATTCTAAACTCTATATCACCAACTTCAGACCATACAGGTGACACAACAAATGTCAACAACACAACTACTGTCGTTGCTATAACTATCCACTTCATCATTATCTCTCTCCCTGTAAATATCTCTTTGTTTGAGTGTTTGTAGAATGATTACTTGTTCAGATTTGCAGCTTTTTGAAAAAGAGACAGAACTTGGAATGACGTAAATTCTGGTGACATCACTTCATTCAATCAAACAAAGCCAATCAATAACATTAATAACAATATGTAATAATATATATATATATATATATATATATACATATAATATGGCCAATAGAGATAAGCAACAACAACAATCAATATACAATGTATTAACAAATAGAACATTGATAAAGACTATTATTAGACTTCATCACTCAAAGAGATTGAGTAGTTCATTTACAAAGACTGATGCATCGGTACATAGTCTAAACTATCGATCATATAATGATTGGGTAGATATGAATACTATTGTGGAACATAAACATTATGGTCTGCTACGTGATCGAATCAAACGTAATCTATGTATCAATGTAACTTCTGGTTCAATCTCTGTATTCTGTGCGACTAAAGATATAGACAAAGATACATTCAACGCAGTCTATAACAAGTATCGTGGATACTTTAGATATCAAGATCTACTATATCAGGCCATTGAAGCTGGCAACACACACATGGTGCACACGCTACTCCAACAGACCTACCCAATATCGTTTCCAAAGGATTCGTCATTGCTGCTGTCTGCATTCCTCAAAGAGCCCACAATGCTCAACTTCCTCATTCATACATGTCACATTGATCCCAATGACCTGTTACTCGACCCAACAAAAGTGGCCTCCACTCTTTACGCCACACGATCTGAATCCACTATCCGCTTCGTACTGGACCCGACCAACTTCCCACCGACACTCATTGACAGGATAAAGTCATACGCGAGAACTGGTCTTTGTACCGTGGACATCCTACTCACTGGTGACCCAATACTCATCGATGAGTTGTTGGCCAAGTCAGTGAACAACAAGATAACATTCCCCTATGATGTCGCACCTTCAAGTGCCACACCCAACGAGCAATTGGAATATGTTGAGCGATTGATAAAGTACAAGGTACTGAGTTGTGGACCAGACCTCGATTCGGACCATATGCCAACAATCAAACAGTCATCGGAAAGAGCAAAAATGGTCATTGCCAATGAGATTGAAGACCTGAACACTGACATTGACATTGGAGATGAGGAAAGATTGATCTACTTCAAGTTGAGTCGTGTCGACCTGCCCGCCACACTACCGACCAAACTGAGATTCAAACATTATGCCACCACAGAGTACATCAATACTGGCGATTGGCGACTCATACCCTATCTGTTGGACATGTGGGACAGCATTGTGGTCGACCCTAGTAGCTACTGCCACGAACCAATGCGAACGATCGTTCAACATGGCAATATCACTCAGGCCAAAGTTGCCGTCAAGTATTTGATGTCCAGCTGTCGCGTATGGGATAGGATGCATATACTTTTCTCCAGTGATCAACTATTTGAGAGCATGAATGAAGCGGACGATCATGATCGTAGTCTACAAGTGATCAAATATCTCAACGCATCTGGATACGCGATGCCAATGTTGGACATGCGACGCACCCATCACTTCAAAGGTACATTCGACATGTTACGATTTGTGTTAACTCCGGCCACAAAGATATTCAGGACATTGTTGTGGATGGAGTTCTACAACTTTGATCACATTGAGTATGCACTCAATCAAAAGTCATCACTGATCAAGGATCATACTGTGCAGCTGGCAGGTCGCGCTGCTATCAAACATGGCAATCTACCAGCGATACACATGCTCATCAAGCACAGACCTGCACTATTCAAGAATGATGCACAATTGCAATTGCTGGCCATATCACGATCAGATGAACTCTATCAATTGTTAGAAGATTATCAACTTCTGGACTTTAGTTCAACTGTTATATGGGACACTATTGGACGACATGGCAATGTAAAGCTACTCAATCATGCACTGAGTCACACGGACACCAAGGTACTCAAGCCGTTGATACATCGCATGTTAGAACAGGCTGTACAATGCAGTCAGATGGACTTGATCATTCATTGTTATCATACGTACAAGGAATTAATGCCAAAGGATATGACGATTATATCAGCAGTGAGATCTGGTGATGTAAAGATGTTGGAGTTCTACTTCAGACATGTACAGCCCATCACCAACAAGACATCAAGAGAGACCATTGATACATATATACACTCAGTAATAAGATGTGGACATGTTGATGCATTGGAGGTGATACGAAGTCATTGTGACGAGTCAACAAGATTATATATCAAGACAATGTTATCTTCAACATCATCAGATAATATTCAATTGATCAAGGATCATGTAATTAGAGATGAAAACGTTGATATGTTGAAATATCTACTTGATATTGGAGTACAGATTGATATCAAGATGGTGGAGAATACTGAAACATACAAATCAAACATCAATATTCGAACGATTATCGATAAGATCAAAGTATCAATCAATCGTAAACAGAGAATACAAAAGCAAAAGAAATCAAATAAATATAATTAATTTATTTATTTCCAGATGTTCAATCAACCTGGATGGATGACTCATCAAAAGTGAGTCACATGACCAAAGTACCACTTCTTTTTTCAATCAAAACAAAGAGATAATTGCGGATCCTACTTCATTTTCATTTATCTCTTTCCACCTCAATCAATCAAACATGGTAAAGTTCAGATTACATTTAATGGACATTGGAATAGTGTCTTTTATGGCAATAGTATGGTTGGTGTTGTTATGGATTCATGTACCATTGATATATACAATGTACAATAGATTACCATTTAGTAAACTATTGAATGAACATTCAATTAGAGATAGAAGTTATATACATAATGAATTGAACAAAGATCATTTGGAATATATCATTCAATACTATTTTGTACTATTCATATACTACTCTCTATGCATTTGGACAATTATTCAATCATTCAAATTCACGCTATATCATGGTAATCATTGTGTACTTTGCCGTGGTCGAGATATATCAAGAATTCTATCACCATTGATCACATTCAATGAAGGTGATAATGCTAAACATTTATGTATAGTCTTTAGAAGGTCATCACGTCGTTGGCTATACATTATTGGAGTACTACTACATTTATTCTCATTCTACTGTATTGGAAATTACAGTGAGATGATGTGCTCAGTACCTCCAAGAATTGACTATGACTATCGGTATTATTGTTACCAATTCCTACCAATGATGCTTCTCAATCCCGCACCATACATCTTACTCATTCTCAACGAGTTGTTCCTTGCATGTAAGTGGACAACCTTTATCGAAAGCAGTAATAATAATCACAAAGATTAATGTTCAATCAATCAATCTAATGAATGATTAGAAGTATAACTATTATTAAATTACTATAACTCAACGACTGCAGAGTATGTGTCAATTGAATTACGGGAGTCGACAATATGTGATGGAGCTGATGGGATGGTATCATTCTTGGAGGATCCGTTGAAGGTTGTAGATGCCATTGATAACACCTTGGTGGAGATAAGCTTGAACAACTTGTTGTTCAAGAGGAATGATGATCGCCAGATTTCAAACGTTCTCTTTGATAGTCCACTGAGTAGGAATGCATAGATGGCACAGATTCGCACACAAAAGATGAAGTATCCAATTCCTGCTGCTGTTGGTCCCTTCACCGTACATTCATAAGGATCAGCTGCCCTCAAGGCACATTCAAACCATAGTGGCACTGTTGATATGAACCTATCATAATTATCATTAATATATCTTGTAAAGATCAACAAGTATATATACAATGAGAAATATAATACAATGCCAACAATCGGTCTAATCTCCATTTTGAGTATCTCAATACTAGCATTCTTTCCTTTTGATGTTGATGTCGCTGATACAATCTGGGTGGGTAAGTTAGTGATTGGGTCAGTGGGATAGTTCCAGGATTGAAGGACTGATTGATTATGGTACATACCTTATAGATCTCATACATGAGTAGGATCATGAATACTGCACCAATCAGAAGGAATAATCCCATTGGTACAAAGAATAATGCAGTTTGATATGCACTACTATCCAACCAACAGAATACATTTCCAATACCAGCATGATATCTCTTCCTTGCCAGGGCAATGATAGGGAATATCAATGAAAGTGAAATAGTAACCGGTAGATAATATTTCATCATATCTTTTTGGAATGCTCCAACTAAATATTATTTGATTGAATAAGTTAGTATATGTTGTACTGTAATATTTTAAGTTATAACATACCTTTCCTGATTGTGAACCATACTTCAAATGCAATGATTGCCCACCATTGGATGGAACTAAGTGCAAAGATGTGGAGAATGAATGCTGATGCTGTACATGGGGCGTCTGAAAATGTGGCACTTCGATATACTGTTGGACATACAGTCTTCTCGGTGCCATTTATCGAAACAATCATTCCAGATACACTCATCATCAACAGTGATACCAGGAAACATAAGTTGATTCTGTCAAATCTTGTCTTCTTCTTGTTGAGTATTCCATAAGTGATCACCATGAATAAAGATGTTATGAATGATAAATACGATAACACTTCGGACAATGTGAATATCCTACTCCATTCTCTAAGTGTGAATATTGGTGCTGGACAATTGACCACGCAGTTTGAGTTGTTCGTGGTGAAGTAGACTCCAGTGTCCAGGGCATACTGCCGGTCAGTACCATTATATTGTAGTAATGGTGGTTTACATGATAATGTGACGATTGGTGGGTTGAGAATCTGTTGGGCAGCTTGTTCAGCATCCTCACAACCTGTTGTGTAGTTGGATGTCGCCAACTTGTCCAATATGGTCAAGTTGTAACGACTGAAATGTTCGACAAAGTATGATCCACCTCCACTATTTGGCTCAGTCATATTACAATTGTAGAAAGATGTTTGAGGTAATGCACATGTATCCAATATTGTCATACATGAATTATAACATGTCCTAATTGGGAAGTATATAACCTTCTTACTTGATGGTAATGTATAATTGGCACATTCCCTAAAGTACTATATTATAATTGGGAATATATTAATTTCAAATCCAATTCTGTCCTTTCCAACAATAAAAATACATACAACTGAACATAATCCAACATATGTGGATGTTGAATTTATACATTTATCTGATCCTCCAACAGAACCAAGTAATCCCAAAGCAAATGATACATTGCCTTGTAAAAATGTTTGATTTGTCCAACTTGGAACATATATTGATTCTAGAAAATAATTATTGGAGTTGGTTATTGATTGATTAATTGAATGAATGAAAGATGGAATCAGAGACATACTTGGATTGATTAATAGACCATCACATATCTTTTGACCTGGAGGATCACCAATATATGGTTCACACTTTGCCTGTTCATCTGGTTGATATAGATTTTGACTTGATCCTTGATTGACAATCACTGCCAACAATAATAGTAATATAATAAATGATGTGTTTCTCATACTTTATCTGATTGAATATCACTATGTATAAAAGTATGATTAATGAATGATCGCGAGTATTGATTGAATGATTGGTATTGACTTGTGGAGTGGTAGTTGGAGGTTGGTCCTCTAATACATACGAATACCTAGGTATCTCTTTCTCTCAATTTGATAATCAGACCAATCAGACTAACACGGCCCAACCTTTAGTTTAGGATCATCTTGAGGGTTGAGTCCTTACACGGAGTGTCTTTGGTGGTGTTAAGTTATTCGTGATTGGTGGTTACCATTTGATGAACTCTCTCTCACTCATAGGCTGCCAGGGCTAGATCAAGGTCATAACCGAAGATAATTATCTTATAATTTTATAATTGAAACCACATGGTCGACCCCATTCACATCAAGGACACGCATTTTCGAAAGAATCCCATGTTTTTGTCTTTGAAAAAAGATCGGGGCTCCTCAAAGTGTGAAGGCGTGGTTATCAGGGTCGTAATGGGCGGGCTTTGATTGATCAAAACAAATATCCTAAAAGATAATGTGTTGTACACTTTTTTCGGCCCCAATACTGTCCGTCCACGGACCAGCAAAGATTGTTGGCAATTGGCTGCATTAGGGAGCGCCATCTGATGAACGTGCGACTCTACACTGTGCCAAGATCAATCAATCGCACAAGTCTATTGACTGACTGACCTTTGTATGATATGCTTCAAGGTGACACACACTTAAACGATCGTCCATGTGCACAACTATGTGATTGTATTGTCGGCAATCGGCATTGTTTGTGTAGTAGGACAGTCTGCAAATGTGACAGTGGCCTGGGATGTGGCCCAAGTGCCTCACATGCAAAGTTCCAGAGTGACCCAATGTTGCTGAACTGAAAGGTGAAGTCGGTGAATGATACTTGTTGAGTTGTTGACGGCATCAAACAATCAATCAATCTTAAGATTGTTTGAATGTGTAGTGACCCGTGATGCCATTGCCATGTCGCCCCATCATTCATTTAGATGTTCAACTCCTTTGACTTTGAAAGTGGCTCAAAGTATTTGTTGACCATGGCATCGGTGACCTGTGAAAGGGTGGCTGGCTGCCACTTGGGGTTCTTATCCTTGTCCACCAAGAGTGCTCTGACTCCCTCAAAGAAATCATTGTTCCTCTAAGATTGATATTTGTGTGAGTGAGTATATATAATCATGGGCCCCGCGGGGCAGGGTATTACCCCGACCCAAAGAGGGAGAAGGTAAGATCATAACCTACGACAAAGGTAGCGGCCATTCTCATCTCCATCTTAAGACACTCGGCTAGATTGGGTAACTTGCTTCCGTTGATTATCTGGCGATGGACGACCTTGAGTGCTGTTGGGGACATTGTGTTGAGGACGGCGATGGTCTGCTTGGCCCATTCACTGCCGTCCTTCTCCAGGGCAGCAACAATCTCCTCGACCGAACCCTTTGAGAAGATACGATCAAACTGTTCAAACTTGTTACTGATAGTGTTGGCGTCATTGATATCAACCTTCTCGTGGAAGGTGGACAACACATCAGCCACATTAGCAGCAGTTGGATTAGACATGTTCTCCAAAGTCTTTTGCAACTCTGTCATCTTTCCAATTGGTACATAATGAGTAGCAACTCCTGCGACACTATTATATGTTTGATTGATTGATTGGAGTAAGTGAGTGAATGATCAGTGGAATGGTACCATGTCATACTTACAAGCAGTCCTTGCCCTTTAGCTTGGCTCCGGTCAATCCAAGGTACATTCCAGTGTTGTGCGGAAGTCTTGGAAGGAAGTGTGATCCACCGACATCACAGAAGAATCCAATTCCAGTCTCTGGCATGGCAAACATTGTGTTGTCCGTGGCCACTCTGAACTTGCCATGAACGGACAATCCAACGCCACCTCCCACTAGAGTACGCGTGCAAGGTGTTAGTTTGATTGATTGATTGAATGAATGGTTGTCTTGACATGATTGATCACTCACTTGTTATTCCATTATACAATGATACTTGAGGGATTGGTGAAGTGCCAATGAGATTGTTAAGGGTGTACTCCTCTGTGAAGAAGCTGTCGTCTGGCTCTTGTCCAGTCTTGAGTACACTTGGTCTACTGCCGTCGTAGATGGCACGAATGTCACCACCAGCACAGAATGCCTTCTCGCCAGCACCCTTCATTATGATGACACCATCACCATCACGCAATGTATGCCATTGTCTATACATTGGTGTCAATGTCTTGACCATCGATTGATTAAGAGCATTCAATGCCTTTGGGCGATTCAAGGTAATATTCATACTCTTGCCCTTTTGTTCGAACAATATCTCATCAGTCTAATAGTATAACAAACAATATTGTTAGTCAGTCTGACTAATGTATCAGTCACATCAAGAGTTGATGTAGGTACCTACAGGAGCTGCAGAGGATGAGTAATATCTTGACTGATTGGGTGTCACTGTTGACAGTATTCTTGTTGCTCTAAGCATCTTGACTGTATATATATATCTATATGTATATGAATGAACAAATGAATGACAATCAATCTGACTCTTTCATCATTCTGCTGAAGAACCAAGTTGGGTCCAAATATCTCAAAGAGAACTCTGAAGTTGAAAGAACACCAAAAACACTCAAATCCCAACATTTTTATCACTTTCGGGTTGACTTCAAAGTTGGAGTCTATCTCTTGGAAAGAGATAAATATATATATATATATCTTATGTTATTTGTACAAGGTTATTATTTTGTAAATGTTGGATAAATAATATTAATAATGAGGTTGGATTGATCATCGATGAGAACCCATCATCTGACGTGGTGTCTTGTCTTGCTCTGAATTGCCTTGTCCAGTGGCTGAACTCTTGACGAATGATGAATCTGGTGATGCTTCTTGTTGGACTACGGCAGCGCTCTCTGATCTCGTGAGCATATTGCTGTTGATCGTTCCATTAAAGTTGAGTGCCACCACTGCCTTGTGATCAAACGATGAGTTGTTTGAATGTGACTTCTTATGACGTGATGGTGGCTTCTTTAGTTCATTGTTGTTGTTGCTGACTAGGTTGTTTGGCTTGGGTGGTGGGACTGGACTGCTGCTGTTGCTGACGCTGATGTTGATGCTGCCGACACTACTCGCACTTCCACCTAGACCTGTACTGCTGCTGCTGTTGCCAATGCTGTTGCTACTACCATTGATTCCAATACTATTGCCGCCACTGCTGTTTCCAATACTGCTGGTACTGTTGCCAAGTGGATAGGCGACGAGGTCGGGCGATGACATGCCAGTGACGAGCTGATGACTTTGGACCATCCAGGTGTTATGTTGCCAGGTGTTTTGGGTATCCGTGCGCATGTACAGTGCCTTCCACACCTCGAGTGACCGCAGATTGAGGTTGGGACGGATGGGAACACGGTCCATCATGGCAGGCTGGTAGAATGGGTTGGTGTAGCGACGTCTGTTGTTGTTGACATCGGTCCAGATCGAGATGGTCTTGGTCTTGGCCTGGCTATCGATGCGCTCCTTCTCACAGTTGTGAAGGAATGTGCCGTACTTGCATGAGAACAAGTGCTCGGCCATGAAGAGGAGTAGGCTTGGCGTGTACTCAAACATCATTGGATACTGATTGACGATCTGGAAGAGTGCATCCAGGAACTGTATGAATATGGGTGATCGCTCGTCCTCTGCCTCACTGATGCGATGGCCTAGACGCAGAGCAAACTTGTGTCCAAATGACAGCCACTCCTTCTCGACCAGCACCTGCAGGCCCAAGATCGTACGATAGTATGGGTCTAGGATGATCTGTGTGAGCGAGGTGATCTGGGGCGTGCGATCCCATCCATCACTGCAGTGCACCAGCACGTTGATGTTGCGCTGGATCAACTCGGCGGCATACACCGCGCTGGCCAGACAGCCACGCACGTGCGACATCCAGCCACTCTCCTCGTATGCCGCCCAGTATTTGCTGTCAGCCTGCTCGCTGGCGAATGGTGACAGGGTGGACACAAGCTTCTCGAGACTGCGGCGCATAACATGGATGTTGGCGATGTTCATGAACACCAACTTGCAGTTGTGGTAGTTGGAGATGTTCTCAAAGCCTGCACCATTTGCCGTGTTGGCAATGGCGTTAAGCTTTGGTCGCGCATCCAACAAGTACAGGCCACGCTGGCCCGCCAGGGCTTCGAGATAGTGCTCGTCCTCGGGACAGCGTGAACGCTCGATGCCCACAAGAGGTTGACTGCATCTCGTGATGGAAGCGCCAGTCGATGATCGCCATGAAAGGATGGGTATGCGACCCCTGCTACGATATCCAAACACCTTCTCCAAGTCCTTGTCCGAGACGCTGCGTGGCACGACC
The DNA here is from genome assembly GCF_000787575.1 of Acytostelium subglobosum LB1. Lineage (NCBI taxonomy): Eukaryota > Evosea > Eumycetozoa > Acytosteliales > Acytosteliaceae > Acytostelium > Acytostelium subglobosum. The sequence goes on along the minus strand of NW_012236529.1, from coordinate 1,599,724 downwards.
ACCGACGTGGGGTAGGTCGAGCACATCTTGAAATCCTTGTTGAGTGTGCTGAAGCGCCAGCCACACGCGCTGTCCGTCTCCACGACACCCAGTCGCGCGTACTCCTTGCGCTGGGAGTACACCAGCCAGCCGTCCTCGTCAGCTGTAATGGCGGGTCGATTAACAAAGTGCGCAAACAGATATGGAAGGGGCTCCTCGAACACGCCATAACATTCAAAACGATCGATGTGTTCAATGCGATCGTCCTCTTGCAGGTGAATGTTGTCCTTGACCACCTGTAGTTGAAGCTGCTGGTTCAACTCGATCTGTTTGAGAATGCGCTCGATCTTGGTTCGCGAGTGGAATGTGATGATCTCGATGGTGCGCTCGCGAGACATCTGTGACGTGAAATAGATGCGACAGTGCTTGTAGTCCTTTGAAATGATCGTGAGTGTGTAATAATTGTTGGAGCCAATCAGTTGTTGGCCAAGTATGTTGTTGGCGCCCTGTCCATTTGTTGCGCCACTGTTGCTGTTGCCGCCACTTCCACTGCCACTGCTGTTGCCGCCACTACCTTGGGATTGAGTCGAGTCGATTGAGAAAGAGTCGATTGAGAGCAGGGGGATGGTCAGCTCCTCCTCCTCGCCGAATGGCCAGCGCGCAGAGTACTCGTCGCGGTTTGGTCGCGAGGTCGACGTGTCGAGACGGAAGACAACGCGGTAGTTAGTGATGAATAGACGGCCGGGTATCAGCTGGACGGTCTGGTTGACAAAGAATTGATCGCCCGTCTGTTGGAACGTCGGTACCATCTTGCCAATGTAACATTGTGTCTTCTCATTGTACAGTATATACTCGCCACATGTTGCTATTCGCTCATTAAAGAATTGTATAATGTTTGGATTCTTTGATTCCTTTGCAAAGTCCATCGCTGATTGAGTCACCGCGCTCAAACTCTTTGTAAATATCGCGCCATACTCCAAGAACAACTCCAACAAGTCTGTCCTACCATCTTCAATCGCAAAGTGTATACATGTCTTTCCTCGTCTATATTTGATTGATTGTTTGTTGATTTGGTGTGAGTGTGTGTGTGTGTGTGTTGGAATCATTCCAGCCTCGAGGGGCCCCTAGATCAATCATACTTGTTGACAATGTTTGGATTCGCTCCTCTGTCCAAGAATAGCTTGATAAGGTCTGTGATTGTACTCCTGATGAGAAGTGTTAGCGAGCGAGTCTAATTTCCGTCGCCACTCGAGTCCATCACATACCCTTGGACAGTGGCCCTGTGAAGTGGCGTGTCAAACTTTGAATCCTTATGGTTTACAAAGGCACCGGCATCAATTAGTTGTTGTGCCAGTTTGCAAGCCTTTGGATGATGACTGTATTTGGCCAATAGATGCAATGGAGTTGATCCACTCAGAGTCCTTGCATTTGGGTCGGAACCCTTTGACAACAATCTATCGGCAATATCAAAGTGACCCTGATTGATTGCACAATGTATAGCAGTATATCCCTCCTTGTCCTTCAATGCCAATGGTTTGACCTCATCCATATTGACATACTATGTGTGAATGTTGTGATTGTGTTGTGAATATGGTTAGCATCATGTCCTAATCCCGCCAGTCTACCTTCATAACTCACCTTCTTCTTTAGACATTGTTTGACCACTTCGACATTGCCATGCATTGAGGCGATATGTATGAGTGTTTGATCATGAAGATTCTTTAGTGATAATGAATACTTCTTTAGATGTTCCTTTATAACAGACTTATCGGTACTCTTTGCAATGATTATCAACTCCGATGACATCAATTGTGAGTTTGAAAGTGCCGATGATTGTGCCATCCTATCCTAAGTTATGTAAGTATGTATTTCTACAACTATCTATTACAAGTACTACTACTACAACTAAACAGTTAACAACAACTACAACTGATGATTGAATGAATGGAACTGATGATTGAATCATTGAATCATTGAATGAATGAGTAGGGGATCAACTAAAGTGTATTTTTGGTATTGGTGGGTGGGAAGTGTGGGGTGGGGACCGAACTCAGTTGGACCAACAAATATCTGATGATGTTGGACCAATACCCAACACTGTTGTATTGTGTGTTACAACTATTTATTTATAACAATACTATTCTCCAACTATTTCTCTACTCATTCCAATCCAATCCAATCAGTTCCAATCCATTTCAATCCATTTCAACTCAATCAAAATGTTGTATTATACAATCACAAAACAAATAACTTTAATCATCATCACCATATTTTGCAAATGAACCAGGGATACATCTCGCGAGAGAATATTGATGAGTAAGATAAAGTTGGTTGGTTTGTTTGATCAGTAGAATCGTTACTATCGCGCATAAAGAATAGTCAAATAAACACTAACAAATAACAATGTCATGTGACCTTGGATGGGAATTAAGGCCGCATTGAGTGTGAGTTGGTCTACAAAACAAACAAGAAAAAAACGATCGATTGCAATGAGCCTTAGTGTGGTGTGTGAGTGTGTGGGTGGGATAATGATGGTGATGATTCTTTTTGTTTTGTTGTTGTTGACAAAATTAAAATAAATCGATTGATTAGGTTAGGGTACCTTTAGTTAGATACTTCTCCTCAACGGATCTGCCTAATCAGGACATGTCAAGCGATGCTGGCACAGTCCCTTTCATTCATTCTTTCATTCACACACTCAAACCTTCTATCCATTCATTCAACCATTCACCCATTCACCCATTCAATCATTCAATCAATCAATCAATCACATTGTTATTTATTTGTACATAATCAATCAATCAATCAACAATGGCTGATACTATTACACCAACTACAACAACTACCACCACTACCACCACAACTACCACCACACCATCATCATCAACTAGTGGACCTAGGTTGGCACATGGTCTGCCATTGATCGACCCACAGCCACAACATGCTGATGAGCATGGAGTGTTGCCAGAGCCAATCGCGATGCCAGCAACTATTGTTGACGGCTTCCAGACGACTTTGCAACGATTCCCCCATAACTTGGCCATTCAGGTCAAGCGTAATGGCAAGTGGGTCAAGTGGACTTGGACCAAGTACCACGAGGACATCTACTCGGCCGCCAAGTCCTTTGTCAAGCTGGGCATGAAGCAGGGCGCCGGCGTCAACATCATCGGATTCAACTCACCAGAGTGGCACATCTCGCATCTGGGCGCCATCTACGCGGGCGGTCTGCCCACGGGCATCTACACCACCAGCTCGACACCACAGTGCGAGTACTTTGCCTCGCACTCTGAGGCCATGGTCATCTGTGTGGAGAACGAGCAGCAGCTGGCCAAGTACGACGCGATCAAGGCTAGTCTACCAAACGTCAAGGCCTACATCGTGATGGACCCGACCGACGCCAACGCCACATTCCCCGAGGGCACCTACACGTGGGCGCAGTTCATGGAGCTGGGTCGCACCGTGCCCGACAGCGAAATCGATCGCATCTCAAGCACCATCACACCAGACACGCTCTGCACCCTGATCTACACCAGTGGCACCACTGGCATGCCCAAGGGTTGCATGATCTCTCAGCGCAATGTTGCCTGGACTGTGCACACCCTTGGTAGCATCGTCCTTCATCCAAAGACTGGTCACAACGAGCGTATGATCTCATATCTCCCACTCAGTCACGTTGCCGAGCAGGTCGTATCCCTATACGCACCACTCATCTTTGGTTTCTCCGTCTCCTTCGCTGACAGGAATGCACTCCAGGTATGTTCATTCATCACTCACTGGAATAATTCCACTCAATCACGTGACGTACTCACTCTCCACAAACACATAACAATCACCACAGGGTACACTCTTGGATACATTGCTCGAGGTCAAGCCAACATTGTTCTTTGGTGTACCAAGAGTTTGGGAGAAGATTCAACATAGAGTGTCTCAGTTGATGAGCCAAGGTGGCCCAATTAAGAAGAAGTTGGTCGGATGGGCAAAGGCAAAGGGTTTGAAGGGTGGCTACAAGGCACAGCGTGGCGAGAAGAAGCCATCTGGATATGGTCTGGCCAGGACATTGGTCTTCAAGAAGGTGTTGAAGAACTTGGGTCTGTCACACTGCCGCTTCATGGCCTCCACTGCCGCCCCAATCAGCAAGGACACACTGGACTTCTTCTTGTCGATTGGCATCACTATCACTGAGGCTTACGGTATGTCTGAGCTCACCGGTCCACAGTCGATCGGCTTCCCAGACACCAAGACTGGCAGCATTGGAAAGACCTTGCCAGGCTCCATCGTCAAGTTGAACGAGGGCGACAATGAGATCCTGATCAAGGGTCCAAACTGTTTCCCAGGCTATTTCAAGAACCCAGAGGCCACCAAGGAGACCATCGACCAGGATGGTTGGTTGCACACTGGAGACATTGGATACGTCGATGAGGCCGGCTACCTCTTCATCACCGATCGTAAGAAGGAGCTGATCATCACTGCTGGTGGAGAGAACATCGCCCCATCGTTGCTTGAGGGATACCTGCGCCAGGTGCCCGAGATTGGCATGGCCGTCATTGTTGGAGATCGCCAGAAGTACCTTGTTTGTCTGCTGTCGATCAGTGCCGTCGCACTCAAGAACGTCAACTATGGCCATCCAGCCCCCGCCTCCATTGAGGATGCCATCGCCGACAAGCACTTCAACGCCTACATCGAGAGCAAGATCACAGAGATCAACACTAGACTGCCACAAGTGTCCACGATCAAGAAGTTCAAGATCGTGCCAAAGGAGTTCACCGACCAGGGTGTCGACGCCGAGCTCACCCCAACCCAGAAGCTCAAGCGCCGTGTCATCCTCACCAAGTACGAGCCATTGATACGCGAGATGTACGGCGATCAGTACGCCGAGGGTGCATTCATTGTCGTGCCAGGCCAGGCCAAGCCAGCTGCCACCACCGAGGCCGTCATCCCACCAGTTGTCGTCGCACCAATCGTCGTCGCCGAGCCAGCACCAGTCGTCGTGGCACCAGTTCCAGTCGTCGTCTTCGCTGAGCCAGCACCAGCAGTCGTCGTCGCCGTCCCAGCAGTCGTTGTTGTTGATGAGGCTGCCGCAGTGGCCAACGAGAACAAATCAAGATCATCATCGACTTCATCATCTTCATCATCCACTTCCGACTCTTCTTCATCATCCAAGAAGGAGACAGTGGAGGAGCCAGCAGGACCAGTTGTCGTTGTGGCAGAGGTCCAAGAGATCCCAGTTGCTCAGCCACTTGGTGAGACTGGAGTGTTTGCCCTCCCACCAAACGGCATTGCTGTTGCCGTTGTCGACGCACCATTGGAGGAGCCAATCCAAGTCGAGGTTCCAGCTCCAGTTGTCGAGGAGCCAGTCGTCATCGTCGCCGAGGTCAAGGTCGAGGAGCCAGTTGCCGTTGTCGAGGAGCCAACCCCAGTTGTAGAGGAGCCTGTTGTCATCGTTGCTGAGGTCAAAGTTGAGGAGCCAGTTGCCGTTGTCGAGGAGCCAGCCGTCGTCGTTGTTTCCCCGGTCGTCCAGGAGCCAACCCCAGTTGTCGAGGAGCCAGTCGTCGTCGTTGCCGAGATCAAGGTCGAAGAGCCAGTTGCCGTTGTCGAGGCGCCAGTGGCTGTTGTCGAGGAGGTAGTAGTTGTTGCCGAGGTTAAGGTCGAGGAGCCAGTCGAGGCTGAGCCAGAGGTGTTGAAGGTTGAGGTTGCCCTGCCGGACCGCACGGCCGATGCTCCCAATGGAGACGGTCACTCATCATCAGACTCATCATCAGACAGCTCAACCAGCTACACCAGCAGCAGCAGCAGCGACAGCGAGGACTACTCAAGCACCAGCGATGATTCCAGCGAAGACGAGGCAAAGCCAACCGAGCAACAGTAATAATAAACGAATGAACGAACGATGAACTAATGAATGATTGATTGAACTATTTATATACATTGTAATGGCTTGCTGTTGACACCTTGGCGAAGAGTGTCATCGATGATTGAGCTGATCTCCAAGGAGATGTCTGCGATGGGTCGATTGGCATCGATCTGCTTCCAGTTGTTGGACGATTGTAACAGACGCTTCTCATAGATGTCCTTGATCTTTTTCTGGAAGTCCAGCTTCTCGTAGCGTTCATTACCATAGTCTCCACGCTTTGTCGTCTCCTCCGAGTCCATATGCAAGTAGAATATAACATCAGGTGCAGGCAGACCCTTCTCACAATTGAAGCACCAATCATAATCAATGCCCTTGGCAGCACTATACGCCACTCCAGAATAAGCATATCTATCAACAATCAAGTTGGTACCATTCTTTAACTCTGTCAATATGTTATCCCTATTGATTGATTGAATGAATGAATGAATGAGTATACATGTGTGGTCCAGCATGTTTGATCAAACATACCTGGACTCCCAACGATTGGCAGAGAATAGGAGGTGAAGTGCTCTGTCGTCGAGCTGTGTAGCACTCTGTAGGTAGCTGTTGATGATGACACCAGTCTGTGTAGTGCGATCTGGGTAACGCAGTTGCTTGGTTGGCAGACTGAGTGTCGTGGACATGTAGTTGGTAAGTGCTTGCACTTGAGTAGACTTGCCAACACGATCGACACCCTCAAACAAAATGAACAGTCCTCTCTTCATCTCTGTCTCTGTAGTAGTATTATCTGTATGTTCAGTTGATGTAATGTTATCCATGACTTGTGTATTATGTGTTTGTCTTTGTTTTATCTCTTTGATTGAAAAATGGTCATTGATGAGATCTCAATGCGTGATGGGAACAACACCAAATTAGGTCATCAAATTTGAATTTGGCGCCTTTATTTAAATATATGTTTGAAGTTAAACGATGATGGAAAGTACAAGAAGTACAAGGGTAATGGCAAAGGCCATTGATGGGAGAAGAGTGCTGGCGAATCCACCGACAAAACTTGTTACTGGAGCAGTGGCCATGAATCCATTGATAGTCAGATTCAACGATGTGAACAGGTTGGTGCCGCTATCCGGTGAGTGACAAGATATGTATGTGTATCCATTGGAAGGTGGAAGAGTGGAGATCCTGTTGCAGTCCACCACCCATGGCAGTAACACAATGGACACGTCGAGCTTGGCACCCTTCTGATCGACAATGTTGAGGAATGTGCCCATCAGGGTGATGGTGCCGCCATGCGTTGGGACGGAGGATACAGTTTGGACGGTTGGCTCCAACACCAGAGTACTGTTTACGCTCAAACCGTCCACAGAGAGCATCATCTGACCGTTGCGAGCAGTGGGTGGAAGTAATGCCATTACCCAGTTGTGTCTGGAATCAACGATGGTGGCACTCAGACCACCGACATACAGTTTCGTCAAGGAGGAAGGGCCGGAAGGAGCAAAGTTGTTTCCTTCAATGAGGATTGCTGTGCCATTCTGAAGGTAGTCGGTGATCACTGGACTCTGGTAGGTGAGTGTGATTTGGTTGGAGGTCATACCGTTGATCGTCACCGTGACCGAGTGTCCGGCTCCGGTGCCTGGTGGGATGTCAAACACCCAGCTAGTGGATGATATGACATTTGAAGGAGACAACTGGGTGGAATCAAGGTTGAGGACTTGGCTGATTGATCCCGAGTAGCTTGAAACATATAAGTTTGATCCAGACACAGTCACTTGGCTTCCACTCGTATCAGCGCTTGTGATCGCTGTCAACACCGGAGCTGTTGTAGTGATTGATTGATAGATTGATTGATTAGTTAAGGTGTAAGTTAGATACCCATCACCTCCCTAACTACTTACCAAATTGAACGTCAACTGAGTTGGAACAAGTACTGGCGTCTGAAATAACACAGAGGCTACTGATCGATGAGGAGGCTGGGAAGTTAGAAGCAATGATGTTTCCATTGTTGTCCAATGTGATAGTGATGTCAGTTTGTTGGACGCCGTCTACTATTATTTGGATGTTTGAGACATATTGACTGAAGCCAGATCCAGAGATGAGTATTGAGTTGGTTCCGGTCGCACTGATCGATGAGATTGTAGGAGTGGATACTTGGATGAGGCAGCTGGGACTGGTCTGGCCATCAATAGTCAATGAGACTGAGGTGATGTAGTCAGCTAGGTCAACGGCAGTACATGTCATTGTGTTCTCATCAATCGAAACAAGGTTTGTGCAAGCATAATTGCCAGGGCTGAGTTGGACACTGAAGTCGAGTTGTTGACCATTGGCATCGATGGTGGACATCAGACTGCCTTGAATTGTTATCGTTCCACCTCCACGTGGAATGGGTGTCACCGACGTGACCAGAGGAATTAACTTGATGTCGCCCGAATACTTGGCACCTTGTCCTCCGACCATCACTGACACTGCCGCACCATTTAGTGCGCCACTGGGGATTGATGCCATCACACAGCCTGTGTACTCGATGTTGTACTGGACCTGAGATGACCCAATGAACACTTGCATTTGGTCAACAGTTGGACCAAAGTTCTGGCCACAGATCTCAGCCGTTAAAGAACCATCAGTTGATTGTTGGAAGGAGGTGATCGTTGGAGGTTGGTAGGAGACGAACAGATTGTTTGTGACTTGACCACCGATCGTAAGACTCAATGTCAAACCGGTTCCTGATCCACTTGGTATGCCAATCACCCATGCCGATTGGTTCAAAATCGCCTGAATATTTGATCCAACAAAGGCAAAGTTGACAGCAGTGTCTGCTGAAATAACCAAGTTACTACCGGTGATGGTGACATTTCCTCCGCTGGTTGGTGGCGAGCCATATAGCTGGTTCAAAGAAATTGCTGTAAAGATGTCAGGGTCAGGGTCAGTGTCAGTGTGAGCGACTGAGTGAGTGAGTACTTACGGAACCGGAGCTCGAGTTCGTTCGAGCATGCACTAGAGCCATTCACTCCAGTAACGGTGACACACAGAGAGATTAAAGCGTCGGGCTGATGGAAGTTGGTAACGACCAGCACGCCATTCTCCAAGGTAAAGTCGCTGTATGAGTTGCCAAGTGAGTCGTAGAGATTGATATCCTGGACGTTGTTTCCAAAGCCCGAGCCATTGATCTCGAACGAGTCGCCTCCAGTCAATATGATGGATGTCAAAATTGGTGCGGGATAAGCGCAGGCAGCCGGAGACGTGAAGGTGAGTGTGAAGTTGCAATCATTCAAATTGGTATCACTAATGTATGCATTCTCTCTACCGCACTTCATGTAGATCGTTGTCCCGATCATGCCTGAACCACAATAGCCTTGATCATAGGAGTAGTAGTTGAGCACAAGTTGGTAGGTGGTGTTGTCGTAGTAGGCGTCCAACGTTTGTTGGTCACCAAGGGCAAACCAATCGCGATTATATTGATCAGGCATGTGGGCGCAAATGGAGCATGTGGGATAATATAGTGGATATGCTGAGCAATATGGATCCACCATGCATGGCGACACATGAAATATATACTTTGTGATGTGTATTCGTTAGTCAAGGGATCAATAATCATTTAGTTGATGTACTTACATTGTTTGAGTCAGTAAATGCGAATGATTGTGTCATGATTGAACTGGTGTCAAGGTTTGGAATGTTGCAATCATGATATATAGTGTGATGGCTGGATGACATTGGCAGGCATGATGCCAAAGCCAAGACACACAAGAATAGTGATATTATCTTTATCATTATATTTATAAAGTAAGTAAGTAAGTGTTGATAATGAATGATTGTATGCCTAACTACCTTCTCTTATCCATTGATGGACCAAGTTTCCCTCATTTCGAATTGAGGCAAAGTTGTATTAAAACGTTATCGATATCAAACAGTAGTTTTGAAAGGAATTTCGATTTGATCAGTGGGAATGTTCCCTAATTTGGATAGTGAGGTTTCGCCATGGTCTCAGCCGAATGCTCTGACGAAACTCAGAATGGTGATGAGTACTCATCTTTATGTAGAGAGATAAAGAATAAAAATATAACAAGAAATAAACTATAAGTTAGTAATGTTTTGATTGATCAGAGTGTAATAGATTATAAAAGTGATTAATCAACTACATAATTCTATGAATGTTTTATTGATTAATTACTCAATCATTGCAAGCTCCTCTGCGGTGAACTCTTGATCGATATCAGAAGCAGCAGCGAATGATTCGAATGGTGGTCTGATTTTGAATGCGTACTTGGAGCATGTGGTACCAGAGTATGGTCCACCGGTCCAGCCCATTTCGACAATGGTGACATCTGTGGCCGTAACAGTTACAACAGATTCGTATGTAACAGCATAATATGTCTCTGGGCCGCTGCTTCTCTTCACTGCCATAACGAATGGCTTTTGATCAGATCTTGTCCAAGACTCCGACTGTCCACCGTTGATTGGGAAGTAGCCTGTATCTCCTGAACCACCCCATCTATAGATTAGATTGGAAAGAAAAAAAAACAAACAATTTAAGTTGGTTAGTTTGAATGTAAGTTTAACAAATGACATGCATGTCACAAACTACATACTGATTGACAGCAACCTGGATTGTACCACTACCAGTGTATTGGCAGGTAAGAGCTGAACAATAAGCCTAAGTGTCGATAATAATAAAAATGTTAGGTCCAACTGTATCAATTTTGATCAAAATTGTTTAACTTACAACAAAGAAGGAAACAATTAATAATGTAGAAATGAATTTCATATTTAAATTAGTAAGTATAAATGAATAATTAATTATAAGTGTAATTGAATCAATAATAATAATTACTTGGATCACTTATTAGGTTTTGATTCATCATAACAAACATACATTCAATCCTTCAAACAGTTCAGAACATCAGGAGATATTATTATTTCTAAGGATAATGGAATAATGATCAAATGCCGACCATTGTATAAACAAGTGTCATAATTATTACCTTATAAGGTAAACGACATGTCCCAGGTTGATAATGATCAAACGTCTATCATTGTGATTCTTATAACAAGGTCTTCTCTACCAAAATCTCAGGTCGTCTTCTTATCATAAACAACTATAAATGGTAACATTCAATCAATATTAAAGCTCGCAGGGCCAGTGTAAGAACCCCATTTTACGAAAGGTAGGCCAAACCAATCAAAAATCCCAATTCCCTCGTCACATCCCTCAAACCTAGAACCTGAACATTCTTGCACGAATGAATGAAGGATGTTTAAATTCAGAAGTCATGAGCGCGATTAGATCTAAGGTTCACATTGATATTTCAAACATGATGGAGGAATGTTGTCTGGGTCTGTCAAGACTTAAGAACCACAATATCCATTATCATTTCAAAATCATATCAATTTTATTATTATTATATTATTATACTTAACAAATGAATACCAAATTTATCTCTTGTTTATTACTTGTTACCTTGATGGTCTCCTCTGTAAGTTAATCCATCTTCCAATCTTCATTTATTTTCCCTCCCAAGAATACTTATGATTTATAATTCAATCAATCAATCAATCATCTTTTAGTGTTTGGCCACGATTAAAGTGACCAACAACTATGGAATTGGTATCGAGGCTGCTGTCAATCAGTAAGTAATCATTTAATCAATCAATTAATTAAATGAACAATACTAATAATGAATATTGTATTTATTTCTTCTTTTGAAAAGATGGGGAAGTTCTGGAAGTACCAACTTCTTCCCTATTAGTGCAAACAACGGATATGAGACCTGGAGCCGAAGTGATTCAAAGCCATTCATCGTAGCTATTAAGATTGGTACTACCACCGCCTACGTTCCAACCCCCTACAACGGAGAGATCGTCGTCAACTATGATGGTTCGATCAAAGCCAATGGAGTAAATACCCCACTTTCCAGCTTGGCATATCAAGGTAGAATCTGTACCTAAATAAATTACTATTAAAGGATATAATCCTTTATCTCACAGTTCATCAGTACATAGTGTAAACAGTGTCATCAGTTGTTGCACTCTCTCAACCCAATCCATCATCAAAATCGCCCAATCGAGCCCCAACCACACTATCTAGACGACATGACATTCACCATTTCGCGAGCTCCTCCACATATGCAAGGTCCCCCAACTTTTACTACTCACAACATCAACCAAGATCATTCATTCTTTGTATCACATTCACTCACATATGTTGTATAGATAACTCAAACAGATAATACCTATCATTTACAAATGCTGACAGGTTTAGAATACAACGATGCATCAGAGTACTGCAGTGCAAGTTATTGAGCACTACATCATTTAGTAAGTGTTGACCAAGAAACACAACTCACAACTGTTTGTGCGGACCTGTAAGGTCGCTGCAAGTGCTCAACATCGTGCGATACTACGAGATTGGCAATCCCTTTACATTGAAACAGTACAACTATGTTGCGCTGAAGGACTCATTCAATGCCTGATCTAACATCGTCTTCACTTGTTAACGTGGAGAATCTTTAAAAGATCATTTGACATTTTTGTGAACATCTCATTATCCATCTTGGGCCAACCGGCAAACTGTTGGTGTAAAAAAAATCAAAGAAGATAAAAAAAACCGCCCCACAACCAAAATTGTCCTTTTTTGCACACGTGTAAAAATTCCAAGATGTATGTTGTGGACCTCCAATCCAATTGGGTTGGTTGGACTGGGCGGACAAGTGTTTGGAGTGGAACAGACAACATTTGCAAGGGACACGAATGTCCTACTCATCTTACCACAATTGTCCAACTCGACTAATCATTCATTCATTCGTTCACTCTCATTCATTCATTTATTCATTCACTCAAACATTACATTATTCAATATATTTATTAACAACCTGTTATATTGATTATTATTATTATTATTATTATTTCAAATATGATATATTTTTATTTAATATTATTGGCAATTTGTTTTGTTGGTGCAGACTCAATATTTGATTATAATGGACATTATTATGAATTTGTGGCAACAAGTGTAACATATCCAGTTGCTTTATCAACATGTCAATCTAAATCATATAAAGGATCACAAGGGTATGTCTTCATTCCCTGATGTCACTCATTCATCCACTAACTCATCCACTCACTCCCAATCCAAACAGATACCTTGCAACAATTACATCGAAACAGGAGAATGATTTGATTATGCAACAATATTATCTGGATACTGATGTCAATGGAAAGAGTTTCTGGATATCAGGTGAGTGTGCCAATGGTCAGGCATCTCAATTCTACTATTCATCAGGTCCAGAGAATGGTCAACTTATGTATGATGTAAACACTGAAGAGGTAAAGTTCATCCAACACTTGTTTGATTGAATGAATGAGTGATTGACACATACTATTCAATCATCATTCACTATAGTGTGGATTCTTTTGTTCATGGAATATAGTTGAACCTAGTAGGGGAGGTGCCACTAATCAATTGGAATGTAATGTGGCCATAGACTTTGCATATATCGGTGCCAGGGAGACAGGAAAGGAGATAGGATACTGGAATAACCTAGGTTGGAACTCATCAAATGTCATGATACTATGTGAATATGGTGGAATGGATTGTAAGTATCATTGGGGGAAGGGGACTATCCCTAGCCTCAGCCTCACTGACTCACACTCATGTACCCCCAGCCCCATTCATCACACCAGCTAGGTCAGCAGGAGAGAATGTACAAATGACGAATATTCTAAATATGGCACTGTTGTCTAAATCAGCTGATTCGATACAGGTCAACTTTGTAAATATTGATGGAGTGTCACCATCATTCTTGGCAACAAATGTTAAGGCTCAAACAGACACATCACTCTCAATGGACATACCACCAGGTTCTGGAATGTATAGTGTTACTATATCAATCACTGGCAGTGGTACACTCAAAACATCATTCCAGTACAGACCTCCTATATTAAGTATAGTTAAACCATCATTCATTGTTGGTTCAACAATGACATTGATTGGTGACAACTTTGTCGATGGCAAGACATCAGTATTCTTGACGAATGCATCAGTGCCCTGTACCAACGTATTCATGATCAAACAAGGAATGATCACATGTCAACTCACACAAGACCATCAGGCCAGTGTCCTCGTCCCCATCACCATCGCCACAGACTCTGTTTACAACATAATGAACAAACCAGCATTCAGTAAGTTACCAATCAATCAATGGAACTATTCCAATCAATCACTAATTCAATCAATCAATCAATCAAACAGTGGATAGCACAACTGGGAACTATTACTCATGCTTCAGGACATTCACTGATCAAGCTGGATCACAGAGTTTCTCACATAGCCAGGCAGTCCAGGGTATGTCTGGATTCGTGTCTTATGTGGGCACAGATACATTGTATAAACTGGTTCAAAAGATGTGTCCGAGTACTTTGAGACAATTCGTCTTGGGCAAACTGGATACACAGAATATATTATACTTCACATCACTCAGTAGACCAAGTGGAGGAAGCAACATTATCACAACAGACGAACCAAACAAGAATAGTCTCGTCACACTCAGTCCAACCATCCCAACAACTGGCTCAGGATCCATCTTCTTCTTCACTCCCTTCCTCGGTTACAGCACCTACGACGCAGCAGCGATCGTAGGATTCAACGCTGCATCATTCACCCAGTTGTTCTATCCAAGTATGTACCAATCACTGGAACCATTCCAATCACTCATTCACCATACTCACTCAATCAATCAATCACTCAAACATCCCCAGGTAACATAGATATAAGTGCACCGACTACACCAACTACATTGAGTGTGGCAACGACTGGTGGACCTGTGACCATACCTTTGTCACATATTGGTACACCTTTGGATGATACATTCATAACATATATGGGAACAAAGTACCCTTTGACATCAAGGGATTATTATGGTCATAGTGTACAGTTCAATGTACCTCCAGGCACAGGCACTCAAACACTTCAAGTGTCATTCCAGGCATCAGGCAGCACAACACCTACAGCCAGTACATCAATCACAGTACAGTACTCTGCAGCTGTCATTAGCGATATGTCATCAGTTGGTTCCAATGGAGGTGTAGTCACTATCACCTCGTCTGGACTAGGTAGTGATGTGTCGGCCATCGTGGTCACCATTGGATCGATCACTTGCACTGGTGTAGCCTATACCACCACCGCTGACCAGATAACATGTACACTACCCTCACCAACTTCTGGCAACCTACAAAGTGGTGTACCCGCCATTGTAACAGTGAGTGGCACCCCTTCAGGCACATTCACCTACCAATTCCTGCCGCCAGTGATCACATCAACTACACCAGGAACAATTGGAAAGACAAGTTTGATCACCATCACTGGCAAATACTTCTCGCCATCATTCCTCAGTGTTACAATCGATAGTGCGGCATGTAGCGATCCATCATACATCAGCGACACGGCCATTGCGTGCTCTTTTGTTGGTGGCAACACTCTGCCAACCGATCCACTGATGGTCAGCGTTACGAACCAAGGCTTAGTGGCCAGCAACAAGGTGTTCACATACAACATACCACCTGCAATTACTACCATGTCCTCAGTTGGCTCAAATGGTGGCGTTGTCTCAATGACGGGAACAAAGCTTGGTGCCGACGCTTCAAAGATTGTCATCAAGATTGGTGGTGTCACATGCTCTGACGTTACCATGGTCACAGCCGACCAACAACTTACATGCCGTCTACCCGAGCCCACTGTTGGTAACCTTCAAGATGGATTGCCCGCAACACTATCCGTGGATGATGCATCAGCCCTTCAAACATACACGTACACATTCCTGCCGCCAGTGATCACCTCCACGACTAATGGATCAATTGGAAAGACTACTTCGATCATCATCACTGGCCAATACTTCTCGGCATCATTCCTAAGTGTGACTATTGGTGGAGCCACCTGCAAAGATCCAATATTAATCAAAGACACTGCGATAGAGTGCTCGTTTGATGGTGGCGCAACACTCCCAATCGATCCATTGTTGGTCAGCGTCACGAACCAAGGTTTGGAGGGCAATGGCAAGGTATTCACATACAACATACCACCAGCCATCACTACCATGTCGTCAGTTGGTTCAAATGGAGGCGTGGTCTCAATGATTGGCACAGCGATTGGTTCAGACGCATCAAAGGTCGTGGTCAAGATCGGTGGAGTCACTTGCTCAGATATCGTCATAGTCACACCCGATCAAGAACTCACTTGTGTCTTGCCCGAGCCCATAGTTGGTAGCCTGCAGAATGGATTGCCAGCCACACTGACCGTCGACGGTGTGACATCTCTCCAGCCATCCACATACACATTCCTACCGCCAGTGATCATCGCCACCACCCCTGGATCAATTGGAAAGACATCATTCATCACCATCATTGGCAAATACTTCTCGGCATCATTCCTGAGTGTGACGATCGATGGAGCATCATGTAGTGATGCCATATACATCAATGACACTGCCGTTCAGTGTTCATATGTTGGTGCCACTGCTATGCCACCCGATCCACTGATGGTCAGTGTGACGAACCAAGGCTTGGAGGGCAATGGCAAGGTGTTCACATACTACACCCCACCAGCAATCATATCCATGACATCAGTTGGCTCAAATGGAGGACTAGTCTCAATGAATGGCATAGCACTGGGTGCTGACTCTTCAAAGGTCGCCATCACGATCGGTGGAGTAGCATGCTCAGATGTCAACATTGTCACATCCGATCAACAGCTCACATGTACCTTGCCCGAGCCAACCTCTGGCGACCTTCAAAAAGGGTTGCCAGTCAAGGTGAATGTGGATGGAGTGTCATCACTTCAGTCATTCAACTACACATTCCTCGCACCAGTGATCAATGACACAACTCAGGGACTACTTGGCAAGACAACATTGATCACAATCATTGGCAACTACTTCTCACAATCATTTCTGAGTGTGACTATAGATGGTGCAACATGCAAGAGTCCAATATGTATCAACTCCACCGCAATATCTTGTTCGTTTGATGGTGGCAACATGATGCCACCTGGTCCACTGATGGTCAGGGTATCGAACCAAGGATTGCAATCCAGCAACAATGTATTCTATTACAACAACACACCACCAGCCATCATACTCATGACGCCAGTCGGTTCAAATGGAGGTGTGGTATCAGTGTCCGGAACAGCCTTTGGAAGCGATGCATCACAGGTCACCATCGCCATTGGCGGAGTGTCATGCTCGAGTGTTGTCATACTCACAACCAACAAGCTACTCACATGCTTCTTGCCTTCACCAACATCTGGCAACCTTCAAAAAGGTCTAGAGGCAACGATGATGGTCAATGGCGCAACATCGCTTCAATCATACAACTATACATTCCTGTCACCTGTGATCAACCTTGCCACGCCCGGTGCACTGGGTCAGACTGCCTTGATCACGATCACTGGCAACTACTTCTCGTCATCATTCCTCTCAGTGGCCATCGATGGATCCCCATGCTACAACTCATCTATAATCAACGCCACAATGATCCAGTGCTATTTTGATGGACCCGCCACAATGCCAGCAACAACATCCATCGAGTCACTACCAGTCCTTGTCATGAACCAAGGACTACAGGGCATGAACAAGGTGTTCTACTACACAAACAATACTCAACTTGATTGCAATGGACATGGCGTGTCCAAGGGAGGCAAGTGTGTTTGTGATCCAGGATGGACGATGCAGACCTGTACAATGGCCGCCCTTTTAGCAGCACCGCCCACCATTGAGAAAGCATCCGTCCTCAGTCCATCAGATGGCGAGATCACATTTAAGACATCATTGGCTTTTATCCGTGAGTTTGGACAATTAGGCAATCAGATAAAGTCGTTGACCATGTCATCAATCGTGTGGTCAGTCGTGAGTGGCCCACCAAACACCTATCATTGGCTGGGCAGCTTCCCAGGCGAGGCAGTCCAAGTCGATCTTCACATAGATTACTACAAGGATGGTGGCCAAGTCCAATTCGCAGGAGAGGACATGCACATTGGCGACAACTCAGTCAAGTTCACCATTGGCATCCGATCATGGCCATTCGCCAATCGTCAGAGTAGCATGCAGTTGGTGTTTGAAAGCAGGACTTCAAAGGACGATGGTGGATGTGGCAAGACCAAGTCACAAAACACCTTCAACTCATACTACGTTGTCTCTGGAAGTTCAGTGCTCTATGGATCATTCGCCAACCACCTGCTCGTGGATGGTCGTGTCGTCAAGTCAACCTTCCAGGATATCGACAGCAAGGACAGTCTGTACAGCTCTGTCAATGGAAATGGCGGCGGTGGCAATGGCACAGAGTTCCAATATCTCTCAGCAGTTCAAATACCATACTTTGAGAAGGAATGTACGATTGATCCAAGCTTCCAATCATTGATCACTGTGGAGAACAATGATAAGTGTCCGGCCAAGAGTTACACAAAGATCATCATCATTGTCGTGTGCACAGTGTGTGGAGCAGCCATTGTCCTTACCGCGGCACTATTGATCAAGAAGTACAAATACCGTTTAATGTTCCATGCACCATCATCAGTATTAAAAATGAAGCATGTTCATTAATTATTACAATAAATAAAACAATATATATTCTACTGACAAGATATTCAGTTTGTTAAGAGTTCATCTCGAGAATAAACATTTATCAAACTAATGAAAGGGTAATAGAGAAATCAAAAAATTGGTAATTTATCAAAGTTTATTTTTTTTTATTGTAGCCTGGTGAACACTTGAGTGAATGGAACTTTTTCTTCATCTTCAAGGAAGTGATCTGATTGGTCGAATTTTCTAGTAGTAGGTTTGCAATGATTGTCACAATCGAAGTCTTGATTTTCCACCAGCTCAAAGATAAATTCATTATCATCATACTGAAAATATTCTCTATGATCCTCGACTCCATTGTTGCAATCGTATGTAAAATACCTAGGGCACAACTGTGCATGTTGGGAAAATTCATGTTTGGCTAGCAACCGGTTACAAAAGTCAGGAAAGGCAACCACATGTTTACATTGATCTTGGCAACTGGGTTGTAAAGAGATAACAAAAGAGATTGAGATAAGTAGGTATATGGAAATAGTGAGATAAGATTTCATGATTGAGATTTAGATTCAATGAAAGAGATAATACAATTTGGGTCTTAACAGGATGACTCAGTGAGATATGATCTGCGCTCCCATCCAGAGATCTGTTTTGTAGTTGGGCAGCTGAATATTCAAATTCTAATTATATTTCAATGGACGACAATTTCATTCTCCACAATCATTGTTTCCTCAATCTGTCGATTGTATTTGGAGTATTGTCTACTTGAAGACATGCCAATGTCGATCAACAATTATTGGACAACATGCCAATCATTCTTTGAACCTGTAATCATTACATTGTCAATATCGTCCTTGATGATGAAGGACATCAGTTTCGCTATAGCTAATGGTGTATTGAACATATCTGTATTGTCACTTGCTCGTACCATAATGTGTCCATTTATTGATGGCGTTACCTGTCTGGTAGTTGAACATTGTATGATCGTGTTGTTAGTGTTGCGCCATTCTTTAACTGCTGTACTTCATCATTATCATTGACTGTGATGCAACTCTTGACTTTGTTCCTCTTGGACAGTGAACCCTATAGACGTTGAAATATTGGCTAGTGGCACCCCTGTTTAGATCCATCCAAGCTAGATCGATGTACTGAATGCTCTGTGTTCTCCATTGATGATAGCCCGATATATACCGAATGGTAGATGAGTCATGTCGTCGTCTGTCAGTTGTTTAAACACGCCACGCTTGATTGGGACCAGTAACTTCATGGTATATCTTAGTAGAGAGGACCTTCACCCTGCTGTATTTGTTATGGACACACTGCTTGATTGAATGAGAGGAAGTGTTTGATGGCTGCCTTATTAATATTTTTGCATGTGTAGTACATGTCGGTGATTCCATTCGTACCTTGTTTGAGAGCATCAGCATGTCGGTGATGAATGATGATAGTGTATGTATTGTGATTTGAACTTAGTCTCTTCTCTTTGATAAAGTCATCCATACTAATTGTGCTGTGAGTCACTCCATTATAGAGTTGAACGTTCTGATCATTATATTTGAATGCTATCCTGCTTCTAGATTGCAATGCCCTTGCAATGTGTCTGTCTTGTCGATTCTCACCCAGACTTTTCGAAGATATTGTCCTCCTGATTCAAGTTCGTGACAAAGTTTTGAATTTTGAATTATGAAGTTTGAAGTTCACTTTTGGATTGGTGGAATGGCTCTGGTTGCTTTGGATGATGCTCCTGCCTCTGCTACTGGAAAGGCTGTTGATACTGCTTCCAGGTGTTACACCAAATAACAAGTCCATGTCTGATTGTTGATAGGAATCTTTGACATGATTCACCAAACTGGCGATCATTGTTCTCTTATTCTTCATCTTGTCCAGATATTCCTCTAACACTGCTACATCCCGGTCGAGTGAAGAAAGGGACTTCTGATTGGTTAGAAACGCCACGAATGTTGTTTCCAGTGGGTTTGAACATGATAGACCAATGCTGGAGTGTGTTGATTGATCATGTGATTGAGGCTCATCGATTCGATTGATTGTTTGAGTGAACTGGACCATGTTAGTGAGTGCGCTTGGGAGAAGTTCAACATGAGACTTATAAACATCAATGGCTACCCTCTCGGTTGGTGTTGTCCTTGAAGTAACCTGTGTTGCTAAATCAGCTTATTAATATTGAATTAGTCATCAAATTAATAAACATTCCACAATAATACCAAACACATACTTGTCCTTCTTAGTTTGTCTCTTGTCTTCAGATCCTCTTTCGCCCTACTCTCTTCCTGCTTTTTGAGCCTCTCAGCTTTAGCCTTCTCATCGTCCTCCTTCTTTTGTTTGGCTGCTTGCTCTCTCTCTTTTTGTTTTTTCTTTTTGTCTGACTTCTCCTTTATCTTCTTAGATGTTTTCTTTTGCTTGAGTATTCCTCTCTCCTCTATATGAAAWTTACTGGAATCGACAGAAGGACAATTGACTAAACTATTACAAGGTTCGCATCCATCCTTGCAGAAGCCCTTTGAGTTTAGGATACCCCGAACTACAAATATTTTTTAATCTTTAATTAATAAAATTATTTATATATACAGCGAGCGAATACTTTCTAGTAGTAGCAGCAACAACCCTGTTTACATTAGACGTGGCTGGTGGATGACTGATGAAGACTGCCACCACCGCCAACACTTTGTTCATAGTCTGTGATCTCTTGGCGTCGCTCGATAGCCTTGTGTAGGGAGTCCATGATGGGGCCGATGAGGACGACCAGGTCGACCTTGCCATTCTCCATGAGCCTCTTCTTCCACGTTTCAAGATTGTCGTAGAACTTGTTGATGTAGCCAGCGAGTTCGCGATTCTTCTTCTGGGCAGATGTTGGCGGACGACCAAGCTTGTTGGGCAGGTAGGCACTGCTCCAAAAGTGTCGCAGCAACTCATTTGCCTTGTTAAAGTTCTTGAACAGGTCTTGTTTGAATCTACTCTCTCTGCTGCTGCTCCGACTCATTACGCGACTTGTCACTCCTGCATGATGATTCCAATATAATCTCATCCAGTACACTATTGTTCTGTGTCATCTTACAATCAAGGCTGCATCTCCAATTAGTCAGCTCATCTCTAAACAGTTCCTTTAATACATTGAGGTTCTACAAAGGAGCGCGTCAGCATGATTGAATGATTGATTGAATGAATGAATGAGTGAGTGAGTGAGGAATGGGATCATACCTCTTCATGATCCATGTTACGCTCATTTGAATGGCCTTCAAAGTATCTCCTCTGATCCTGGATCTTGAGCTTGGGCAAGTCCTGAGGTATTGTTTGTTCCAAGTCTTGCAAGATAGCATGATCATGTAATATCTTTTGATTGTTCTTCAATATCTTCTCAAACTCCTGATCTCTATCCTTCTCATTTGGTAATGCTGATCCACTGTTGATTGATTGATTGATTGATTTTGTTAGTGAGGCTCAGTCCTTGGCCATTGAGGTATGACATACTTGCACCAAGTACATGTGTGTCTGTTGAACTTTCGAAGCAGTGGCAATGCATTCTTGAGCTTCTCAGGGTCTTGATCCGGATCCAATAGCAATCCATAACCATTTGATAAAGGGTCTTCGTCTCCCTCAGCCGACAGATCAACCAAAGGATTGATATCCACCAACTTCTTCTTCAATATATTGATCTCTACATGGCGTGCGTCCATTGTTCCAAACAACAAGATTGATTGAGTGATCAATGAGGCAAGTGATTGGAATGATTCCAGGTTAGTAAGTGATCACCCGTACCATTCAATCAAACATACCACTGTCCTCAGTCGTATATGTTGAGAATAGTTCATCGGTTGGTTGATTGCGATCACGATAATACTTTGTCTCGACGTATTTCCTCCAAAAGTCCTGCTCTGATATCTTGTGCGGCACGTCGCTGATAGGCTCGCTCCACTGATGGATGTTGAATGAAGATTTGATTGATGATCGATGGCGTCAGACGATAGTGAACGGCGTTGACCGACTCGGAGGTGGGACGCACGTCCCACAGAATGTAGCTGGGCATGCCGACCTGCTGCTTCTCCGGGCGCATCGAATCGTTGTTGAGCATCATCTTGCGCGAATCCCAAAAGTGCTGCCGTTGTCGTTGTGATAGTGCCTGTGGTTGATGTCGCGTTTGCTGTTGATGGCGCCCGTCCATCAATATAGTTTGTAAACTTTGTAAGATCATCTCTTGCATTGACCATATGAGTCAACTCAAACAACAAGTCCTACATTGTCACTTCACAGAGATAAGGAGTATGTGATTGATTGATTGAATGAAATCAGTGAGCGACTCACTCTGTTAATCAATGATGATAGTAGTGTCAAGCAGTAGTTATCCCGCTGGTATATAACATATACATAAATATTGTTTTATAACTGTTGTTCTTATAAAAGGGTCATCTACAAATGATCAATCTACATGATTTGATCTTGATTTCTCACTTTTTCAAAACAGAACAAAGAGTCTGGACATGATCAAAGCACCAAGACTATCAGCAAAGTGATGATCAGTAGCAAGATAGTGTGTTGGGGATGAATGGATTGGGCACCATTGCCATTGATACGACATTTGTCGTTGGTGATAGATGGCTGTGCAACCTGGTTGCTGTTGAGACGCGCCGTGTTGAGCACAGAACCAATGCACATGATGTCGACCTGGCCCGCCGCGCTGACAAACGTGGTGTCAGAGATGTTGCAGCTGTCGGTGCCCACCAGCATCAGCAGGCCCTGCTGCTCGGCCATGTTGCCCGAGAAGAGCGATGAGGCGATGGCGCATTGGCCGTGGTCCATATCAATCAGCGGTAGGCCCGAACTTATGTTGCCAAAGGTGCAGTTGGTGATGTCGAGGGTGGAGCGCGTGAGATAGAATATCGTATCCGCGGAGCTGAGCCCGGCAAATGTTGAGTTGGCCAGCGTGACATTGTAGGTACCCTCGGCAAGCATGCCGCCGCCGCCGTCCACCATCGTGTTGGTGATGACGATGTTTCCGGAACTCGCGCCCAGCTGAGTCATGGCGAACTGGTTGGCATTCATGTGTAGCACCGTGCGGTCGATGAGGAGGTCGAGCGGATTGATGGAGATCAGGACGCCGTTGCCAAAGTGGACGATGTTGGACGAGATGATGCTGATGCGGGTCACGTGTGAGCCAGGGTAGGGCGCCCCGATCGCGATGGCCACGGCGCCCGGGTTTGCCGGATTGGGCTGTAGCGTCGTGTTGACGATGGCGATGTCAAGGGGGGCAAACTGGTCCATCTGGATCAGGTTGTTAATGCTGACAAAGTTCAGGTTGTAGATGTTGAGCGTGAGCGGGAGCGTGCAAAAGGAAGTGTCGCCATTGACAAAGGGCAGGAAGGACGAGATGACCACAGCTCCCAAGGTGGTTGGGGTCTGGTCAAGCGTGAGGTTGAGGCCGCACAGGGTGATGGCGGACTGTGTGTAGTTGCCGGGCGCAAACCAGACGGTGAGCATCGAGTCGGATATGTTCGGATGGGTCTGGGCGAAGCTGTTGAGGGCCGTCTGCAGCGAAGGGCAGGCATCCGCGGTCGACGGCGTCTGTCCACAAGTGTCAGACGAGTTTGTTGCCAGTTGGTCGACATACAGCTGAATCTGCACACTCCACTGCTGCAGTGGTCCACGTTGAGGTGCTTGAGCTATTGCCAAAGACAGCACCAAAAAAGAGTAAATGAGTATATGTGTCCATCCCATGTTGAGTTATCTTTGTCTAGATCTAGTTTCTTTATCTGTGAACATTGATGTATCCCTCACTTGTAAAATATAATACAGTTGTACAGTCGCCATAGAATCAATTACAACTGATGGTCAGTTCAGCATTCGGGATTCGTATCTTTTTGTGAGCAGGCATCCAACAATCACGCATGAATCATTTCGCGTTGTGGGCCCACAAAGAAAAGAATGATTTTGATTGGCTAATTTCGGTGGACACAACGCCTAGATCGCGTGGTCAATGAACAACTAACTGATGTTTTGGGTCATTTTTGATCATGATCAAACACACATCTCTCTGTCGTTTGATAATATCAAAGTGAGTTGTATTACATAGCTCAATAAATATGCCCTTCAAGTTGAGGTTCTCACAACCCTATCACTACTTCTTCCAGTTGGAGTTCATAGACCTTCGGATGTTATCTGATGTAGCCAATTGAATCGTTTGAGAATCCTTGTTGTTTGAACTAATCCATCAAAAGTCTCGACTAGGATATCCGATCAGACATTTATTAAGGGGATTATTAATAGGTGATGATGAATAATAATAATTAATAAATTTGGTTGAATGGTTGATCACAAATGTTTGGTAAACTTTGGAACATCTTTGAAACTGTCATTGGCACCATCGGTATAGCGGAGCTTGATGTTGGAGAACTCCTCTTGAGTCAATCCCTGGATACAGTTGACACTGACAAAGATGTAGGGACCATATCCTGGATAGTCACCTTGGAGATGGGTCTGGGTACCACAGGTCTTGCAGAAGTGATGACCACAGGTCTTGGTGGCGTAGAAGTACTGGGTGATGTTCTCGGCCGGTGTCAACAACTTGAACGTGGTCAGATCAGTCACTGGATGGACCCAAAGACGAGTTATGAAGCATGAAGAACAATTGCAACGACCACTCTTTGCAAGATCTTGGTCCATTTCGGCTTGGAACTTTACACCACCGCAATGACAAGACATTGTGAATGTCTTTTGAGGAGTTGTTGTTGGAGGAGTGGCAGGAGTAGTTGGTGTGGTTGTTTCGGACGACATGTTTATTTGTTTGTTTGAGATAGTGAAGATTGAATTGGATCTTTGGTCATTGAGTCGACTTTGTTTTAAAGGTTAACTGTAAACCCGTAGCTTACTCCAAAAGGTTATATGTATTTCCTAGAAAAGAACAACAGTGTGGTGACAAGATGATGTTGAACAACACATGTTTGGGAAGTATCTAGATTCATTCAGATCACAAGACTCCATAACAATCTATTTGTACAGTTATAATAAATATATATATGTATATAGATTAACAAGTAATAAATGAGTGAATGATTGTAGGTTTGTATTCGTCATCAGATGAATTTGATCATTCCTTGAATGAAACGACACCTTTTTTGATCAAAAAAATATCCAAGAGGTAATGGTGAGGGAAACTTTCAGAGATCTACAGCGGCAATAGTAATGTATGAGTAGCAAATGACACTTGTTTAAACTTTAAGTGTTCCCTAGTAGTGTAATCATTTATATAAGGTTATAAATAATGATAATGTTAGAGATAGAGAATATAATGGCAAGGACAATATTTTTATTATTGTTGTTCATAAATGGTTATGTAAATGCAGTCAAGTTGGAATACAATGGACACTACTATGAGTTCAACAATACGTTGGTGGATTACTCCACTGCTCTAAACGCATGTCAACAGTTATCTTATAAGGGTTTGCAAGGGTAAGTAGGATTGATGATAATGCCCTTTGATCATTTGATCACTCATTCATTCATACTTATGCATTTAAAGATACTTGGTAACTATCACATCAAAACAAGAGGATGATTGGATTATGAAACAATACTTTAATGATACATCAATGAATGCAAGGAACTTTTGGATATCAGGTCAATGTTCAAACAATGTCCCTGCTCAATTCTATTATAGTTCTGGTCCTGAGAATGGTACACTCATCTATGATATCTACAGTGAAGAGTGTACAACATTCTGTTCATGGAATATATGTAATGTATCATTCATAGCTATGAATGGAACTATTCCACCCACACTAACCAAACAATCAATCAAATAATCAGTTGAACCAAGTATGAGCACATATGATCCCTTGATCGAGTGTAACTTGATCATTTCGTATCAATACATCAAGGCTGGTGCATTTAACTTCTGGAACAACTTAAATGCATTAACAAAGAGTGCCTTCCTTTGTGAATATGGTGGCCTGGAAGGTATTTATATTTAATCCATTAATCAATCAAACAATTATCATAACTCTAACATACTCATTCATCAAAATCCAGATCCATACATAGCATCAGTTCGAACAGTTGGTCAATCAGATGCTGTCATCAATAAAATAGTCAACATGACATTGTTGTCCAGAGTTGAGAGTGATATTGCCATAACATTCACTAATGTGGATGATGGCAGGATGTTCAGTGGATCAAATATCAATATCACATCGGATAGCTCGTTGACAGCATCAATCCCACCTGGTTCAGGAAGATACAATGTATCGATCACAGTGACAGACGTCACCGCCACCAATGGCCATCACACACTCAATACGACCTTTCATTACAAGCCAGCACAAGTCAATATAATCATTGCTGGATTCACAAGTGGTTCCAGAATATCATTGGTTGGTGATAACTTTGTCGTCGATAACAACAAGACATCCATATACTTCTCCAGTACATTGGTGCCATGTGTCAACGTCACCTTACCACAGCCTGGTGTCCTTGCATGCACACTCACCCAAGACCTCACTACATCTCTTGCGGTTCCAATCACAATCAACACAGACTCTGTATACTCAATCGTCAACAGACCCCTCTTTTGTAAGTTATTCCAATCACTCGAGTGATCAATCAAACATACTTACCATATTCAATCATTAGATGACTCGGGTTCTGGCAACTACTACTCCTGTGTCCGAGTATATAATACTAGGCAGGGATGTTTTGACTTTGCCCGTAAACAAACAGTTCAGGGAAGGATGGCATTCCTTTCCTACATCAATAACTCAATTGCTAAACAGGTTGTGAGCAGCATGTGTCCAAATACATTGAGTCAATGGAGCTTCGACACAAACTCCATGTACACTCAAGACATTTCTTTCAACACTGGTCTGATGGAGATAGGAGGAGGCGGACTGACCAGGGTCATTGATGGTCCTGCCACCGGCACCGATGTAACTCTGACCCTCCCGATCACGGGTACGGGCTCATCCAACCTAACGTACAATCCCTCTCAAGGATACCAGCGAACATTATCACCAGCACCACTAGTTGATGATGGCACATTCACTCAATTGGTCTACCCTACCAACTTGAACCTCTTCGCGCCCAACACCCCAACTTCCATCTCCATGTCCACCAATGGCTCCAAAGCGATATCAATACCATTGGCCAAGGTTGGAACACCTTTGGACAGCACATACTTTACATTCATGGGCAAGCCACTACCATCCCCACCAAGGGACTATTATTCCGATGACATCCAGATTGACATCCCTGCTGGCTACGGTACACAATCACTAGTCTACACCTTCCAACAGTTTGGCGGTGCTGCACTTCCCGTTACCAAATCGATAACAATCCAATATGACCCGCCAACTATCAACAACATGACATCAGTTGGTGCTGATGGAGGTGTTGTCACTTTGATCGGCACCAACCTGTACACGAACTCATCACTCCTTAAAGTTACACTTGGTTCGAATCAATGCAACAATGTTCAGATTGTTGAGCCACACAAGTCGATCACTTGTAGGTTGGAAGCACCTGTTTTCGGAGACCTGCAGGCAGGACTCGAGGCCAAAGTGTATCTCGACGGTACACAATCATTGCCATTCAAGTATGACTTTTTGTCACCTGTTGTACTTGTTGCCTCACCAGGAGAGCAGGACAAGGCGACTATGATCACGATCACCGGTGACAACTTCCCGCCTCCACCCGCCAACATCTCCGTGGTCATTGGCGGTGCTCCTTGCGCCGGCACAACATACATCAGTAACAATACAATACAATGTATGTTTGATGGAATGGTACCAATGCCAGCCAACTCAGTGGAGACTCTGCCCGTCAATGTGTCGGCACAGGGACTTTTTGGAGTCAACCGAGTCTTCTTCTACACGAACAAGACACAGCTTAACTGCAGTGGCAACGGTACACCATTCGAGGGCAGATGCATTTGTAATGATGGATGGACTCTACATCAATGCTCGGTCCGTGCCAGTCCCTCGCCCGCATCACCAGAGATCAATGGTGCTTCAATCATCAGTCCAGGAGACAACAGACTATCTTTCAAAACATCAATAGCATTCATTCGAGAGATAGATAACAAAGGCGCACCGATTAGGACATTGAACATGTCATCGATCACTTGGAAAGATGTAACCAACTCAACTGACCCGACCAGCTCAACACATCTGATGGGCACTTTCCCCAACATTGATAATGAGACTGTGGTAGTGGACATGCTCATCACTCACTACCTACACGAAACCGATATTCTATTCACTGGTGAGACCATGCACATTGCAGCCAACTCAATCAAGGTCACCGTGGCGGTCAGGTCTTGGCGATTCAAGGATATGCTGAGCAATCTCCAACTTGTGTTTGAGAGTAAGACTGCCAAGGAGAAGGGTCCATGTATCCAGACCAAGTCTAGCAGTGCCTTCAACTCGTTCTACGTGGAGTTGGATCGATCAGTTCTCTATGCATCATTCGCAGGTCATCTCTTTGTCGATGGACGAGTGGTTACATCTATCTTCCAAGACATCGTTGCTGGCGACCCACTCTACGGCGAGGCATCAACATCAACAACCGAGTTCACCTATCGCTCAACCATCACTATTCCACACTTTGACAAAGAGTGTATAGTTGATCCAAACTTCCAATCGTTGTTGAAGGTTGATGGTGAGCCTGATAGTGCGGCCACATCATGTATCAAGCCAGCTGAGAAGAAGTCTTACACAATCATCATCATTATCGTTGTTTGTTGTGTTGCTGGTGTTGGTATAATCATTGGCGCGATACTACTAATCAAGAAGTATAAGTACAGACTATTGGTTAGAGCACCCAGTGGTCTGATCAACCTTGGCAAAGTTCGCAAGGTATGATTGATTGATCAATAAACGTGTGAGTGTGGTGACCCATCAGATGTTCCACCATTCTCTGGATTTTGATCAGATATGTTTTGGTGTAAGGGGCACGATGATGACCTCACCAATCAAGGGAGTGTTCCAAACTACTGAATGGGCGTGCAATCGATATCATGTCATTCTAGATCACTTACTTAACATCATTATTCTATCGTGCAATACTTGTATAACTATTATTTATTTTTTTATTTATTATATTTATTTGATTGATTGATCAATCAATTTAAAGAGATCAAATGATCATTGTAGCAACAACAGATTATAATGGACCAACTGATAAACATCTTTCATTTGTAAAGGGTACAAAGATCGAGTTTATTGAATTGACTGATGATGGATTCATGTTGGGCAAGTTGGATAATGGTACCATTGGTCTGTTTCCATCTGTCTTCTCAAACAATATGGACATTCCAACTCCATTATCAACATCATCATCATCTACACATCATCAACAAGTATGTCTTAATGTATAACTCCAATCTAACTCAAGCATATTAACTAACACTCAAACAATCAAAGATACATGGAAGTGGAGGAATGTTGAATGATGAAGCTTCGTCATACTCTTCCGTCAATTCATCGAATAACTTGGCTGGAAGCTTTGGTATTGGTACACCTCCAGCTGGTTCTTCACTGCCATCATCATATACAGCAATGTTGCGTGAAAGACTAAAGTTGAGTGAGGATGGTAAACTAAGTGGCAGCAGTGACTCTTTGATCGAGTCGGCAACAATGTCCAGCGAGATGCCAAGCGAGGAGACACTGTCCCCCACAGACAAGACACCGCCTACAAGTCCAGACAAGGATGCGCATGGAGATGGCGAGCCACAAAAGGCCATTGGACTACACTACAAGTCCAAGAGGGAGGCTGAGAAAGAGGCAATTGCATCACACTTTATCATTGTCGGTCCACAGCCAGTCAAGGAACAAAAGATGCGATATGCCAACAGGAAGAAGTGTCCCACCCTGGTCATCAGTAGGTTCAGGGATCTGCCCAAAGAGATCATCAGCGATTTGAAGAAAGAGGACGTCCCACTGCGCGACATCGAGTCCAACATCAAGATATTCCTCACCATCCTCAAGTTCCTGACACGTCAACGCATCACTTATGTCTGTCCCAACTCCATGCCAGTGGTGGCGCCATTGGACGAGGGCACGGCCATCTCCACAACCACAACAACAACAACAACTTCCACAACTATAGCACTTGCCGACTCCTCTTTATCAATTGGTTCAATGCCCATGACGACACCATTGGCCGCGAGCAAGATTATAGAGATTCAGACATCATCGATCGAGGTTGACAAGAGTTTGGTCGAGAACATCACTGATCAAGTTGAGCTAAAGAAGAGACTGATGGAGCTGAAGCTACAGCGCAAGCGTGCGCTCACAGGTGTGACACCCGAGTTCCTAGCCCAGGCCTCCCTCTCCATCAAAGTCTTCCCAGACATCAAGAAGAAGGTCAAGATTGGCAACATCATTGGCAAAGGGTATGTGTTGTGCTGTTGCTTTGTCCAGAAGGTCTGACCCTTACCCTAACCCTTGCTCTCGACCCACTACAACAACAACAGAGGATATGGCAAGGTATTCGAAGCGCACTACGAGAAGAAGAAGGTGGCCATTAAGGTGGTACACTATCGAACACCAAAGGAGCAACATAATGTGTTGATTGAGATTGGATTCCTTCAGCGCTGCAAGCATCCCAACATTTTAGAGTACAAGGCATCAGTGCTACATGAGAACAAACTGTTGATTGTTACAGAGTTCTTGCCTGGAGGCACACTCGAGCAAGCAGTAGCTTCATCACATGTGTTCAAGGACACTCACATTGGATACATTGGCAAGGAGATCCTCAAGGGTATCGCATACCTGCACGAGAACAAGATCGTACATCGCGACGTCAAGAGCGCCAACGTCATGCTGTCGACCACCGGCGACATCAAGCTCATCGACTTTGGCCTGTGCGCGTCTGTAGAGAAGGGTACATCGAACCACATCGTCGGCTCACCCTATTGGATGTCGCCAGAGATGATCAAGGGCGACCCGCACTCCTACCCCGCCGACATATGGGGCTTTGGTGTACTCCTCCTTGAGATGCTATTCAAACGTCCGCCTCATCGCGAGTCACGTCTCAAAGCCATGTTCATGACAGCCACCGTCGGCATCGATGTCACCAAGCTCAAATGCTCACTCGACCTCAAAGACCTCCTCTGGCAATGTTTCGAGATGGACCCCAACAAACGATCATCTGCCACCAAGCTTCTGAGAGTATGTATCCACGAAGAGCATCGCCATCCTACTCAATCACTACAATCAAACATGGAACCATTCCTAACTCATACTCCTCCTCCCTCCCATCCCCGCCAGCATCCATTCTTCCAACGCGCAGACACAAAGCAAGGCATCAAGGGATTGTTTGATAACTTGTTCCTTCAGAGGAACCTCAACACAACAGGTATATTCCAATGATGATGGAGTTGGATATGAGCGATCAGTGGAATAAACCCTTTGGACTGAGTGTGCGTGATTAGATCATGCCACCGCCAATGTATTTATGTATGATCATTCTCTTTCGATGGAACATGCTCATTCTCCACAACATCAACAACATCAACAACAGGTGTCTTTGTAGTCAACTTGGTCAAGTCAAAGAATGCCATCTTGATGCCAGGTACACGTATATGTTCGCAGATACAGAGTGCCAGACGTGTGTCGAGGATTCGAATGACATGAGTATGTCGTCGCGGATAAAAGTTCACGATTTGGAAGGTCTGGACGTGTGGCGCCTGCTCCACCAACACTCGGATGGTCGTTCCAATGTCCTCTATGTACTCGAATATTCGCATCACCATCCTCTTTAGTGTCGCGCTCTTGATTGACATCCTTCTAAGACATTCGTCCGAGTCGAATGCCTGTCCAATCTCGAGCAACTCTATCGCATTGGGTGGCTCCAACATGCCGAGTTGCGTCTCCAAGTTTGTTATCCTAAGTGTCTTGAGTGCGCTTGGATACACGACGTGTCCAGAGTGTTGATTAAACTCCTTTCCAACCTCAAGATCAGTGAGTGATGCTGGGAGGACATGTTCACCAAGTGGCTGGTCAAAGTTATCGCCAAAGGTCAACTCGCGAAGAGCTTGAGGCAGCACGCCAATCTCTATCTTTTGATTGAATGTATCGCCAAAGACAAGGTTTGTCAGTGATATTGGGAATACATTTGATCCCAGCGGCATGTTATACTCGTGTCCAAAGCGTAGAGATGTTAAGGATGCCGGTAGTACACCGGGGACGAGCACCTGGTCATACAGCCCACTAAGGTATAGTGTCGCGAGTCGTTGTGGCAACACACCAGGTGTAAATAGTTGATTATAATCGGATACTGTGTCGAACTTGAGTGTTTGGAGTGATGAGGGGAGTGCCCCTGGTGTGAATGGATGGTCGTACGCCGCCCCAATCACCATCTTTGTGATGGACGATGGTAACACGCCATTGATGAACGGATGATTGAAAGCATTGCCAATCTTAAGAATGGTCAAGGAGTCGGGCAGAGTGCGAGGCATCAGCTGTTTGTTGAATGTATTGCCAATGATCAATGTTGTTAACAACATGTTACTTGTAGTCGATTGTTGATTGAGGTCTGATGCGGCCAATGTTTGATTGAACCCATAGCCTAATGATAGTTTGATCAATGACTTGAAGGGCAGCGTGATCGATGCCAAAGGTAGATTGAATGAGTTTCCGAGACGAAGATCTGTGAGTGCTGGCAACGGACCTTCAAAGCCAGACATTGGTACGAATGATAACAATGTGATTGAGCGTGGCAATGACCCAGGCTCAATAGTTTGCGGACCAATCGTTGATGAGAATACCAACTCTGTCAATGACGATGGGAATGTTTGTGTCGTGATGGCTTGTTTGAACGACTTGCCAATGTATAGCGATAGCAATGAAGCGGGCAGTATCGTGCTGGACAAGCATTGATCAAACAAGGTCCCCAGCATCAACTTGGTGAGCGACGGCGGCAACACACCATGATTGATCGGATGATTGAACATGTCGCCCATATCAAGCAGAGTGAGTGACGGCGGTAACAAACCGATGCTAAGCGGATGGTTATAGACACGTCCAATCTTGAGCTCGGTTAGCGTGGGCGGTAGTGAACCAATGGCGATCTCGCCATTGTACAGACTGCCCATTGTGAGACGCAAGAGTGATGTTGGGAGCATGCCAACGTCAATGTTCTTTACAAACCTGACGCTGAACTCCAAGTTTGTTGTCGATGGTTTGGTGATTGATAGGGCTTCGTTGGGCATGTCTGGTGCATTCCAAACTATATTCCTACACAAGTTGTATTGATTTGATTTGGTAAACACTGTATTCAATCTCTTTGTTGTCAATGACAAGCATACAGCATCCAACAGATCACCATCATTGATCAACAGATCGTATAACTTTACAATCAATGTAACAGGTATACTGTCCATCTTAGAATAGAGATTATCTCTTTAAATATAAAGTTTGAATAGATCGAACAAAATAACACTGGTTTTATTTACTTTGTCTTTACCACTGGATAGTCACTCATTGTCTTGTTCAGGTTAATTCCAAAGATAGTAGGTTGATCACTCTTGAAGTGTTTCTGAACACATTTATCTTTGTTACCGTTGCACGATTCGCAAAGCGCAATGAGAAAGACACTTTGGGGATTGTTATGGACGTGCCCTGCTACCATTCTACACATGTTTGAGGGTCCAGAATATTTTGGAACCTTCTCACAACGAGCATGGTCACAAATATCATCCCGACTAAGCAAACAATCACAGAACATGCACTTTACTTTAGCTTTCGATGAAATCTTGTGAAGTTCCTTTTCATAGTTATCATTGAAATATTCTCTGGCATTCTTGTCTTTGTCCTTGGTATTGGCGGTATTGCAGATATAGAGAGGAAGTTCTATCTTTTCAAACACATATTTCTTTGAGGTCATTCTCTAGATTTGTTAGTTTTTAATAAAAAAGTGATTAAATTTAAAACATATATATGTTTTTAACTTACCTAATATATATATATATAGAATATAATGATATGAGCCTTCAATACTGATACAACTATAAATACTTGAGAACAATTTTCTTTTTGCAAACTCTTTAGACAGAAATTATCATCTAGTGAAGAGGGAACACCTACAAAATGAGTTGGTAAAAATATTTGTACACTTTCGAATATCATTGCACCAAAGAATGGTCTTCTCTTCTCTTGTATTCACAAGACTTCTGGGTCCCAGACGAGATGAATCTAATAAGAAGTAAGTATTATTATTCTGTTTTTTTGGAACAACCAAGTTAGTCTTGCAAAATATTGATTGATATTGAATGCTCGATGTTTAACTATTATTGGTAGCAATATTAATCAAAGAAACTTTGTTAAAATTTGACAAAAGACTTGGAGAGTTCACCAATTATTTATTTGAAAATGAAGATGATCTCCTTTTAGGAATAATCCACTTCCCTTTCATCGATCACACTCTCACCCATTCTGGCACCTAACACACCCAAATCAACAAACACTGTTTATATCTTCACTTCAACAACAACAAAGAGATAATTACTTTGCAATTATTATTATTATTTATTTATATAAAACAGAAAGAATAAGAAGATATGTCAACATTATCACCATCAGATATTGTCAATAGTAACAACAACAACAATGAATATAAGTTATACTCTAGTTTATACTTGATCACACTTGACTCTTATGTCATACTGCAACCTGATGCCCTACAAGATTCAAATGATCCAAAGTCAATATTCATAGATCGTACAACACTAAAGATTGAGATGAGATGTATGTTTGATCGATAAAGTCACATGACATCTTATGATCATTCTAACTAACTTATGGTTGATGACAGCCAAGGATAAAGCGAATGTTACAGGATCAATTAGATCACAGGTCAGGATATTTGGATGTCTAGGTATCATCAATCTATTGTCTGGTCCACACTTATTGTGTATCACCGAGAAGACTGACGTTGGTTGCATCAGAGGCAAGCATCAGTCCATTCACAAAGTGTCCAAAACACAAATATTCCCAATACTACGCGAACCTGTACCATTGAGTGAAGAAGAGGTATGACTCATTCAATCACACGTTCACTTCAATCATATGATCACCTTACTCACTGACTCAATCAAACAATCAATCAATCATAATTTAGAAAAAGGAGGAGAGGACTTATATTACTGTACTCAGTGATATGTTGGAATCATTTGACTTCTACTTCTCTTATGACTTTGATGTTACACACTCTGAACAACGTGTCTCTGACATTGAGAATGATCCTCACCTGTCCACATTGCCACTTTGGAAACGAGCCGACGAAAGATTCTTCTGGAATCGACATCTCCAACAAATATTCATCAAGAATGAGTTCCATCCCTTCATTCTACCCATAATGGATGGTTGTAAGTATTCATTCAATCAATCAGTCAATCAATCAAACTCAATCCCAAACTCATGATTCAAACTCATTATTCAAACTCAAACACAGTTATCAAGATATTGAAATGTGAGATCAACTCGAATCACTTCAATTATATATTTATTTCGAGGAGGAGTTGCAAGAGAACAGGTGCGAGGTATCATATTAGAGGAGCGGATCCACATGGTAATGTGGCCAACTTTGTAGAGACGGAACAGATCATTGCCTTTGGCAATGTGTTGACATCCTTCGTTCAGACCAGAGGCTCAATCCCCCTGATCTGGCAGCAGAAGGGCAAGGGCATGAAGCCCCGCCCTGTGGTCGTCAACAGTCCGCTGATAGAGGAGGCGTTTAAGGCACACTTGAACGAGCTGATCTCGCTCTACGGCCCACAGGTGCTTGTATCATTAATTGATCAGAATGGCGGCGAGATGGCCATTGGCGACGCGTTTGAAACACACGCCTACCTGCTCTTTGACAAGAGTCGAGTGGAGTACCACGCCTTTGACTTCCACGAGAAGTGCAAGAATAACAAGTACGAGAACCTTGGCGAGCTGCTCGATAAGGTCAAGCCGCGTTTCGACTCCTTTGGCTACCTCTTCAAGAGCACGGCGGGCACGCCCACCATGCTCCAGTCGGGCTCGTTCCGAACCAACTGCATCGACTGTCTCGACCGCACCAACGTCGTCCAGAGCGTACTGGCGCGCTACATCCTGCACAGCCAGCTGACGCGCATGGGCATCATCTCGTCGGCTGAGCGCATCGAGTCGCACACCACCTTTGACCACCAGTTCAAGAACGTCTGGGCCGACAATGCAGATATTATGAGCGAACAGTACACAGGCACCGTCGCGCTAAAGACCGACTTTACGCGCACAGGCAAGCGAAGTGTCAAGGGCACGATGACCGACGGTGTCAACTCGGTGCGTCGATACATCAACAAGAACTTCAAGGACGACGACAAGCAGCTGGCCATAGATCTCTACCTTGGCAAGTTCACCGTGGAGAAGTGGATATCCGAGCTGTCCTCGTCAGACTGTGGCGAGTATGACGTGCAGCTTCTGGTCGATGGTGATGAGTACCGTGGAGTTCATTCAGTTCTCAAGATCAGCTCGTCGTCACAGTGCATCGTCTCGTCGACCAAGGCCAGTGGACGTCGCAAGGAGTATCCATTCGACTCTATTACCCTCGTCGAAAAGGGCAAGCTCAATCACTGTTTGCTTGGCATCTATGACATTGACAACCCAACTCCCGACATGTTTGTGTTCCCCTCGTCACTCGAGAGGGAGAGATTCATGCAAGATCTGTACAAGCAAGCCCTCAAGAACTGTTATGTTCCAATCAATCCAATGGGACCCGATGGAGATATGGTCACTCAATCAATGCTCTCACCCCCAATGACCTCTGTCCAAACACAGAAATCTGCCGAAGACATCGATTCAACAGGTGAAGATGGTGCAGTCGAGCTCAGCCCTATCACCTCCCCATCATCAACAACAGCACAACAACAGAGGAACACTGATGAAGCTCATAGATTGAAGTTGCTAGAGTTGTTTGATTGTTTCGTTGGCTCATGGAACATGGAGAACTTCAACATCAACACTGCATCGCTGTCCGAATGGATCCCTCGCAACAAAGATCTGTACTCAATCTCTGCTCAACGATTCACAAGTGACAGACCATCACCTGGTTACGTCATGAACTACAAGCAGTACTTCTTCTATCTCATCAGACAGTACCTGGGCGCACAGTACATAGTTGTGGCATCGGCCGTGACGGAGAATACAGCCGCCATCGTACTCGTTCGCAAATCATTATCGACCAGTGTAAACAACATCGTCGTCAGCTACCTACTCAAGCGTCCATCACACAAGAGGTCCTTGACTTCTTCGCCAACATCTCTTACAAACAGCAGCGGCAGTGGCTCCACCTCACCCATGATCCCAGTGTCAGAGAGTGGCAGCAACAGTAATAGCAGCAGTGCCGTCAGCAAGGCTGCCAGTGGTCTACAGACAGTGACCAACTTCTTTAGGTTTGGCAAGCTCAAGGAGACTAGCGCCAAACCTGCCGAACTCTTTAAAGAGTACAAGAACAAGGACACACAATTTGGAACATCGATCTCTTTCCAACTGCGCGAGACATCATTGTGCTTTGCCAACTATTGCAACTATGCCAATGGATCAGAGTCACCCATGGATGACAACAGCATCGTCCACATCAAGAACAGACAGTACCTCAATGGTTCCAGTCGCTATACCTTCTGGACCGGTGACTATGACTCACAGGCACTCTCCAACAAGCTTGGCTGGCAACCAATAGTTGATCTGGACGTCTACCAGAGGAACCGTGGCGTCGTCTTTTACAAGGCCCATCCCAACGTTGACCCAATCGCCAGTCAGGAGGAGGCGTTGGGCGACCACCAGGACTCATCCTACCTGTACCCACCACTGTCATCCACCATCACTGTGCCCGTACTCGCCCCATTCAGCTGGCTATCTGTCGCCGACTTGCCATGCTTCATCTTTTTGAGCTCGTTGGTTGTGGATAACTTTGAACTGCTTCCAAGCAACACAAAGATGGACTGCTTCTTGGAGTTCAATGCTTTCCATTTGTTGACTACAATGGAGACCACAGTGCGCACTGGAAACGCTCGAGCAACTATTACTGCGCCAGTGACTTGGAATGAGAAGGTGGAGCTACGTTCATTCATCGATGACAAGGAATACCTAAAGACTCAATTCATTCAGGTTGCCTTGGTCTCTAGAGATATGCTGGAGCATACACTGATTGGCAAGGGAGTCATCCCTCTTCGTGACGCTTGTGGCAACGGTCCATCAGAGTTCAGGATCAGCCTATGCTTCGAAGACGAGTTTGCCTGCACGCTGCAAGGAGAGATACAGGTGTTTTCAAAGTTAGAGGTGGCGAGAATCGTCGAGCAACAAGCAGCCACTCAACAGCCACCCCCTGTACCAACACGCAATCATCCTCTGCATCAACAACAGACAACACCGCCAGGAGGCGTCCTTAACAAGCCCCTGCCACCAACACCATCACCAAGCCAGCAATCACCAATGCATTCGCCAGCGATACTTAGCAACTCTCCCACCACTCTCATGGTCAATCCAACTCCAATGGGCGATGATAGCTCACCAAACCAAGATCAATCACTATTGGGCAAGCTTGCCAAGAACCTCTCTATGGATGATCCACTGAATTCACAGGAAGTCTTGTCTACAAAGGATAAAGATCAATAAACACAGTGTTGCTACAATAATTGGTAATTTATTGAGTTGTAGATGTTCAATTGGCAACATGCTGTTGATCATGATGGTGTCGAGAGAACAAATGGAAGTGATGACCTGGGGATGACTTCTTCTCACCATCAGAGTCGGACTTGTTGTTGGAAGAATTGGTTGTGAATATCTTGGTTATTGAGTGTCTACGGAAGTGGCTAAAGATTGAGCCCTTGCGGTGTTCCTTGAGGTGTGGAGATGATGAATCAGGTGGTGACTCCATGGACACTTGTTGCATGTTGTTTCTTAACTTCTCGACCTCATGTGGAGATTGAGGGTGGTAGTCCATTCGGTGCAGCTCAGGATGTGAGGATGGACGTGGCATATTACTACTGGGACCCATCAGGTCGTGTGAAGAGTTCGACCTGGCCACCACAATCGCTGGTGGGCTCTGAGAGTTTGGTGAAGTGTAGTCTCCATGTGTCCTGGCCAACTCCCTGACCTCTGGGTGGACAAATGTTGGTGTGTTGTGTTCTGGTGATCCTGCTCTGGAATTGTGGTTACTGGTCACTGGTGTGTTTGATCCTGATAAAGGTGGTGATATGGGGCCATGATGCTTCCTGAATCGGTCTTCGCATGGCGAAAGGTCATTGAGCAGGTAGCTCACAATGTAATCATTCTTCTTGGCATACTTAAACACCTTGTGCTCCAACAGTTTGGCTGCACTTGGTCTCTTTGTAGGGTCCTTGTGCAGACACTTGTCCACCATGTTCTTGAAGTTGGCCGAGATGATTCCTGCATCGACTTCCTCTTGCAACGATGGAGGTGAGTTGAAAAGAAGATTCATAAACACCTTGTTTGGTGCCAAATCAGAGTTGGGTGGCTTTCCTCTGATTGTTTCAATGGCGGTAATACCAAATGACCAAATGTCAATTGATTGATTGTATCCTTTCTCTGTAATGATTTCCTGTGATGTAGCTAATGTTAGTATATCAAGACCACAAGAGATAATACAAACTGAGTTATTATTGTTACTACATACAGGAGCCATCCAACATGGTGTACCAACAACTGTCTTTCTAAAGTTATCACTGGCCTTTCCAACGATAGCGGTGACTCCAAAGTCTGCAACCTCGATTTGACCGTCTGAGCCAATGAGGATGTTGTCAGACTTGAAGTCCCTGTGAATTCTGTTGTGACTGTGGAGTGCAGCCAGACCCCTCAATGAATACTTGAGAACTGTGATAGCCATAACCTCTGGCATTCCCTTTGGGAACTTCTCCTTGATAATGTCTGCCAATGATCCAGCTCCAAGATAGTCCATTACAAGCCACAATGCCGAATCATGTAAGAATGAAGTGTGATATTGTACCAAGTTTGGATGGTTATTCTCATTCATAACCTTTACTTCTCTCTGTTTGATCGTTCATTTCATTAGTTAGTCGTAACTTGTTGTAATCAAACTTATAGGATACATACCAAGACATCCTCGATAGCCTCTGGTGGTTGCTTCTCAAGATCGACAATCTTGATGGCAACATTGACTTTGAGTGTATTACAAATAGCCTTCCATACAATGCCCTCTGTTCCTTCTCCAATAGCCTCAAGCAAGGTGTAGTCCTCTGGACGTGTAGGATACTCTGTACCAAGGTGAGTGTGTTCAATCTTCTCCAACTCCTTCATGATGGAGTTTCTACGTTGTCCAGTGATACTGGACATTGCAGACAATGAATTTGAGTATTCTGTTGCCGACATGTTTTTGTTGTTGTTGTTGTTGTTGTTGTATGTTATCTCTATCTGTATTTTATAATAATATAAATGTAAATCAAATCGTTAATTGTATTGATCTATTATTCATCATGTTGTTGTTGATATTGAATAAATGATTGATGATATGAAACAAGTTATTAGTATGTATTCTCTATCTCTTTATATATATATATATTTTGATAAGATGACTGATCGCCATCGGTGGTGCAATATTTGATGATGATGTAAACCTGTACAGTTTCTACATACCTTTTATATTAAGTTGTACTACTTCTACCCCAGGCAACAATCACCAATTAGATGGGTTTTAAGTTCGGTATGAAACTCTGAAGAGTTGCTTCTTGAATGAATCCACCACACAACAAAAAAGATTAAGATTGGTGAGTGTATTCTTGAGAATTGTTGTTGTGTTGTGTTGTATTCGGGAAAGTCTGTGTTGTTCCAAATTGACACACTGACTGTCTAACAAACTAACTACCTATCCTAACTATCTAAATATTACAACTATTTATAATCTATAAGTCACCAACTCAGTTTATTTCTTCTCCAATCAAGTCGTTTAAAACTGAGTCATAAGTTTGTGTGATGTATAATATTTTAAATCTATTTATGTATTTGTTTAAGTATATGTGTATTCATGATAAAGGTTATTTATGAAATGTATGTTCAGACTTGTCTGAAGGTCTACTTAAAAGTTGTTGTTGTAGAGTGTGTGTGCGTGGTAGTTGTAAGGGTGTGGGGGGTGAGCGTGAGTGTTTGCGTTGTCAATCCTTTACCTAAAAAGGAAACATATCTGAAATGTCAGCAATTTGAAGTTCCCTGGTCGGTAAATTAAGTAGTTTTTGATCAACAAGTCCCAAGATTAGATCAAACAGATCTGGTTTCTGGTTCTAGATTACCCCCGCACGCATTCCATAATAATCATAATGATAATAATAATAATAATAAGTTGTTGTGTACTCTCAAGTTTATTCAATAAACTCGAATGAATGAATGATTGAATGAAGGGATGATTGAATGTGTGTGGCGGCGGGACGGACTAAATACATTGTTGAACGAACGATTCGAGCGAGCAAGTGAAGGGTTTGATTGATTAATTGATGTCTTGGAGTTTGGCACCCTTGGGCTCAAGCTTCTGGGAGAGCTTGAAGAGTGCCTCGTCAGACATGGGCGTGAATGAGTGGGGCGGACGTTGATGGTGCATCGACTGTTGCTGTGACTGTAGCTCGGTGATTGCGACACTCTTGCGCTTGTTAAAGATGGAGAATGTGCCACCTCCCGTGCTGCCATGGTGTGCATGCGAAGGAGAGAACGAGCCGCTGCTGCCTCCACTGCTGTTGGCCGGTGGAGGTGACATCTTGCCACTGCTGCCACCACTGCTATGCGCAGAGGTTGAGTAGCTGCGGTTATGTGTCTTGTTGTTTGATGGCACCATGATTGGGGAACTACTGTGACTACTATTACTGTTGTTGTTGTTGTTGCTGTTGTTGCTGTTGCTGTTGCTGTTGTGGTGAGAGTTGTTGCCGGAGTGGGGCGCGGCAAGCAAACCATAAATGTTGCTGGCACTGACACTCTTGCCACGCATAATCTTCTTGGGTGCATCGCTGGGTGGCTGGGGAAGTGCCATCAATACCTCCATTGTGGACGAGGGTGGCTCGTCTGTAGGCGTAGACGTGACTTGAATGACTGGTGGGATGGGGATCAAAGGGTTGCCGCTGCCCGAGGAGAACGAGGGTAGTGACACCAGCGAGTGATGTGGCGATGGGATATCGGGTGGAGTTGACAACAAAGAAGAGTTGGAAGTTGACTTGCGCATCACGATGGGAACACTTTGATGCTCTGGCAATGGTGACTCTTCCTCGTCCACCTCAGCATTCTCATCCTCCTCATTGTCCAACCGTCCATTGATGATAGAGTCGAGGAGTTGATGTGTCGAGCGCTCTTGCAATTTGATCATCGTTTGCAAGTTGCTGCTGCCACTGTTGTTGCTGCTCTCGAGGATATCGCGCATGGACGACGCTGGCGTGCTGGACATTGGACTCCACTCCTCGACATTCTCCTCGGTCTTGAGCTTCTTGGCGTGGTCAAGAGCAGTGCTAATCTCATACACATCACTGTCCTCGTCGTCCAATATCTCATCCTCAAAGGTCACGTCACTCTGTGGTTGAGCCTGCTTCTCTGGCGAGTCATCCTTGTTGGACGAGGTATCCATTGCTGGTGAGGCAGCCGCTGCTGCATCTGCCCCAGAGTCTACCATCTTGTTGCCATTGTTGCTGCTGGCGCAGTTGCCGTTGTTTGTGCCTCCATTGCCGTTGACATTGTTGCTGCTACCAGAGTAGGAGTTGAGGTACAAGGCTGAGGCCTCACCAAAGATGTTGAAGTTTGGCGTCAACAGTTGGGCAAGTCGCGAGTCTGCGCAGAGAGGGTATGCTCTGCCCTGGAACAACTGAATCTGTTTGATGGTGTTGTAGAACATCTTCAACTTCTGGATGTTGAGAGTCCATGTGTCCTCGCCAATGCCTGCAAAGTCCTTGTTGCCCTCTTGGATAAAGGTCATGTCGGTCAAGATGATGCCCATGAATGGAATGCATGGCACGGTCGGGTCGAGCGATCTCAACTCTGATCGATAGTTGTAGTAGTTCTCCTTCCTGTCCATCAGCTTCTCCAGGTCCAACAGCGACTTTTGTGTCTGCTTCTTCAAGTGCTTCATCGTCCACTTTAGTCGCAGGATGGAAGAGTGTGACAACGCTGCGTAGATGGCCATCATCGAGTTGTAGTTTCTCAACTCGTGAAGATGCTTGGCAATCTTGATCAACTTCTGCACGACCTTGCATCTGCTCTTCATCTTATCCTCGTTCAATATCGTTTGAATGACATTCATCGACATCTCGTTGAACCTTGCGATCAACTTTGTAAGATTGAGTGCATTGTCTTTCTCCTGTGCTTTGGTCCACGCTCCATTCAAGAACTCTGATGGCTGTGTTTGATAATGTCTTGGAGTTAGTATCATTCATACCATCCATCAATCAATCAATCAATCAATCCAAACTTACATCGRATGCAAATAAATATAGAATAGTCAATGACTGTGATGGCCTTGGCAATGTCTTTGGATGAGGCGTCCATGATTGTTTGGAAACTCTCGGTTCCAGCCCAGGTGGATGAGCGTGGACGTGAGTCAACTTCGTATCTGGATGGCAGTTCTGGGGTGGAACTAAAGTGTGATGAGGGCGAGTCGCCACCGCCCAACGGCGAGTAGTCAGCGTCCCATTGTGGCGTCGCGTACTCCTCCATTCTGCTATATTGTTCAGCCGACTTTAAACATGTGGACAGCACAGCCCTGATCTTCTGGTTCGATTTCTTTGTTACATATGACTTGGCTACAATGCTGAATGGTAGGTTGTAGCTGCCATTGACTCCGCCTCTCTCAGTGATCTAAGATGTGTTTGATTGTTTGATTGGAGTTAGTAGTTGAGCGATTGATGGACTTGGATGACATTATATATACCTTTGACTCCAAAGTTTCATTGATCTCTGTGCATAGACGTAGGATGACATCATAGTTGTAGGCCTTGTTTGACTCTTTGATGTAGGCCAAGAAGTCGCGAATCTTGTCGATGAACATGATGTCACAGAGTGCAGGAAGGTAGTATTGCTGCAGCCAGTTCTTAAGTATAGTACATATCCTCATTTGAACCTGAGGACTCTCGTGTTTAAAACTGGAAGTTGGATAATGGAAGTTGGAAGTTGTGTTAGAACGACCTAGTACACTCTGGACAACGAAGGCCAAGGTTACTTACATAGATATTAAGGTGTCTAGTATCTCAAATGACTCATATATGCATTCATGAGTTGTGAAAAAGATCCTGGAGTTGGAAGCATCGTCATTCTCGTTGATGATCTTGTATAGTTGCTTCTCCAGACATCGATCCAGTGCCAGCTTACGCTGGCGCTTCTCCTCGCGACGTGCCAGCGCACCCTCGGACAACTGTGAACTGTTGGAGCTGCTAAGCTGTTGTGCGTTGCTGCTCTCCAACG
The DNA here is from genome assembly GCF_000787575.1 of Acytostelium subglobosum LB1. NCBI lineage: Eukaryota > Evosea > Eumycetozoa > Acytosteliales > Acytosteliaceae > Acytostelium > Acytostelium subglobosum. The sequence continues at coordinate 1,554,911 of NW_012236529.1, read as the reverse complement.
TCGAGGTGATCACCTCGTCACTGGTCGGTGCGGTGGCCGTCTGCTGCTGCGCGGCAGCCGTCGTGTCGTGGCACGCGCCACCACCTGCTGCTGACGAGTCCTCGATTGGGAAGATCTCGGACGAGTTCTTTAGCTCGCGCACCAGGCGATCGAATGGCGTTCCATCAAAGTTCATCGACTCCTCCCACTTGGGCACTGCAAGTGTGAACCGGTTGCGCTTGGAGGTGGGAGGCGATGAGTTGGGGGTTGTTGCCGACACTGTAGACGACGATTGTGATAGATGCGCCGCACCGCCACCCGCACTGTCCAGCTCGTCCACCGTGTCATCACTGCGTCGTAGCGTCATGTGGACGTTGGGTGAAGAGAATGAGTGGGTGGGCGATGAGCGGCCCGGCCTGGCCTCGACCGAGGCGGTGTCATCTGGGACCTGCGCATTGTGCAGGTTCAATGCCTGAACCTTCTTTATCAGGTCGTCCTTCTCGCGGTTCCACTCGGACTTCTCCTGTCGCAGCATGTTGATCTCATTGTTGGCCTCGTCCAGCTTCTGTCTAAGCAGCTGGCTCTCAGAGGGCGGCGAGAGGGTGGTGCGGGCGCTCAGTTCGGAGCGTCCAAGCACGGGCGTCGACGCCAGATGTGGCGATGATCGTATGGAGGATGGCGGCGTGTGCTGGCTGACGACTGTGGTCAGACCGCTTTCCACTGGCGCCGAGTCCTTCGTGATGTAGTCGACAGTGTCACCATCGCGCTTGCCTATGTTGATCAGGCGCAGGAACACACTGTCCCTTCGACTCTTCTTCTCGGGCACGGAGAGCACATTGTCGTTGCCGTCCACACTACTGGACTTGCTCGACTTGAGCTCCACTCTAGTGTCGGACGAGTTGAGCTTGTTCTGTCCAGATGATGCATGTGTAGTTGCGGCGCCGTCTATATCCACACTGTTGTTGGCGCTGTTGTTTGCGCTGTTGTTGGCGCTTTCAAAGGTTCGCGACACCCTCCTCAGCGAGCGGGTGATGAACTTGAAGTGTTTCTTGCGCTCGGAGGGTTTGAGTGTGCTGTGTGCATCGGGACGCATGGGCGATTGTGTGGCGCCATCGTCCGACGCCGAATCGTCAAACGTCAACGAGGCGGTGCGCATGGTCTTTGGTGAGCGCGGTGGCGTGGACAACAGTATGGGAGTGGAAGATGAAGGTGACATTGGTGGAAGCATGTGCGATGACGATGAGGAGTTTAGACTCGATGTTGATGTAGACTCTTTAGCAAACTTTGGAGGCAGTGGCGGTTTAGATCCACTGCTCGAGCTCGATGTTGATGTAGTAGTTGTTGTTGTTGTCGTAGTCGTATATTCGTTGTCCTTTGATCCTCCAACCATCTTGAATAGCTTGCTCAGACGTTTCTCGCGTTTCTGGCTGCCAGACTGCATGTTGATCGGATCCATTGTCTATGTATTTGTTGCTGTTTACTCTTTTGCTAATTGCTGCTGTTGCTGCTGTTGCTGCTGTTGCTGGATGTGGTGGCTGAGCTACCGTTCTCGCCGGAGGAAACGGCTAGTACCTCTGACACCCTCTATCACTACTACTTGTTCAGCTGTGATGTCGACTCAATCAATCTATCTTAACTAACTATGTGTTGTCAAACTATATATCGGTAGCTTGGGTTACTATTGATTGATTACTATGCTGTTGCTGATTGATTGACTGTTTGATTGATTGTTTGATCGATTGATAGAATGATTGATGTTTGTCTATATTATCGATAACTCTGTGACTGTAGCTTTGTTGTTAAAGTAGTAGCTGGATGTTGCTGTTTGGTCGATGTGATGTAACTTGGGAAAACAACAAGTTATTCTTTGAGTTGTGGAATGGATGTTATGTTGACGTCTTGTCGCTGTCTGTTTGGTCGATTGATTGATTGAATGATTGAGTTAGTGATGTTGTTAGCAATGATGTGTTTGTTTGTTTGATTGATTGAATGATTGAGTGTAATGGGCTATCACAAAGTGGAAGTAAACAAGTGAGTTGGATCGAGTCGAGTCGAGTCGTGAGCAATGAGGGAGCACGGATGTGGTGTGGTGCGGCGAGTTGGAATTGTCTCTTGAGTTAAGACAAAGAGTGTGTTATGTGTGTGATTGATGATGATGATGATGTTGGATGTGGAGGATGTGGATAGATGAGTAAGTTGTACACATACATACAACAGGTAGGGTAGTTTAGTCAAAACAAGTAAACAATAGATTGATAGAGTGAGTGTCCAGAATACTTATTCGATGGATGATGATGATGATGAGTGATAGACATCACATGCTTCATTCACACACACTCACTCTATCAAACAATCAATCAATCAATCAAACACACTTTCCGACATTGATATGTGACCTCTGCCGCTGTTGACACTAAAATAAGTACAGGCGGCAAAGCTGACAACGATCGTGGAAGCGCAGATGTAGCTTGCATCGATTGTGCTGAGATATGTCGGGCAAGCTGGCCAGTGGGTGATCGGGAGTGATGTGTGTGAGTGGGTTTGATTGGTTGCGTGTGGTGAGTTGTGTTACGAGTGTGATTGATCATTGTGTGTGTGTTGAATGAGTGTGTTGTGGATTGATGGCTGGGTGAATGAATGTGTGTATGTATGTGATGGTATGGTTCATTGCCATAACCTGTTGCCAACCAAAGAGAGAAAGTAAGAGATAGTGTGTGTGTGCCACACACAATCATCTAGAACTTACACAAAGTCCAAGGCTTGAAGTTGATTGGTCCTTTGCCTTTGAAGTTGACTGACTAATTGCTGATTGATTGCCAAGTCCACTGACCTCTAACTAACTATTGGTGAATGAATGTATATGTGTGTATGTAGATGTGTGTATGTGTATGGTATTGGTGATTGAGAGTGAATGTGTACTGTGGTGAGATTGGACAGTCTACGGATAGACTGATGGACTGTCGATGTGTGTGTGTGTGTATGAATGTCTGTGAAGTGTGACAGAGGTGAAGAACGTGATTGACTGAAAGGAAAAGGGCAAAGAATAATGTTGAATGAGAGAGTGCGAAAGAGTGAGAGAGTGTGAATTGCTAACCTTTGTTTCGCCTAAGCCTAGCCTAGCTCGAGCCCTATCTTATTGTTGTGGTAGTTAGTGGTTGTATGTGAGACTCCCCCGATCATGTGGATGTATGAATGAATGAACGAATATGTATGTTGTGTTGTGAACAGCAGTTGGATCTACTCGAAGAGAGGAGTGGAACGGAAGGGTATTGGCCTGTTGGTCCAACAACCACAACACCCTCCTTGGCAAAGATCACCTCACCTACCGGGTCGTTTCGTCTCTTGGCCTCTTATTATTTTGGTTCATGGAATACTGTTGTTGTTTGGGTTCCCTCTTGCATGAATGAGTCGACTGATTCTGATCAAAATCGGATCATCCAATGGGGGTACAACATACATACTCCTCCTCTATGGGGGCTTCACTCGTCTTTTTGTGGAGCCTATTTGATTGATTGATTGAATGTTTGAATGAAAGAGTGCGTGAGTGAATGATTCAACAAAACACCAACTTCAGTTAAAGTCTTGTGTCCAGAACAAGAACAACCTCATGTCCATGGTCATGTGATACACACAAGTTTTAGTTAGTATGTGACGACCTTGTGATGGTGCCCGTGTCCTCACCCCCTACCCTAGCCCAGCCAACATTCACATAAGGGGAAGGAGAGGAGATAATTTTACAGATAGAGAAGCGTGGATGGTGCTTGGACAAACGGCGTAGTAGGGTCAACTTGACCGCTGGCCTGGGTGCTTGGTCTTTGCAAAGTCCATACCCATTGCATAATACAATGTGTTGAAGTGTGGTAATGTACCTTACATCGACATCGCCATTGCCATCGTCATCGCCGCAGTCAACCAACCCAAAAAGGCAGGTGTCGAGTGAGGAGTAGTTATCTTTATGATCAGTATGATCCTTTATATGTAGATAATTATAATACTTGTTATGTTTGATTGACATGTCAATGACCATTCATTCCTAGCTAATGTATTGCCTTTTTTCGACAAAAACACCATCAGACAACGCTGATTGGAGGATTGTTGATCTGCCAGTTTGATAAACTGGTATTCCTTTGGATACGAGGGGCACGGTGAGCGTTGTCCAAACGTTATAAAGAACTCTGTTAGCTTCCAACCTGTCATTTATACCATTGATCAACATATCAAACTCGCCAATGTATATTAAACAATCATCAATTTGTGGTGCCATCAATATGAGATCTTCAAAGTTGTAGAGAACTCTCGATGGATCAAATATTTGGTTGAACTGAGTGAGAATCAGACGGTATATTGATGTGTAGAGGATGGATATCTATTGAGTGGAAGGAACAGTGATACCATCATAAGAATGTAGATCCAAGTTAATTGAGTGTTTAGACTTTAGCGATGTGAGAGCAGTCTTCACATATTCCATTTTGATATTCAAAGAACTTGTCCTTTGTAACCATTTGATAGAACATATGTTCATTGAAATTCCCATCTCTCTCACTCAACATTCTGATAAAGTTGTATCCTATTAAAGACTTTCCTGCTCCTGCAGCTATAGTTGATGGGAATGACACGTTGTTGAGTATATTGCTTCTCAGAGACTGTGTAAGTATTGCCTTTACACATTCAATCGCCAGATCAGTGCACTCTCTAGTTCTGTCAATTGAGACATCAGTTGAGACCTCAAGGAATTTTGAGGATTCCGAAAATTTGGTATTGTTGACCAAATCTAGAATATTGTTGTCTACATCATTTAAATATACTACTATTATTTGAAGGGATTATTAGTATTAGTATTCCTCAATTGAGGAATCATTACAACCCGATTATTGATATACATACAAGGTTGATATAGTTCCTTAAGACATTTCTTCATTTGGAGGGAATCTTTGAGTTTGGAGATGGCGACAATCTCAATGGCTACTGCTTCATTTGGGCGAATTGTCTTGAAACATGCAGCCTTCTGGTCATCAGCAAGATAGAAAGCTTGTGAAACAATGTTGGTCGCTTCTTGTTGAGGTGATGGTAGTTGTGACATGATGGATGGGGAGTGAAGGGAGTACAAAGAAAATAGATAATATTTCTACAGAAAATTAATTAATTAATTTCTACAGATAAGAGCTAATTAGAAATGTGTCAGACTAGATTGATGAGTGAGAAGTTAAGTGATGTCCACTTTCTTGTAGATCTTCAAAGTATTGTCATATTCATTGAGACCAATGACACTGATGGCTTAGTATATATCAAAGTTGTGGACTCAGCTGGTCGACTTGCGAAATGAAGAAGGTTTGCCGAGTGCAGCTGTGATCAATGTGCATCAGAATGTGATTTATATACATTATTCATTGAATGAATCTAAAGATTGGTCAACTAGCCAACTATCCCCAAGGGTAGTGTTGTCTTTGTTTTGGCCATCTTGACAATCTCTTGAGCGATGGCCAATGAGGATGTGGCGGATGGTGATGGTGAGTTGCGAACGTGTAGGATGGGCTTGTTGTCTGGCGCGTCAAAGATGAAGTCCTCAATGAGTGTGCCATCCATTGACAAGGCCTGAGCTCTCACTCCACTGCCAGCCGACTCGACCTGATCGACGGTGAGCTGCGGCATGTACGGCAGCAGACGCTGGAGGAATGCCCGCGGGAAGACGTCCTGCACAAACTCCTGGACACCAGTCCTGATGTGCTTGGCAGCCAGTCGTCTGAAGCCAGGGTTGATGATCGCCTCGTACATGTCGCGCAGGTTAACATCGCTGTAGTGATAGCCTTCGCGTGATGTGGCGAATACGGCATTGGGTCCAAGCCAAACCTCGCCATTGATACGTTTGGTGAAGTGTACGCCAAGGAAGGGGAACTGAGGGTTTGGCACAGGGTAGACGTTGCCTTTGATCAGATGTCGATGCTCATCCTTCAGTCTGAGGAAGTGCCCGCGGAATGGCACGATGTGAGGCTGATCCTTGCCATAGGCCAACTTGGCAACACGATCGCTGTACATGCCGGCACACGAGATGACGAATGCCGCAGACACCTGTCGTCCATCGGCGGCGCCAACCAGCATGGTTCCATCGCGCTGCATGTCGAATTGGGAGGCATTAAAGTTGAGCATGATGTTGCCGCCCATCCTCTTGACATCCGATCCAAATGATTGAGTGACGACGCCAAAGTCGACGATGCCAGTGTGCGGAGAGTGAATAGCGCGTAGACCCACGACATGTGGCTCGATCTCCTTCATCTGCGCTGGGTCGACCATGCGTAGGTCGGGTACGCCGTTGGTGAGTCCGCGCTGATAAATGTCGTCAAGTCGACTCAGCTCGTCATCATTGACTGCGACGATCAATTTGCCACATCGCTCGTGCGCTATGTTGTTCTGTTGTAGATAGTCGTACATTAGACGTGAGCCCTGCACACAGAGTCGAGCGCGTGCTGAGCCAGGTTTGTAGTAGACACCACTATGTATTACACCAGAGTTATGCGAACTCTGCTGTTTACCGAGTGTAGACTCGCGTTCCATCAAGCACACCTTGAGTGCAGGATTGCCAATCAACAATTCTCTCGCAGTTGCAACGCCTACTATTCCTCCACCAATTATAGCAACATCAAAAGCACTAGTAGTAGTAGTAGTAGTGATCTGACGAATACCAAGTTGACGATGTTGTTGATAATGATGATGAACATTTGTCCAACAACATTTGTTGTTGGCTGAGGCAATAATTGACAACTGTCTTGTCGATGTCAGTGTCTTATTCGAACACAGTCTAGTGAACATCACTATCTCCAATTGATATCATGTACAGTTAGTACCTGTCTGTTAACTTAAGTGATAAGATTGCTAAGCGTGACAGACATGTCTGTCTGTCTTCTCTTTTGTTGGTTGACTTAGAAAAAAAACAGGTTGTTCTTTTGAAAGGATATTTATTATTATTATCTCAAATGACGACCTAAGACTTTATCTATCTGTTCTCTTTGGCAATATATCTAATAGGTCGAATAATTTGGACTCTTATATAATTAATATTTATTTTTATTATTCTTCTTTCGATGTCTTTGAGTTTGAATTCTTTGTTTTTGGGAAATAATATTCTTGATTGGATTGACCAGTGATGATATGTTGGCATCATACATTGCCCAATGATTATTGTCCAATATTGATAAATCTATCATACATCCATTATCAAGTATATATTTTAAAATTGATAGATCATAATTATCAATGATAAACTTTGTATGAAATTGTATCATTGTTGACTTGATTAGTGATTTTACCTGATCCTCATCATTTACAAGTTGTTTGAATAGTAGGTCTAGTGTGGAGACATGACCATTCGTAACAATTATCTCAACCAAGTTGTACATTTCATTGAGTGGCATCAAAGGGACTGGACATACAGTGAATAGGAATTCCAGGAGTCTATCATTTCCATCTTTGGCTGCCATTTGAATTCTTGTATGATCTTTGGGCATCAGGTTGTCATGATGTCTATATGCATGAATGATGAGTTCAAGTTGATCGTCCATTATTGCTTGATTGAGCATAATTGATAGCATCTTGATCAGTGATTGATTGTCCAGTTTACAATTCCTCATTGCGTAATCAAAGAATGAAATAGATCCATGCTTTCCAATGAATGTCCATGTTTCAGTTGATCGAAAATTGATCAGATTGTTGTCTTCCAATAGTTTGTTGATTTCTTCACATCCACATGTCAATGTAAGCATCTGTAAATCTGGCTCAATCTTGAATACTCTCGGTCTATTAAGGATAAACATGAGTACTATATCAAGATTACGATTGAATATTGCTGCGGATGCAACTAACTTGATATGATCATCTACTACCAAATATGGTTTGTTCTCAAAGACATATTGGAAGTGATGAAATTTGAATGGATTCAATATTCTCACCTGGAATATCTTATTCTCTGGTGAAAGTAAGAATTTGAGCATGTCCATTGTACCATTGAATGGAATATTTGGATCATAGTAGAATGGATTGATTACTACATTATTGTCATTGAGGAACTTGACTACTTGCAACGATTTGTCACAGTCGTCGGCCTTGAAGAAACTTTCCAACATCTTACACCAGTCATTAGAATTGAATGCGTAGAAGTAATGTTTTGCCACTTGCCAAGTTTCCAGATTGTTGTCGATGTACCTGAGGGCCACCACCGCCTGAGTGACATTACCATATCGAATAATATGGCTCAACATTGAGTTTGTAACATACCCTCCTTTAACGATCATAACTCTCAGACCGAGGAAGAATGGAATGAGCAAGCAGTCTCCAGTGCGAATGTACTCATAAGCGGTCTCATAACTTAATTGATGTCGACCATATCGATCATTAACGAAAGTGGTCATACTCAACTTGACATATATCATTCTCGATTCATGTCCAATGTCTGTGTCATCCCTTTCCAACTGATCGACTAATAATGATAGTGAGCTTTGAGTTGATCGCTCGATGATTGTTTGACACTCTGAACACATCAATAGATTAATTGAATCAGAATGATAAAGACGCTCCAAATGTCCAAGTAATGCACCTGATGATGGGTGTGTAAAAGATTCAATACATGATTGAAGGTCGACATATTTGATCGACTTGGAGAGGAGTGATTCAATGAGTTGATGGTCTCCAGTCTTCCATATTAAAGCAGTGTGGAGACCTGATCGAGCCTCTGACTTGATCCTGTCGACCAGTGATGAAGGGAATGTATCCATGACGTATCTGATCATTGGTACTGATCCAGTCTTGAAGAGATCCAGAGCCAAGTTCTCTGCATTCTGTCCAGCATCCATGTTCAAATCATTTGGATCGAGGTATCCAGATCGGATGAGATGGTCCAACATTATTGGTTCCTTTCCAAACGAGCTAATCAAAAATGATGGCTTCAGATCATACTCTTATGGATTGGATTGTTTGATGAGTGTATCAACAATAAATGTATTGTTTGTGGTTAAACAATCATGAAGTATCCAGTAATTACGAAAGTATCCTCGATACTTATTGTAGATCACCATGAATGTCTCATTGTCCATGTCCATTGAACAAACCTCTGCCAATGCATCTGGTGTCACCTTGATACATAGGTTACGTTTGATACGATCACGTAGTAAACCAAAATGACGATGTTTAACAATGTCAATCATATCGGTCCAATGATTATACGATCGTTTATAGTTTGTAGTTGTAGTATTTGTTGATTTGTTGTCTACTTTTGTAAAGGTATCCACACGTCTATTATCAGGATGTAGTCTTATTATTGTCTTGAACAATGTCCTATTTGTCAATACCATATAAATTGCATTTTGTTGATCATTATTATTTCCAGTGGACATTATTGATTGATTGATTGACAAATAATAATAGTAATAATAATAGTAATAATAAAGATAGGATAGGGATATGTTGGTTATGGATAAACACTGTTGGATACTTTTTTGCTCCTGGTTCGCTGTGATTATGAAGTGATCAAATGCCAGGAACGTCGTTTCGCTTTGATGGGAAATTTCCAAAAAAACAGGAACTTTGTTGTATTGTATTATGATAATGTACAATGGTTGGTACAACATTTAGGTAGGCTGATTGACCATATCTCTCTGTCCTAGGACTACTGATGGAACAATGTCTTTAGCGATGTCCATGTCTTGTGGTGGGCCACAATGCCCATATCACGAACACCATCACTATAATCACCAATGAAATAAACACTGGATTGCATAGGTCCTCTTTGCGTCTGTTGCTAAACTTGTTGTTATTGCCGTGTCCCCGATACTTGACAACACAATGATTGAGTAATTGATAGTAAGTAAACCTGACCTTGGTTCCTTCCTTACGAACAACAACATCAACAAACATACATGTTTATGGTGATGATGTGAAGTGGTGTTGTCTGTATGTCCTTCAAGTTGTTGCTGTCGTTTGTAATATCTCTTCTTGAGAGTTTTGATAAGCTTCCATAACTCTTGCTGTGACATTTGTTGAACACCCTTCAACTTATGATCTTCATCATTATCTTCATCATCATCGTTAGGTACTGAAGAGGAGCCAGCAGCAGCAGCAGGGTTGAACTGAAGATGATTAGCTAGTAGACATAATATAACATCAGAGTAGTATCTGACATCAGTTGTTATCGAACGAACTATTGTGATCTTATCCTGATCAGCCATACTGTCATTGTTCATCACAACATTCACCTGGGCCTGTATATCTGCATCTGGCTTCCAAAATGTCTTGGCCATCTTATATGTACTTATGTTATTTGTTTGAGTGTATTTGTTTGTGTGAACAATAAATGATGTGTAGTTTGGGTAATGAGTGAGACTTTATCATCAACATTCTTTTGAATGTGAGGTAAGGTAATATAAGTGTACATATATGATTGTCTAGGCTAACCATATTCCTGCCAATGCTACATCCAACAGTATTAAAACTGGAAAGATACGATGATAATTGGCAACTACTCGGCTCAATGTTGGATGGACCACTTTGTTCACATAAAGGTTGAGAGGATCATTGCTCCATAGATTGGTCAAGTAGGTATAGCAAGGTACTTGTTGACGACTGTTGCAAAAGGTATCCGATTGGGACTTGGTGACATTGACCTCGTAGAACTTGTTGACAGACTTGACTTGCTTCATACCAAAGACGTTGAGGTTCAAATCAAACTCTGGTGTATAGCATTCTCTTATAGATCCAAACATTGTAGAGAACATTCCATTACAAGTGACCTTTGTATGACAATTGATTACATTGCAATTACCGCCAATTGGCAATACAAATAATTCAATGCATCCTAATGTTATATGTAATGTAATAAAGAACAATACCAAATAATCAAGGAATCTTTGTTCCTTTGCATTATACTTTGCCATTCTTTTATATATTATACTTTACTATTCTAATATGACTGATTATTCTAATACTAGATTACTTATTATCTGTATTTACAGGTAATAAGAAGTATATCGAAATGATGATGTGAAGCATTAACACTTCTTTGTTTGTTTGGTCGAGATGGGATGAAGGGGTGTCGTTGATGTGTGACACCCTCTGACAAGTTGTGGGATGATGGGTGACATTGGCTCGCTTCATGATGTCCCTTATTACTATTACAATGTAATAATAATAATAACATGTTATTTGTTTATTGAGGTGGGACGTCAAACTCACGACTGCCTCGCCTTGATCTGCCTGTACGCTCCTCTCTAACAGTCAGTTGGTTGGAATTACGCTTGAGGAAATTGGGCAGTATAGATGATGATGAGGAGATTGAAGATGATGACTCTTTGATAGAGAGTTCGTCGTATGACTCCTCTGTCAACAGCGACTCGTCGTCCTCCTCCTCGATGACAGAGACATCGGGCAACTCGGCCTCCTCCGACTCGTTGATCTCGCCCCTAATGTACTTCTCCATCTTGAAGCTCAGTCGCTTGTAGCCATTCTCCAACTCGTTCTGGAAGGCGATCTGGTCCATCTTGATAAGAGTCTTGTTGAGCTGAAGTGCACGCTTGCATTGCTTCAGGAACTCTGTGCATCTGCTCTCGAGCTCACGTATCGATTGCTCTGGCCAGTTGGCCCTGTTTGATCTGGCCAAGAATCCTCTGCACACCTCCAACGCACCGGCATTGACCTGTAGCAGTACAGATCCCTGCAGCACACCCTGCAGTGTCTTAATGTTTGGTGGCTGCTTATTATTCTCCATGGCCAGCAATCTACTCCTCTCCTGTATAGTCTCGATACTGTTCTCAATTGGACTGATCTCAATCTCCTTGTAGCCAATGATTGGATATCTTTTGAGCATTGATGGTGCTGTTCCTTCGATCGTGATGATCGACTTCCTATGGAACTGTTCGGTGATGGATCCCTGAGTCTTGCCACTCAATGTGAATGGTGTTATAAATACAAACTTGTCTGTTTGATTGGTTAGCATTCCATGTCCATCCATCCCATCAATCAATCAATCAACTTACTTAGGTTAGTGTGTCGATCAAAGTATGTTGGACGAGCTTGTTCACGCTCAAAGTATGGCTTGACTGATGTGATCTGGAGGTACAACTTGTCTGGCTCCAAAGTGCTCCTATTCACTCTATTGCTGTCAGGGAACACAGTCACCATCTCTCCAAGTCGCTCCTTGTAGAATGTCTTGAGGGTCCAAGTTAGTATGTTGTCCAATCACTCATTCAATCAATCAATCCAATCGATTAACATACCTTTAGTCGATCGGCCAATGCGAATAGATGAGTTAGCTTGGGCTCCTTGTAGACAAACTCGACGCCATCGAGCTCTTCAAACTTCTTGCCGTAGAATCCAACGCGATAGTATCGACCGAGTAGTCTTGACTTGTTCTCCTCAGCCTTTACAATCTGATTGTACAGCTCATGCATCTCCTTGTATATTGACGCAAGCTCCTTGTAGTCCCTTGTTGCCTCGCACAAAGGTACCATCAACTTGTACAACAAGATTGAGAACTCAAAGCATTCAGCCTGGATAATATGATTGATTGAGTCAGTGAGTGATTGAGTTGGAATCATTCCAAATGTACAAATACTACTTACATTCCTAAAGTCATTCATGGCTGAGTAGATGGCACTCTGGAGACCCTTGATCGAGAACTTGGTCGAGGTGCACACACCTTCATCTTCCTCGACGACAATTTCGTTGAGGTCTGGATTGATCTGGAGGATGAGTGAGAGGTCCAACTTGCATGGAAGCAGGTTGTTCTGATGGAGATAGGCGTTTATCAGGAGGGCGATACGGATGCGACAGACTCCCGCCTCAAAGTAGTTCTCTTGCGAGATGTGGATATCGGCCAGCTCCTCCAGCCAGTCGACACGGATGATTGGCGTGTCAGAGTAGCCCGAAGCGATCTTGGAGTACAGCTCGTGCACGGTCTCGGGATCAGCACGCTTCTTGGTCTTGTTGATCTTGGCAGTGTCGCGAAGGATCTTGATGAGCTTGGTGCTCATGGACGTGATCTGTTGGTGGAAGCGTTCCTTGGCCTGTTTGATCTCGGCGCTGCTCATGGTGGCCAGTCGTGCAGTTGAGATGAGTGGCGCGTGGTTGGGCAGGCCCACCTCGTGACTGGCGTAGCACGCCAGGTTGGACAGTGACTGCTCCAGCAAGCTCTCCTCAGTGACGAATCGGCCGTCCGTGACCTGGTTAGAGAGGGCGATCGTGGCCTGGATCTTGATGCGACCAATGTTGCCAACCTCTTGGTTGTTGAGACGGAACAGCGAGTAGAAGAAGGCTGTGGCGTCGGTCATGACTGAGCGTGTCACCGAGCTGCAGTACAACAGAATGTACTTGCAGAGATGACCGGCGAATTGGTTGTTGCCATTGAACAGATGACCGCGGAACTTGAACACGAATGAATGTAGCGTGGCCAAAAGCGCAGAGATAACACGGTGCGATTGTTTGAGTTTGAGCAACGTGAGGATCAGACTGTAGACGGCGGGCATCGTCGAGCTGGTCGAGTCGGCGAGACTGGCGCGGAACAAGACAATGTAGTCCTCGACAAAGTCCAAGATCACCAGGTTGGCCTCGGCGCACAGTGTGTGGTCGTTTGGCGAGCTTGAGCGTGTGCGACTAACACTTGGCGATCGGCTCACCTGACGAGACAGGTCACCGAGCGACTGGAAGTATCCGCTGACGTTGGGGCTAGTGTTGCTGCTGGGCAGCTGCTGCATTGGAGGGGGCACACCGCCACTCGTGTTGAGCGGGGTCGATGAGCCGGATGTCGACTCGCGATCACGCTGTTCACGTTGTTGATTGCTAGCCGCCACCAACAAGGCCTGCAGAGCGCTCTGGTTCAATGAGGTTGCGCTTGTACCCAGTGGCAAGGACTGTGACATGGGGTCGTTGGAGTGCGGGGTCATGCCGCCACTTGTGCCCAAGTTCATTGTGCTGGCCGCCAGTGAGCCTCCCTTGTCCTTTGACGACGATGAGCTGCCCTTCTTGAGCAACTTGGTGATGGAGCTTAGTGGCAAACCACCACTGCTGCGTTCGCTTGAGGATGACGAAGAGGACGATTGTTCTTGCTGTGCCTGGATGCTGGGCGAGTTGATTGGTGTCGTGTTCGCTGAGCCCTGATGCTGCATCGCCATCTGTTGTTGTATGATCACTGTGGCCTTTTGTGTGGCGGCCGAGTACTCAAAGGCGCGTGCACAATACTTGAGCAACTCGAACAGGATGTTGATGCGCTGGGGCATCTCCTTGGAGATCCACTGCTTCAACTGGACGCGTGACAAGTTCTTGATGATGAACAACACGCTGGCAATGAGCATGCGTCGCTCATCGTGCCCGGCCACGTTGTACCAGACCTTGAAGCGCTCGTACTCGTCGATCAGTCGCATGATCAGCAGCAGATATGTCGAGGCCAGACGCTCACGCTTCTTCTGGTTGAGGTAGCGCACATCATACTCGTGCTTGATGAGGATGGTGCCGAGTGTGGTGAGCGCGACCATGCGCACCTCGGTCGTGTTGCTGTAGAGCGCGTCCATCACCTCTCCAATCAGCAGGCCAGACAGCGGATGCAGCGAGCTGAACTTGTTTGTAATGTTCTGGATGTTGGATATTGAGTGCGGGATGGGCAGGTTGACGTTGACGTAGTGCTCATAGTCCGTGAGCACCTTGAGGAAGTCAAACTTGTAGAACAGGAGCGTGGTGCGGCGGCCGTCTTTGGCCTGTGCCGTGTGGGCGTTGATCTCATTGATGTACATGAAGGCCATGTCGACGGTGGTGCCACGGTCATACACTGTGAACAAGTCGCGCACGAACAGGCTCAGACTGTTGTTGGCCTCGGACTCGAGACGCGATGGTGGGGCATCAGAGTGCATCGATGCGTTGATGTTGTGCAGGACGAATGTGACCAGCTTGGGCAGGTACTTGTTAAAGTCGGCGTCGTACTTGCCCTCGCGATTGCCTGGAAGCACGTCGGGCGTGTCGTCCAAGAGTGAGAGCGCCAGCGATTTGATGATGAGGTCGTAGATGAACCACGAGAATGAGAAGAGCATGCCATTGCTGACCTTGTCGACCTGCTTGCCGTTCTTGCGGAACATTAGGTAGAACAGCAGACGCGAGCATAGTGCGCTGTACACGGGCACCTTGGTGCCCTTGGGGTTGACATAGACGTGGCTCACGTACGAGACGAGCAGGGGCACACGGCAGTTGGACTCGCCGAGGTGTGCCTGAACCTTGGCCAATAACATGAAGATGGCCTTGATGCCGTTGATACCGACGGTCGTGTCGCGGTTGCATATCACAAGGATCATCTGCTGGAAGATGACTGGCAGGAAGCGGATGGCCTCGGCCGCGTCCACATCTGAGAAGTCGTTCAGCATCTGATTGATCTCGTTGTCTGTCACGCTCTGATCGCCAGACAGCAGCAAGAACTTGTTAAGGTGAGTGTTCTGTGGGAACACGCTGCTGTTGAGCACCATGTTGAGCTTGAACAGCGGGCGGCCGCTCTCGAGCATCGTGGGGTGGTCGTCAAAGTCGCGCAGGTAGCGATCGGTGGGCTCGCTCAGCGCCAGCGGCAGGTTTTGCAGGCCGTCCTGGATGATGCGGCGGTCCTTGTAGATGGGCAACACGGAGAAACCGATCAAGTTCTCTGTATCCTCGTCCTTCTTCTTGTTGCACACGACGTGGTACAGCTTGAACAGCAGGTGGTGCTTGGTAGACAGAGCGAATGGCAGGCGCACCTTGATCTCGTCGACGTAGGTCGGTGTCTTGTCGTGGTAGTGCGTCTGGGTGAGGAAGCGGTTGGTGAGGTTGAGACTGCCGCCAGTCTTTCCGTAAAATACGGCGAGGGAGCGTGACGTCAGCATGTCAGACTCGCGCAGCTCCACCTTGACAAACACGTTGCGTCCATGTGCCTTGGTAAGATTGATTATATCGGGGTATATGTACAGATTGTTGACGTAGCTGCTGTATGGCAACTGGTCTTTCTTGGCGGCGAATGTGTGGAGCTCGCGGATCACGGGGATCACGGCGGCCTCGCCCGATGCCGCGAGACGAGAGATGTCGCCAGACGATGTGGACGACGAGATCTGATTGGAGGAGGAGGAGGCTGTGAGCGATGTGGTGATGAGTGGCTGGCTGGGTGCGAGGTGTGCGTTCAGAGGGTCCTTGCTGATGACCTCGTTGAGCGATGGGTCCAGCAGCAGGGTGTGTCTGGGCAGCTCGTCTGCGGGCTTGTGAATCTTGATTGTGAGTGTGCCTTGGAGAGTTCGCAGCTTCTTGCGCTTTGACGGGTCCTTGAGCTCAGAGATCAGGTCGTCCAGGTCTGAGTTTGTCTTGGGCACCTGCTTGAGCAGATAGTCGCACTCAAACACGCCATGCTTGACGTCGCCAGCCTCGCCAGTCAGGGGGATGGCGGCAGCACTGAACATCTGGCGGTGTGCGCCAAGGCGTTCGCAGAACTTCTTGACCACATCATCTGTCTGCTTGAGTTTGCTCTTCTTGACCTCCTTGAGGTTCTCCTCCAGTCGCAGGTAGGGCTGACGAGCTTCATCTGGGTCACCCTGCAGTACCTTGTCGACACGCACCACAATCCAAATATCATTCTGCTGGCGTGCTGGCAGTGAGACAACCACGTGCTTGGCGCCCAGTCCCGTTGCAGGGTCGTTGATATCGGTGTATTTGGACAGCAGTTGTCTGTGCTTGTCATTATTAAAGTCAAAGTAGAAGTTTTCTGTGAGGCGGCACTTTGTGGCCGCATCATACAAGTGCAGTGAGCAAAAGAATGGCTCCAACTCTCCAACAACGAATGCCAATGATTGCAACTCAATCAGAACATTAAGTACTCTGTCATCCACGGATTGATTGATTGATTGATTGGTAAGTGATGGTAAGTATGAGTGAGTGATGGATGCCCAAGGCCCAAGTCTCAACATACCTTGGTTTAGTCCACATGTCTTGTGATCCACGATTGCATATGGACAACTCCATGCCTGATCCCCAGTTGTAGTCTGGACGGAAATAGCGGAGGAAGCCAAGTCTGCCTTTGCTGCGGTTCTCTTTGTTGTGTGCGTCTGTGGCGGCTTCGTCATCGGGACAGCGGAGAAGCTCATTCTCCGTGTCAACAGACTCGTCGCGGTCGGATGTTGATGTAGTGGCAGCGCTCATTATTGAACGGCGACGATCCACATCAATGTCGCAGTCGTACTTGTCGTTCTCAAACTGAACCAGACGCTCGGGATCCTTCTTGAAACGCTGGTAACGACGCTGGATGGTGCGACGTGGGTCCCTGTATGTCTTGATTGCCTGCTGGATGTAGGGCGGCACCCTCAGGTCGGTCTCCCGCAGTGTGTCTCCCTCGGCGCCATAGTGGAGCGTGGCCTCACGCGTCCTGTGCTGCTGGGGCACGACAAGCGATTGCACGTCGTCCTCTGGATAGGAGATCATCTCCTTTAGTAGCGGGTCATCCTTTACTGTAGCCGAGTCCATCTTGCTCTCGATGTACTGGCGGTAGCGGTGGCTGTCACTACCAGTCTGTTGTTGTTGGGCACTCAATATACCCATGGCAGAGTTTGCCAGATTGTTGACCTCATTGTCCATCTGCATTTGCATTGTAAGTGATGTATCTGGCGTGAACGATTGTAAATCAATCTTGGAATCAGCCATCAGTTTGTGTGATTGAGTGATTGATTGAGTATGTGATTGAGTATGTGATTGAGTATGGAAGTTGTTATTAGTATCTCTTTTGAATGAATAATTGTATGAATGTATGAATGATGAATGATGATGTGAGTTGACCTTGAAATGGTGCCAATAAAACTGGGACTAGCCCTCGAGGCATCGATTCGTTGTTGTCCCCACACACAAACTTGATCAAAACGGTTTCCCAACAAAACTCACATACCCCATCTGATTTTTGATCAGTTTTTTCAACTAAACTAAACGTGTAATAGGTCTTTCACCCCTGCTCCCACACTCCGATAGTTGATCGTCCCTCAGATCTCAAAGTGTGTGTTAGCTACCCCGACAACAAACACATACCACCGTGGAGAGTTGGTTTGTGGACATAGGCCGGATAGAGAGGGGGTGCAAGTGGCCTTTGTAACTGTCTTGTTGTGGAGTCAGAGGAGATCTCTTTCGGTGGGGCGGACAGCCAGCCAACAACGGAAGTCGGGGTGCAGGGTTGGGACGACCCAACTCTGTAAGCAAGTACTACTGTATTTTACAACTTCCCGACATACTCTGCAACTCTAGATATAGTTGGTGTTGCAGTATGTTATCCGAGTAATGTATGCCTGCCACTGAACACGTGATGAGTCAGTGATTGGGCCAGCCTGGAAGAATGACCGTAGCATCATGTCCCGGTTAAGAACACTGCAAAGATTCCAAAGTAAAGTGGCTTTAGATATTGTTGGAACGACTTGGAATAATGATCATTCATTCATTAAATCATTCAATCAATCATTCCTCCTCCTCTGTTTTTGATGTGTGACTACCACTTGTCTATCCTCATGGTATCTTTCTCTTGAAGATGCTGATACATCTTGAAACACTTGTCTAGTTGATGTGGCTCATGGGCCATTCCTTTCTTGACACAGATTTGTTGCGAGGTCTTGAAGTAGTCCATTAAGATGGGTTTGTAGACGGGGTGAGCACAACGTTCTATGATCTTGATGGCGCGTTCAGTTGGACTGAGACCTCTGACATCGGCCAGGCCCTGCTCTGTGACAAAGATGTCAATATCATGCTCGGTGTGATCAATGTGTGAACAGAATGGAACGACACTGGTGATACCCAGTGGGTCAGACTTTGTTGGACGTGCTGATGGGGCGTGCATGATTGATATGCGAGCGTTTCGGTTAAAGTCGCCACTGCCACCGATACCATTCAACATCTTGGAGCCGAGCACACAGGTGGAGTTGGCGTGGCCATAGATGTCAAACTCCACTGGTGTGTTCATTGATATCACTCCTAGACGTCTGATCAACTCGGCACTGTTTGAGATTGATTGATTGCGCAGGATAAACTTTGAAGAGTACAACTTCCAGTGATCATACAATCGTTGGAAACCATCTTGAGAGAATCTCAACGATGTTGTCGAGGCATAGTTGAGTTTGCCATTCTCGAAAAAGTCCAGGAAGGTATCTTGGATCACCTCAGTCCATACGTTGACATGATCGAATGGGCCCTTGCTAATACCTCCAATCACAGCGTTGGCAATGTTTCCAATGCCCGACTGGATTGGGAATAGGTTGCTTGGCATGAGTCCACGATCAATCTCACTCTTTAGGAACTGGATGATATGTTGTGCGATGGCCTTGGACATCTCGTCCTCACCTGATGACTCTGGCGTGCTGTCTGGGAGCTGGGACTCGACAATGGCCACAACCTTTTCAGAGTCACACGGTATGGCGATGGTACCAATACGATCATCGACTCTTGTCACCTGGAATGGCTTGGTGCTGGGTGGACCGGCGATCCTCGTAATGTCATGCGCTCCCTTGTATGATGGCATACCTGTGTTGAGTTCGATGATTATCTTGTCTGCCATACTGACCAACTCTGGAGCCATGCCAACACTTGATCCCAACACAATACCTCCATCCTCCAGGATCTCTGTTGCCTCCACTATTACAACATCCATCTTTAGTCGACCGTTTGTGTAGTAACCCTTGTCAATGTCGTCGGCAAACATTCCAAGATGGGCATCGGCAAACTGCATACGTCCAGAGTTGATGGCCTTGCGTAACCTGCTACCGACTTGATGTGGATAGCGTCTTTCGATCATATCGAGTGATGCCCAACGATCCTCTGTCTCTTCACCAGTTGATGCACCAACATATAGATTGAATCGTAACTTTCCTTGCAACTTATTCTTCTCTACATGATCGGCCAATGCAATCGGTACCTTTTTAGGATAGTTTGTTCCTCCAAATCCTGACCATCCAATACTCTGTCCATTCTTAAACATTGGAATGATATCCTCTACATTTGGTACAATCTTTTTTAAAAGGCTTGTCCTTGCAATCCTACTCTTTAATAATGCTGACATGAATTGATTAAGTATTATTACAAGTATATTTACTATATTATAACTTATATTTAAATGGTGTTACAAATGATAAGTTCCATTTTAAACCCCTTCTACTACTTAACATCGACTTCAACTTCATCGGGAGTGTAGTGTGGTTACAATCAAACAAGCTCCAACAACGATCGTCCATGGACCAATCCCATTAAGCCTAGACATCAACTATTTAGGATAAAAATGATGGTCATCAGTGAAGACAAGACATGGAGTAAATGGTAGTATTATATTTTTGTTGTGTTGATTTGATATCATTGTTGATCAATGTAAGAGATATTGTATTATTTACTTACAGATAATAATAATTAACAATGTTATACATGGGTGAAATGGATAATGAGGTCAACCAACTAAATGAAAGAATATGAATGAAGATCCAAAGTCAACAATGTTTGACTTTTGCCTGAATTGGGAAATACAGGTGCAGTGAGTGTGTTTGATGAGCCTTGAAGATCATTCATTCATCCACAAGTTTAGTCAAAATACTTGTTATTTGTTTGAATCTGTAACTGTATCTGTATCTGTACAGATATTAAAAAGGAAATAGATAGATAGATTATGTATAATAACAACAATAACAATAGACAGTTCTTGGTATCAGTAACATTGTTGTTGGTAGTGTCAATGACAATGTTGTCATGGTCGACAGCATCGGCAGAGGCACCAAGTAGATTCACACCAAAGTATAGAGAGCTGAAACAATTGGCATTGGACAATGGAGGCTATCTCGAGTTGGACGGCACCCAAACAAAGAAGCTGATATCCACTGGCAACAGACAGTTCAACATGATCATGTTCCTCACTGCATCAGACCCACAATATGGTTGTTCAATTTGCTCGTATGTCACTTTAACGACAACAACACGCAGATGATGATGATGACTAACATTCAACTCAACTCAACTCAACTATGTTGTAGTCTAATCAAACAAGAGATTACAACATTCTCTACATTGTCATATTTGGAGTACTTAAAGTCGGACAAGTTTGATGACAACCCTCTGTTCATTGTTGTCTTTGAGTTTGAAAAGTCACAGGAGCTCTTTAAGAAGTTGGCTATTCAGACCA
The DNA here is from genome assembly GCF_000787575.1 of Acytostelium subglobosum LB1. NCBI lineage: Eukaryota > Evosea > Eumycetozoa > Acytosteliales > Acytosteliaceae > Acytostelium > Acytostelium subglobosum. Next base: position 1,533,775 of record NW_012236529.1, on the reverse strand, counting down.
TTCCACATCTGGTGTTTGTACCACAGGGCAACTCTGAGTTGACCTTGAAGAATACCTTTGGCAGAATGGATACATTCTCCAAGAAGAACCTTGCACTCTGGATTGAGCGTGAGACACAGGTCAAGGTATGTATAGTTGACATGTTTGATCATTCAATCATATCAGAGTACTGACACACATACACATGGATACAAAACAGATCGATATTGTATTACCATTCTTTGAGAAGTATGGTAGTTACTTTGGTTTCATTGCCATATTCCTGTTTGCTCTACGTATCCTTATTGCCATCTATCAGAACAGAGCCAATCCAATGATGTGGATGTTTATGTCTTTCGTAAGTCAACATGTTGACTCTATCCTCATCCAGTCCATCACATCTAACAATCAAACACAATCATATTATCCTTTATATAGATGGTCGTTGGAGCGGTACTATCTGGTGTCTTTTACGTGTTCATTCATCATCCACCATTGGTTGATGTTAGACGTGATGGATCAGTCAGCATATTCTCCTCTCAGACTCGTGGACAGACAGTGGCCGAAGGTGCAATGATGGGCGGACTATGTATGTTGTTAAGTTGATGTGATGTTCAACAACAACAACAACATTATACTGACACACTCAATCATTTACTTAGCTCTGATCATATCATTTATGTTTGTATTCTTGGCAGACATTCTACCAAAGAAGCGTGATTGGTCAAAGTCACAATGGAACGCATTCTTTATGGTTGGATTCATTGGATTCGTCACTGCATTGATGGTACTCAGCAAGTGCTATCAGATGAAGTACTACAGACCAATGTGGAACATTCCAGATGAGTTTAGAACTCTACTAGGTGGTAGATAAACAAAGACATAAATCGATAGAACTGGTCAACATTTGTCAACTAGCTGCTGTTGTTTTTTTTTTTGTCATTACTTTTGTTTTTTTTTTTGAATTCAAAAATATCATCGTCGTCGAATGATCACTACCATTCGTTCATTTGTCATTCATTCATTCATTGCCTTTACATAGAACAAACAAATAATACCTACAAATATTTAAATATCGATATAGACCTACTGCTCGCAGTAGATCAACTCAACATCAGAAGCTACCAAATGTTCTATTGAGAGCCAACTATTCAGGTAGGTAAAACACTCAAAGTCAAACGGTCTCGGACAACGGTTGTAAAGGTGTACAGTGAACAGAAGGCGATATCTAGAGATGTAGACTAAAAAAAAAAAAAAGTTGAATGAGTTTTGATAAAAAAGGTTACGCCTTATGGGGGGCTCGAACCCCCGACCACGAGGTTAAAAGCCTCGCGCTCTACCGACTGAGCTAACAAGGCTCTTGTTTTGAGAAAAGACGTTTGTCCTCTTTTAAGAAAAAACAATCGCGGCCGAAATTTTTTAGGTTGAGCCAACAAGGCTCTTGTTTTGGAAATAAATGTTTGTCCCACATAAAGGAATTCCAACTCCTACGAATTAACAACCTCTCAACTTATTTTGGTCGACGGGATAGAGACAGGGAAACTAACCGGCAGTTCATTTATTAAGATATATACAGGGCACAGAATAATAATACAATAAGAAGTGATAATAAATAGTTCCATGTCGTTGAATGGCCACTACTGTACTCCACTTCAGATGTAGTAGAATGAGAGGTGGATGTTGTTGGATTTGGAACAGTTGAGTTATTCTTTCCAGTTGTTGATGGTTTGATTGTGGTTGAAGAAGTGGTTGTTGTTGTAGTCGAGGTCGATGTTGACTGTGTCGGTGTAGGTGAGGAACCTGAGGATGGTTTGTAAGAGGATTGAGATGATGAGTATGTTACATAGTTTGTATAAGTTGATGATGAAGGTGGAGAGGATGAAGAGGATGGTTTGTTGGTAGTGGTCGATGATGTTGAAGTGGAAGTAGTTGATATTGTAGTAGTAGGTTCATATCCATCACCTCCATATGTCGTTGAAGATATTTGATTTGGATCCTCATATTGACCTGATATGATCACTGATTGAGCTGTTGTATATTTTCCAGAGGTAATACTAGCAGCACCTCCACCACCAGCATCATTGGCATCTGATGATAATGTTCCTATTGACGATGGAGCACAACATATTTCTTTTATCAATACTTTTTTGTTGGTTAGTAAGTTGAAAATATATAAAATAAATTAGAATTATATTTCTTACAAGTAATAAATATTGATATTATAATTGATTTCTTGAAGTTATACATATTTAATTACAAATAGTAATGATACAAATAATTTAGATTTAATAAATATATCTGATTGACTCCTAAGTTATGATTAAGTAACCTAAAGAGATTGATTTATTATTTTTATCAAACCGACAAATAATGATTGATGATTGAAAATATTACAATGATCAACTATTGGATGGTATCGATCCAACCGATTGATATTTTGAAAAATCGAGATTGATTGGTCAAACTGAAGTGTTTTTGGAAATATTGACTTGGTGGTTGAGGTCATTTTGGTTGATCTCATTGCACTCACACATTATAATAATTTTTTTTTAATATTATTTCTATAGTACGATGGATTGTTGATTTATTATTTGATCTATTTTTTGATAGATTGATTGATTAATTGAGATGTTGGTCCTTGGAATAAGCTTATTCCTCCCTATGCTGGCATTGGTTCATCTTGTAGTTGGCATAAGCATAGAAACCATACATGCTTTTGAATCCCAGATGTTCCAACAAAAGAATGATATTCGTCTCTAATGGAACCTCGTCAATGTCCAAACCACCATCAAACAACGACTTAAAGACATCAAAGAGTATTTGGTTAGAGAATGAATCCATAAACTTATCAATACCTCCACGTTTGGGCCATATATTATGTTGCTTTTTCTTCTGGCCTTTAGGTACTTTCTTCAAGAGCTCTCTAACCTTGAGGGCCTCCCATAAAGCAATAAAAATTGGGTTATTGGTCTTATGGTCATCCTTAATGAATATCTCCAACATCCAGAGCTCAAGCCTAGGACCGTAGAATCTATTCATCTTCCATAAGGATGCACCTTTGTCTTGTCTGTCGTTTGAGTTGGGAGCAATCTTCTTATTCTCCTCCTTCCTCTTAATCTCCGCCTCCTGTAATAATAACGTTTAAGTTTAATTATTATTTTATGTTTCATTTTGAACACTTACTCTTAGGGTGTCAAGATAATTATTCCTTTTGGTATCCGAGAGAGCCAAAAACTTGGCAGTAGCATTTATGGAGAATATGAATTCATTAATCTCCATAGTTGATTCAACAGATCTGTCCCTCTACAGTAGATAATGTTTGAGTTTGAATGTATTAGCGTTGATGTTTAGTTATTCATTTTGAAGTCTAGAATGTACCTACAATCTGTTTAAACTTGGAAACGTTATCCTTGAGAATCAAGGAGGCATCACTCATATTCATCCAAAGGAAATCCCAACAAAACACCTTCTTAACCTTGGTGACCATGTGTACAGGGGTCATTGAAGTTGAAGCTGTTGATACCTGAGGGTAAAGAGTCAATGTGCCGACGGTGGTGATCTCTGGACATATATCCGTTGGGGAGGAAGAGGTGGCAGTTGAGACCTGCGGATATATGTGCATTGCGGTAGAGGCGTTCTGGCAAATGGTCATTGGGGTGGCGGTACTTGCAGTGGCAGTGGTGGCGGCGGATGCAATCCATTGTTGGTGAGCATTGAAAGATACTTGATCATTTGTTGGATACGTGTTTGATTGGTAGGGATATATTGGTTCCAACGTAATTCTAAGTTGGCAGTTGTACTGTTTGAGTATGGTGATGCTCTGAAGTGATTGGGTTGGAGGGTACATTTGTGGTGGATTTGCTGGATGGGCACTCCATTGATGTTGTTGTTGTTGTAGGTAGTGTTGAATATTAGGGGAATATTGATTTATGATGTTCCCCAACTCCATCGAACATGGAGGTAGTGAGATGTTGTTGTTGTTGACATTTGAAATCGGGATGTTCACGTTGGTCAAAGGCAAGGCCTGGGGAAAGTAGGTGGGCTGCAATATATAATTGTAGTCATTGTTGTTCACAGAGTGGGGACTGGTGAAGTTGAGTTGTCCAATTTTCATTGGTTCTGGATCGGTGGAGGTCAGTGCTGCTTTAGCCTGATTATATTCATCGTTTGGAGGTTGAACAATGTCATTGACGACTCCAACGTGTACACAATCGACATTTGCAACACTACCATTGGACTCATCCCTCACATTGAAGTAGTGATTGACATTGTCGTTGGTGGAGTAGAGATCACTGGAAATGAGTGGTCCAGTGACACTCTCCAGGTCAGAGAGGAATTCCTCCATTTTGGGTGTACAACAATAATATATATATATATATATTTATATAGTGATTGAGTGTATTTAGGAGTATTAAAAGTTAGTGTTTGGGTTGTGTTCTCCATCCTAATTAACATTGGCACTCCACCACAACTTGATTGAGATATCATATCATCCAGCTGCAGCCATGTTGATCCTTTCGTGAATGGTTGTCTGTCCGGCTAGGTTGAGAGAGGACCGATATACACAATCTCTATTTGATCTGAATAGAATACCGATTGATGGGCGGGTCCAATACCCCCCGCTCAATCAATCAATTAATCAATGATGCGTGTCCAGTCCTGCTGTGCACCCCATTAGAAAGCAAATTCACCACCAAGTAGGCATACTCACGCAAGGTGGACCTCGAGGGGAGGGCTGAAGGTGCATCATGCAAATGACCCGAAACCAGCGACGACACCTTTTTGAGACAGAAATCTGATTGGAAGTTGGTTTGGTCAGGTGATGTTGATGTTGATGGTGTTGTTGGTGTTGTTGTTGGTGAGGCGATGATTGATTATGTTGAGCTTGAAGAGACGGACGAGAGGGTGTGGTGGCTGGCAATGCAACAAACATCCTCGTCATCAACCATCCATCCCTTTGGATATGTCTAATGGGGAGGGAGCTACTCCAATGAGGGTGTGGGATGTCGTCATTGATACATGTTTGTTTATGATCTCTGAACAACTTAACTGACTGAGTTGATGAATAAATAATATAAAGAAATATAATTGAATATCTTTATCTCTCTATCTCTATTTCTGTCCTCACCAGTGCAGTACCTTGACATAACTAATGAATGAGTGAATGAATGAATGAACAACAACTACAAACAAAACTGTTCAATGATTCCAAGCGATGACTCACCATCACGCCCCACCTTGTTTTCAAAAACGACAGAGACAATGTCATCTTCATGTTGTTGTAACTACAAGTGAATAGACAGAGAAGTGAACGACGGGAATAATATTAGTTGTGTGTATCTCAGGTCTATTGAGAAAAGGGTTTATCTGGAGAAGCCAGACCCTATTACTCATTCATTCTTTCATACATTATCCACCGAGACTGTATCGATTGACGACATTGGTCAACATCCATCCACGACCAGTTGCAAACTAGATATGACCATCGGTATTTGCTTTGTGATAGTATTTATTTGATGGATTGATTGAATGATTGATTGATTGAGTGTTAATGATGATTGAATGATTGCGTGATTGAGTGATGGATTATTATTATTTAAACCTCATCTTCTTGTTCATTGGTCTCATGGCCCTAAAATCCATAATTGTATCATGGATACGTCCATAGAACAACCTCATTCTTTCCTCTTTGTCTGTCGTATGGTACTCATAATGGGATAGGATTCTCCTCAACATACCATCTCTTCTGGACTCTAGTCTAGAACAATTGAAGTGAATACCATTGTTGAATAGACCAAGATACTTTCTGTATAGTTCCTCTGGAACTGATTCCTCGAGAGGCTTCAACCCACCACATCGGAGAGTTGGCCAACGGATAAACCGAGTACCATCCAAGACACTCTGAGCCTTGAGTACCTCCCAGAATACCTCAAGTATTGGATCGTTTTGGTTCCTTCGATAGGTCGCAAGGATCCAACACTCATGAATTAGTTGGTGGAATCGACTAATGGTCGATTCACCGAGCTTCTTGTCCAATCTAGCATTTGAGTGAGAAGGAAACTCAAACTTCTTTTGAAGAAACTATAATTAGTTGTTCATCGATGTTGATGGATTGAGTAAGTAAACATGAATGAATGAATGAATGAATAGAACGACAGTCTACATACCTCCTTAACTTCTTTCTTGGTGAAACCATAAATTACCCGGAGTATAATAGTTTTGAACTTCTCGGACAGTTCCTTCATTGGCAGGTTATAGTGGCGGAAATGGAAGAGAAGAGTGACTCCATGATTGGTGACGATATATTCATCAGTATTGGGACCTGATGGCAATGTTGTCAACATAGTTGAAGGAGGGAATAGCACCTCATGACCATTGGACACGGGGATGGAATGATGTAGTTGGGGAACCGCGGCGGGGCCATCTTCATCAACCGGATGTGACGACGATGGTGGAAGATCATTATCAAAATCAATTGTTACAACTGTTTGATATTGTAGTTGTTGTTGTTGTTGTTGTTTGTTGGGAAAGAGGATGTTGGTGATGGTTGTCGTCTCTTGATCCCGAACAAATGACGAGCTGGTGGTGATCGTGGTCGAGGTCATGGTGGTAGTTGTTGGCTCATGGACACCATCATTGGGGGAGGAGTTTGGGGGGCTCTCATCTCTGACACTCAAATGTGATGAAGATTCCACAGATAATACTGGCATCATAGATGGATGATCGTTGGCAGGTAGGGACGATGAACAATAATTATTATTATTGTTGTTGTTGTTGTTGTAGGTAGGGTTGAATATATATGTGTCATATATAGCCAATGGAGACACATATGGAAGGTCTATTGATGGTAATTCATTGGAGGAATCATCACGGACGCCGAACAATATTGAACCTTCATCCCCAGATATTGTGTTGTCCACCATGAACAGAGAAGCCTCTCCAATCGAGCTCATGGGTAGTTGGAAGATGGTATATTGTTATTGTGTATGTATAATGGATAGAAGGATAACAAATAATTGGATAATTGAATAAATGAATGAATGATTGGGTTTGATGTTGAGTTGCCACCTGGTTTGGTCCCTTACATCCGTGGAGCCCTGCCATACATGTACCATACATCCATACATACACACATCGATGGGTCGACGGATGTCAAGGCATCACGTGATTGTGATATCAGCTTGTGATCATTCGTGAATGGGTGGTAGTGGTGGTGGCCACCCTTAGGTACATATCAATCTCTTGATTGATCAGAAGATATGCCGAAAAGGTGTGGGACAAGTAATTTGCGGACCAATCCGCTTGGCAGGCCGTCTTTTCGCACACACTCTCAATCAATTCGTGTCCGGCGATGAAGCATTGTGGGGGGCCTTTATGCCTGCAAACAGGACAGGACCCATGGCAAGGTCAACTCATCCATGTAGAGGGGGGTCAATATGGTCGATCCAAAAGGACTTCCAGGTCAGCTGATGATGTTGTTGTTCATCCTCTGACGTGTGTGTGAGTTGATCGGGGGGAAATTTGATTGGAACTTTGAATTGATGATGGTTCTGAATGTGTAAGTGCGAGGGCCTAAGTGTAAGATAGTAATATCTTGACTAGTCAAGTGTGTAAGATGAACAAAATGAGGGAGAGGTGTCGTCATTGATAGTTGTTTATATATTTAATGTGAATTAATATTAGATACAAGTGATGTGATGAATGATTCATAGAGAGAGTGATTGTATTGAATGAATGAATGGCTTGGTATCATCACGTCTTTATCTTTGTCTTTTATCTCTCTCTCTATCACCAACTTATATTCATTCAATTATAAATGAATGAGTGCATAAGAGAGAGAGAGAGATTGAATGAAATGATGTATGAACAAAGGATACAAACAACATTATTACTTGATATGATCAACGAATGTGATTCCATCAATCAACCAACCATTCTTTGATTTATTTATTTTTTAATTTAATTAACACACTCTCATCTAGTTTGATTGAGTTGTGATGTGAGGTGTGTGCGTGTGTGTGTGAGTGAAGGGAACAAAGTACATGTGTGTTGTTCAAGAACAAGATATATAATATATAATAATTAATATCTACAGATACACCTTGATATCAATGTTCATCAATTACTAAGATATTACCATCAATCATTCAGTCAGTTAATCAAGTCTCAAGAATCATTCAATCAAACAATCAATCAAATCAACCAATCAAACATTGCATCTGTGATCAAGATTGATAGACGTTGGTCGCTTTGTGTGTCGCGAGTTTGCAAAGGAGGTCAACAATATCATCATCATCATCGACAACAGAAGCAGCAACATTGTTATCTCAACAACATCAACAACAGCAACAGCAACAGAAGATACTACACAACAACAACATTAGATCAAAGACTACAACACATTAATAGAATGAATAATCTTAGAAGTTCTACAAGCTCAATAGATGAGACGTTTCATTTGTCATCATCGTCGACATCGACATCGACATTGTCACTGTCGTCTTCGTCCACCTCGCTGCCCAACTCTCCAAAGCTCAATCATTCAGTGGGCGGCACTTCAGCATCATATCTCAACAGTTCAAACAGCAGCACTAGCTCCATCTCCAACAACAGCACCAGTATGCAACAACAACTTCTAATGAACAATAGTGCAAAATCGACATCGCGCTCCAACTCTAGTCTGAGTCTGTCGTCGTCACAGCCAGTGTTTACGCGCATGGCGTCACTGAGTGCGCTGCCCTCGGTCAAGTCATCGACGAGCGAGACGCTCACGGCCTACCACGAAGAGTTCTCCAAGCCAGTCTACGATCTCTTCCAGCACATCAAGTCGGAAAACAGACTCAAGGAGGAGTTCCTGGCACTCGAGTATGCCTACCAACAGTCAAGTCACTCAACAGTCGAAGGCAATCTGAAATACAATACATCAAAGAATCGCTACACCAACATTGTACCCTGTAAGTGATTGATCGATCATGGACCAACCCATCTGGATGGCGACACATCACTAACTGACGACACTCATTCATCATCACAGGGGACACGACACGAGTCAAGCTTGAGAAGATCGATGGCTTGGAGGGATCAGACTATATAAACGCTAACTTTATCGCTGTATGTTTGGATTGGACCTCGCGACTAGCCCTCAACCAATCAATCACTCATACTCACTCATACTCAATCAATCCAATTCAATCCAATCAGGGAGGAGAACATTATAAGCAATACATATGCACTCAAGGACCATTGCAGAACACTTTTGTTGACTTTTGGAGAATGGTCTGGGAGAATGGATCAACAATCGTTGTTATGTTGTCAAAGGAGTTGGAGAATAGCCGACCAAAGTGTGATCGGTATTGGTCAGAGAGCGACCGCATCGAGTACGACCAGTTCGCCGTCAAGATGACCAGCATTGTGCGCGACCTGCCCCGCGAGATCATTATCCGCACCTTTACACTCACCAACTCGCAGCTCAACCAATCGAGGATCATTACACACTACCAATACGAGGGGTGGCCCGATCACAACGCGCCCAACGACACAGAGCCGCTGCGATATCTGATGCACCAGATCAACACGAAACAGAAGCAATCGATTGAGCGCGATGGCCAGCGGGCGCCTATCGTCGTCCACTGCAGCGCGGGCGTTGGTCGCACCGGCACCTTCTGCACCGTGCACATCGTCATGAGCAGGATAGACAATGCCGCAGAGAATGATCGCATCAACTTTAACATTTACTCCATCGTCGACAACCTTAGAAAGCAAAGACCTGGCATGGTACAACAATTGGTATGTCGGGGTTTGGATGTTGATTGGATGTGGATGTCACATGAACAAGACTAACAATGTCGTCATCAAATCAATAGGAACAATATCTGTTTTGTTACGCTACGATTGCCGACGAACTTAAGCAGCGCGAAAAGGCGCAAAGTCGATGAGGTAGAAGCGACTCTATGTTTGTCGCTCGTCTTGTCGTGTCATGATAACTGACGATGACGACGATGATGGCAAACATAGATGGTACACTCCTTTGTATATTTCTCAAACATTCGACAGGCTGGCGCGCAATGGCCAGCATCCCTATCAAACAGTTTCACACATCCAGCCACTTCCATTCATCAATGGTCATCTCTCATCACAACTCCACACCTCGCCTATCTTAGCCTAGCCTAGCCCTTGTCTATGGCGCTGGCAATGACGACAACTACGACAACTAGACAACAACAACAACAACAACAACAACAACAATATCAGCAGGAGCATCGATTAGTCTTGTATAAATCAAACCAACCAATCATACATACCAAACAAACTCAACCTTCAACTACCAATGACCAACTTGATAATAACAAAGAAGAACCTTTCTTCAGTGTGGAATGGATATCAACTACTTCCTACTTTAACCAAACAACGAAACCCAACCAGAGTAGTTGTAGTAATTGGATGGGCGGAATAACTGTTGGACGACAGGGTCGACACTCATAGCTAGCTAAGCCTTTACTTCTTGTTCTTCTTCTTCCAGGCCTTGACAACCTCACCATCGTTCTGGTTCATGGCAATGATGCCGACCAGTCTGCAGATGGGTGCCAGGATGATGTCAAAGAAAGGGAAATAGAATGGAGTCAATCCAGGCGAGAGAATGGCGCACAACTTGGTTGGAATGTCCACTGCGATATGATAGTCGCCACTCTCTACTCCCTTGACAATGGCATCGGACACCACCTTTGGTGAGACGGCCTTGCCTCCTCCAGAGATGATCTTTGTCTCTTCTGGCTTTGTAAGGTTCTCCTGTGCATAGCTATATGTACATGTACAGTGTTGGTTAGAAAGCTAGCTTGGCAAATGATGTTATAACAACAACAACAACAACATACCCTGGTGTATCTGTGTCTGGTGGATAGACGACAGAGAATGATATCTTGTAGGGCAGTAGCTCAGACCTAAGAGTCTGGGCCAGTCCTGCAACGGCAAACTTGGCAGGACAGTATGTAGAGTAACCTGGCACTCCGATAAGACCACAGGTGGACGACACAAACACGATGTGACCACCGCCATTGTCAATCATATGTGGGACGACCTGCTTGGTAGCATACAATGTACCAAAGTAGTCCAATTGCATTGTCGACTCAAATACATCATCGCTCTGCTCAATAAAGTAGCCTGGTACTGCCAGACCTACAAGATTGATTGATTGATTGAGTGAGTCAGCGAGTTTGATTGAGATGATTGAATGAGTGATGATACCCTACCTGCACAGTTGACCAAACAATCAATCCTTCCAATGTCACTCAGTATCTCTTTGAATGTAGCCTGTACTTGATCCTTGTTTGTTACATCACATGAATAGCTTGATAACTTTGCTCTGTCATGCTGTTCAATGTATACATGTCAGTGAATGAATCAATGATGAATGAATGAATGGGCATATCATATATACCTCTGGTGCCTCATCAATGACCTCTCTCATCTTTGTAGTTGATCTTGATACAATGACTACTCTGGCCACATTGCGATTGAGCAGTGAGTAGACCAATTGTTTGCCAATGCCACTTGAACCACCAACGACTACAACATTCTTCTTGTTCAAACTGTATCCCTTCTTGCCATAAGCAAAGAACAGCACCAAAGATGCCACCAATGCCAATATTATATACAACATTCTATCTATCTATATCTCATCAATCAATCTAACTTGGTTAATGAATCACACGACTTCACTGCCTTTTTTCAAACGAGGGTTGGGGTTCGTGAGGGCAAGGGTTAGGGCGAGGGCAAGGGTAAGGGTAGGGTACGGGTAAGTGAATAGGTGGCATGGTTGTCATTATCTTGATGAGTCATTGAATTCTGAGTTTATGGGACTAAGTGTTGAGGACTCATCAAAGAATACACAATCTTGGCCTTGGTACCCAAGGAAGGACTAGACTAACCCCGATCATTCATCAGTCTGAATAGTCATCATTTCCATTTCAAGTACATAATCCGTCCCGTCAGATATTTAAGATTGATTCGACCCCGACGTCACTTAATAGGATTGAAATGATGACTTTAGTGAAGCGAATGTACGCTTTTGGTCAACCTCAGCCATGGTTTAAACCATTCAATCTATCTTGAGCTGGTCAGCAGGGAGGTAGAATGTTGGGAATATGAGATTAATGGAGAAGAAGATAAATTATGAATCCTTCAGGTATGGATGAATGAGTGATGGATACCAAGTCCATCCATCATCGACGACATGAAGTTGACCTTTTAGAGGATGTCATGTTGTGACGTTTAGCGTCACGACAAATACCCGAAGTCTTACAAGTGTTATGCATTGCCTAATTAGAATACAATGTCGAGTGGTGATGGTGCGCGGCTCGATTTCTTTTGATTAACACACGATCATTCCGCAGAACCTTCACTCATACCCACACTCAACTTTTGATATCTACTTTCTAAAGTCTGTTTTTGCATCACTTTGATCATTGGGTGAGTGTGGTGTCTGCGGGAACCCCAATCCTGCAGGCTCCACTACCAAAGAGAACGAGGGAGGCAAAGGGGGCTGGTGGGGAGGGTGGGATGCTAGATACCATCGGGTATCATTTTTGCATCACTGACAACATCATCAACTTCATCCATCCATCACACACTCTTATTCACACAGACGACCCTTTGATTGCTTTGATTGAGCCGACTCTTGTTGTCCATAGTGAGAGAGAGTGACCTGTTGATACTTACTAGCGATCGCTATTAAAGAATATTAATCACTTTTGTTGGATGTTGATGTTGTTGTGTAGCGAGACGTCCCCATCCTAGACCCGTCCGTCCCTACTCGCGTCTTTGCTGTCACACATTGAACCAAAGAGCCGACCAACAACTTCCCTTTGCCATATTTCCTACTTCTTCTCCAACATTCTCTTTCATTCTTTCATTCATTCATCCAATCAATCAAATATCTTATTATCTTGTATCTATCTACTTTATATTATATATATATTATATTATCTACTTATATAACTTATAACTAAATAATTAATAATAACAAAATGGGTAAAGGAAGTGGCGCATCAGCCAAGTCATACCCACCCGTTCTTTACAAGAACATAAAGACAATTAGGAAGTCGCCAAAGCAAATACCTGACACTATCACTTTGGAACAAATCGTCGATTCCCTCCCCAAGGATGTGTTTGAGAAGAGTGAACTCAAGGCCTACTCCTCGCTCCTGCTCACCATCTTCTTCATCGCCTGCTCCATCATCTTTATCAACAAAGTACCATCCTATCTCTACCCAGTCGGTTGGTTCCTCGGAGGTGCTTCAATCACCGGTGTATGTATATGATAATAATGAATGATTGATTGAGTATGAATGAGTGAATGAATGAGTAACTAACTCATCTCTATCACACTTCCACTCTTACCCTCTCAATCAAACAGTTGTTTGTTATTGGAAATGACTGCAACCACAAGTCATTCACCAAGTCACCACTTGTTAACTCTGTCATTGGAACCATTGTTATGCTTCCATTGCTCTACCCATTCCAATCCTGGAAGATTATTGAGAGATTGTAAGTTTATTAAAGTCTAGCGAGTAGCTACACACACAGCCACAGCCACAGCCACAGACACGGAAACACGGAAACACCCCCACGGAAACACGGAAACACTAACATATTGGCCACAACTTCCACATTCACCATACACTTACAGGAATCTCCAATCTTCCAACTCATCTTTCATTAAGACTTGGGCCACCGGAAAGTTGTTCTGGTTGCTAAGCATCTCTAACTGGGCTGGCAACTACTTCAACTTGAAGAAGGTTGAGGACAAGAAGGACAAGGCAAAGGCCTTGTCTTCGATCGTTCTGGTCTACGTGTTTGCCGGTATCTTCTTCCCATTGGTGTTCAAGTTCTTTGGTCTCAGCGGAGTGCTCAACTACTGGTTGGCTCCATGGTTGATCTGCCACTTGCTCGTGTCGACCTTCACCTTCTTGCCCCGTGTTCCCTTCCTCGACCAGCAGGACAAGCCATTGGACAAGCGTTACCTGGTCCACATCACCTACCCCAAGTGGTTCGAGTTCGTCGTCAAGGACATCAACTTTGGCCTTCCCCGCCAGATCGCCGTGACCATCCCTCACTACAACCTGCGTCTCGCCTACGAGTCCTTCCGCAAGCAGTGGGGCGAGTACATTTACGAGTGCACCTTTGAGCTTGACCTGTTCCGCGAGCTCGTCACCAAGTCCAAGACCTTCTCCGACGAGATCTTCACTCCTTTCGACAGCACCCCAATCGCCAAGCCAGCCGTCGCCGAGCCAAAGACCCCAGAGCAGCGTCCACCACGCTCCCTTCCCGAGTTCCTCAAGAACATCAACTGGATCCACTTTGTGCTGCTGACCTCCACCCCACTCATTGGTATCTATGGCATCTTCAACGTGCCACTGACCCGCAACACCCTTATCTGGTCGTTCATCTACTACCACATCACTGGTCTGGGCATCACAGCCGGCTATCATCGCCTGTTTGCCCATCGTGCCTACACTGCCTCCACACCCCTCCGTATCCTGCTGCTGTTTGCCGGCGCCGGTGCCATTGAGGGCTCATGCCGCTGGTGGTCCCGTGACCATCGCGCTCACCACCGCTACACCGACACTGAGAAGGACCCGTACAGCGCCCACCACGGATTCTGGTGGTCCCATCTCGGCTGGTTGCTCATCAAGCAGGACCCCAAGAAGATTGGCAGGTCCCACATTGACGATCTCAACGCTGACCCATGGGTCATGTGGCAGCATCGCAACTACGTCCCAGTCGCCTTCTTCATGGGCATCATCCTCCCAACGCTCGTCGCCGGTCTCGGCTGGGGCGACTGGATGGGCGGCTACTTCTACGCCGCCGTGCTGCGTCTTGTGACCGTGCACCACTCCACCTTCATGGTCAACTCGTTGGCCCACTTCTGGGGCACCTCGCCCTACGATGACAACCACACCCCACGCGACAGCATCATCACCGCCGTGTTGACCTTTGGCGAGGGCTACCACAACTTCCACCACGAGTTCCCATCGGACTACAGAAACGCCTACTGGACCTTTGGTTACGACCCAACCAAGTGGTTGATCAAGATCTGCGAGATCGTCGGCCTCGCCTACGACCTGCGCACCTTCTCCGAGAATGAGATCAAGAAGGGCATCGTCCAGATGAACCTCAAGCTCACAGACAGGATCAAGGAGACCATCCACTGGGGCGTCGACATTGACGAGTTGCCCATCATGACTCACGAGGAGTTTGAGTCCTTCCACAAGCAAGGTCGCAAGTTGATCATCATCGACAACGTCGTTCATGACGTTGAGAAGTTTGTCGACGAGCATCCAGGTGGTGTCAACTACATCAACATGGGTCTTGGTCGCGACGCCACCAAGATGTTCAAGGGTGATGTCTATGGTCACTCCAACGCAGCACGTAACTTGCTCTGCCAGTTCCGTATTGCTCAGTACAAGCCAAAGGCTCAGTAACCGTCCACAATCAATATCATTGGTACGGATAGACATGTCTCCAGCAGGCATAGTCATCCACCCAATCACCCTCCAATAAATGTCCTCATGATGGCAACTCATCTCTCCGGAGTTGTCCCCCTCGTACAAGCAACCAATCAATCAATCTCATCTTATTTTGTTCAAAGGGTAATGGTAAGGGTAAGAGGACATATTTATTGTAATGCCACACGCACTAGACCATTGTAACGACGGTCGACTTCATCTTTCTCAGCCAGCTTGCACCATTCATTGCTTTGGATGCTAAAGAGGTGTGTGCCATGACGACTGCCACCAACAAAGAGGATCGTGCCACCTTGTTTGGGCGCGCTCTCTGCTAGGTAGATCATTGAATGTTTGAATTGAAGATGCTTGGAAGACTTGGAGGTCTTGGGCGAGGGCAGGTTGCACTTGATCTTATTGGCCAGACTGATTGAGAAGAAGTTGTTCTTGGCGTCCAGCACATAGACCAGGTCAGTGCCATCGAAGCAACTGGCAATGATCCACTCATGGAAACCAACGTCGTCGATCAAGTACTGGCAGGTAAGCTCCTGAGGGTTGTAGGTTATAATTGATTGGCATGCGTATAGGTCGTTGTAGCCACTGACAATGTGTACCAGACCATTATGTATGAAGCTGTGGCTGTAGTAACGACACTGACCAATGTCACCAATGCGAGTAAACTCCATCGTATCAATGTCAAACCTATCGACACGAGTCAAATACACTCCTTTGTATAGTCCTCCAACCAAGTATATATACTTTACACCATCAAAGCATGTGCTGATGCCGTAGCCTCCCTGTGTATATGAGAGCGAAGTTGAGGGTTGGCAAGGACAAGGGTAGGGTGAGGGTTGGCGAGGGTAAGGGTGAGGGCAAGGGCGAGGGTAAGGGATGGCGAGGATGTTAGTCTGGTGCCAACATCATGATCATCATTGACAAAGTGAGTAACTTACATCGCCAGTTGTGATTTGACCAAAGTGATCCCACTTCATTGTCATGATTGAGTAGCGTGCAAAGGATGTGGAATCTTCGTTGCCGCCAAAGACAAAGATGTAGTCTTTGGCAGTGACAAGGGAACATGTTGGGTAGTGTCTTTTCTCTCGGTCCGCCTCTTGCTTGGACCACTTGCCAGTTACAATATCATACAGATGGCAACCGTTTGGACCCAATGACAGTAGCTTGTTTGCGTTGTTACTCCTTGTCATCATTCCATTGGCCTGTTGGTGGCCATGCGCCACAACGCCCATGCCCATGCCAATGCCTAGACCGATGCCCATGTCACTGGAGGGGTAGTTGCCATTCTCATCAGAGATCTGACACAACTGGTGCAGCAGGATCTTGATGTCGCGCAGCACACGGTCCTCAAAGCGAACCTGGATAGTGGCCGGTTGCGCGCCAGACAGTGGCGCATTCTCTGATGCCATCACATTGTGATGGAAGTATTGGCAGATGAGGGGGTGGTCGCTCCTCGAGAGGTATGTGTTGCCGCCCTGCTGGATCCATTCATTTACCGTGTGTGACTTGCTCACGGTCTCAATTACACCATTGAGATAGTCCTCCTCGACCACAGCCTGATCAAACATTCGGCTGTCACTTCTTAGTCTGTCCACCACACTATTGTTGACGCCATATATGTTGCCATTGCCATTACCGTTGCCGTTGCCATTTCCATTTCCAGTGCCGCCAATGATGTTGCCGCGTCCATGGACCGACATTAGTATGTTGTTGATTGAACTGATCTCGAGTACGATTGACTGTAGCATGGCAGAGGTCTTCTCGCGCTCTTCCACCAGCGGCCTCTTGACTTTATGCTCCTCCAGGCGAATGAACTCATGGAGGTCGCGGTAGTAGCTGGTGATGGCGCACTCGTTGCTGCGGCTCTGGGCAATGGCCTGGCTGCACAGTTTGAGCTGGCGCCACAGCTCATCCATGCGCTTCATGTAGCCGAGACTGGCGTTACCGCCAGCCACAGCCAAGCCAGCTGCAATAGTCTCGTTGTCATCGATCACATGGCCACGGTGATCTGCGCCCACTGCACAATTGGCACACAGCAACAAGTTACAACTTCGGCATAAGAACTCCAAGCACCTTCCAGCATGACGTATACATTGAGTACTTGTTGGATGATTGTTAGGGCTACTGCCGCCGCCGCTGCCGCCAGAGCTACTGGAACTACTAGTGCTACTCTCACTGCTGGACATTGATAATGGGAGTGAGTTTGGATTGATTGTATGTTTGATTGAGTGATTGAGTGATTGATTGATTGTCCAAGATCCAAGTTATATTACATGTATGATAATGTTTGAATGATGATGTTGAAGATGATGTTGAGTGATGGTGCTTAAGTTGATGATGTTCCCAATACCATGGGGTGCAGGACAAGAATTATGATTAGTCGTGGCGCCTAACCCCCAACTGCAGTGAGGTCACCTCGAGTACCTCACATCATATGATCATTCCAACTCTCTCTCTCTCTATGAGGTCAAGGTAGTGTGTGTTTGTTTGTTTGATTGACTGACCCTGATTGAGTGTGCATGTGTGCGAGTGTTTGTAGGCCTTGGAGATTGAGTTTCAGGCCCCCTACCTTGGCTCAATTTAGTGATGAGACGCACACCCCTCTGCGCTTTGCTGTTTATTTGATTGGATCATTGGTCCAAAATCGTTCAGGAAACGGGTGGGGTTGATGTCTTTACATGAATGGCCGCCAACGTTGAATGAATATGAATGATTGTGAAGTATGTGTTGTCCAGCCATTCCTGGTTAACCGTGACGCCGAAGACACTTCCGGTAATGAATGAAGCAGTGACAGAGAGAACTGGTCCTTGTTTAAGTGTGGTAACCTTCAACGATGTTTACAAGTGCGTGTTGGTGAGTTGTTGAGAATTGTTTGTTGGCACTTGGCAGCGGTAGTCGGAAACAGTAACCCTGTGACTGTTGGGGAGGGCCAATCAACTTCAGTGATCATCATTTCGAGGCCTCCACAACGACTACATTGAGCATGGATAACTTACAACGACTATGGACTAGTCCTAAACAGGGGAGTAAACAGTAAGTTATCCGGGACTTAAATGATGTGATCATCGCAATTTCATCAAGTTCGAGGTCCTTGTGACCTACAAAGAGTGTGTATTCAATGAAGTTGATTGATTGTTTGATTGATTGTGTAAATGTGTCATTGTTGTTAATTGAATTAAGAGTTCAAAGTATCTAAACCTTCTATTTATAAGCCTTGGAAACTTACAACTTGGTCACGATTTATCTAAATATCTGTTTGATCAAATGGTCAAACATTGTCAAATGTGTGTTGTCCCATAAACTATGAATCTGGATTCCAAATTTGGTCTTCTTCTCCTTCCATTTGGGATTCTTTGGAAGTCGTCTTTAACGTTAATGGGGCCGATGATCCTGGACTACTACTATGTACATGAGTCATCATAATGATCATAATGTTAACATAACTATCAATCAATCAAACATATACACAAACATATAACATAATGGAACAATACCTTAACTCAACAGGACTCATTCAATTTGCTTCATATATCCAACAACAACGTGATGAGGATGTTGAGAATACAAAGTTGATTACATCATGGTTCACTGGTACATTCGATAACAAACATACAGGTGACAATGAACAGTCATTGTACATCTACACAGTGCCCAAGTTAGGTGATGGCGGCACGTGCAGTCTAAAGCACGAGACTGAGACCTACAACCTCGAGTCCACCATCGGCACACGCACATCCACCAAGTCCAACATCCTCTCAAGACTCTACTCAGTATGTTATGTTGCAACATACATGCTCGCGACCAAGTATACATTGCACTCACTCATTCATTCAAACAAACAGATTACACTCAACGCACAACAGTTGACAAAGGTTGATTGGATTGGAATATACAAGGTGTACCAGGTCAATGGTGAGAATGCATTGGTCAAGCTTGCGTATCAAGGAGAGATCAGTCGTCCTATATTCCCATTGAATGATTATTGGGAGACGATAAGCAACAACTCATTCGTTGGCATTCATGGCAAGGGCAGGATCATCCAGACGTTGGAGGGCTACGATGGACCTTACTACAACTGCTCGGACAAGGTCAAGAGTGAGCTGTGCATTCCAATCTTTGATCGCAATGACAACACCAAGGTCATTGGCATTATCGATGCAGAGTCGTGGCGCGAGAAGCACTTTGATGCTTCATCCATTCTTGCTCTTGCCAGACTTTGTCTTGAATTGCCACAACTACTCCAAGATGAAGCTCTATCACTTTAAGGTGATAATTAAAGTGAACTTCACTCATCCAATCAATTCAATTAACTTCTGCTTTTCGTGTTCCGCTTGTTTCCGCGAGTTACCGTTTTGTTTCCATCCGCTCGTGTGCTCTTTCATTCATTCATTCTTTTTCAAAGTTATTAATAAACTACAAATAGATATTACATATAATAATGTCCACAGCTAATACAGCTGATATAGATCCAGCAGAGACACCTGCAGCTTCAGTGTCAAAGACTGCTGCCAACACTAACAAGTCAAACAACAACCACAACAACAACAATAAGAACAACAAGGATTCAAACAAGGACTCAAAGTCAAAGTTAAAGAACATTGATTGTTATAAGAGAATGAACTACCTTTATCAAGCTGCTCATCTGATGATGAACCCTCAAACTAAAGTCATTGATTCGACATCAGAGCCAGTTGAGTCTATTGAGAATCAACAACAGTCAACAACTCAAACCCAACAACAGCCACCCAACCAAGTCCTAGCGAGCTTCTATTGCAATGTTGTACATCAGATATCAAGAAGAGCTGTGATCAGAGTCAATTCCTCAATCAAACGTACAGTGTGCAAGGGTTGCTCATCCCTGCTCATCCCAGGAGTCTCATCAACAGTTCGTCTGAAAGGTAAGTCAAAGCTGATTGACATGCCTCAGTTCAAAGTAACTGACATTCATTCATTCAACAGATAACAGAGAGACACATGTTATGATCAAGTGTAATCAATGTGACAAGGTGAAGCGATTCCAGACGAACAAGAATAGAGAAAAGAATGCAAGAAGGAAGCAGAAGAATAAGTTAGATAAGGAAAGAGCATTGGCAAAGGAGTCATCATCATCATAGTCCACTGATGAAGCGAATGGGATACATAGATCCCTACAATACTTTATTTATAATGCTTGCTTGGTAGCAGACTTGGATGGTGTAGTTGCATCTACAATGTGGACAACAAGTGAGGAGCATGTTAGTCAATGATGGTCATTCATTCAATCCAATCAATCAACATGTTGGTGGACTGGCACTACATTCATTCTTTTGGAACATACCTCTGAACGCACCAGTGTCACTCCACTCTAGAGTGTTCTGTGATTCTCCATTGACGTATCGCGGAGCGTATAATACCTTGTTGGACGAGGACAATACTTTCTCCAATGCCTACATACATGCGACGGCGCAGACAACAAACAACTTGTTAATACACAATATACTTGGATACCTCCAAGCACGACTTGGTCTGACTGACTACTATCTACTTACATGCTCCCATAATCTCAAAGTATGCTTTGATCTATCAGTGCCAATCACTTCCTCTTGTAGGATGATCTCGGATATCCATGGTTCTTCTGGGTTGTAGCGGCTCTGTTGCTGTATTATGCCCAGCAGCTGCTTGAACATATGCTCGGTCTTGAGGGCGTCTTCCTTCTTGCGTTGCGCGCGGATTCGTATGTAGCTGTAGAGTACGTAGGCGCCAAACAGGCCGATGAGAATTTGGAGGTTGTTGAGCATCAGTTGCTTGCCGACAAAGTACGTCTGGCACCACAGCGGACGGATGGACTCCTTGACCGTGTGGAGCAGCAGCTCGCCCGATGTGTCGTTGTGTGACACGACAATGCTGTCCAGCATCTTCTCGTCGATGCCAAAGTCGGCGGCGTCGCGTCTGTTGACAATATGATCGATGAGCTTGGTGTAGGCCTTCTCGACGGCGTCCACCTTGATCCAGTAGTGTCGGCCAAACTCCTTGCCGAGCTGCTCGAGGGGCATGTCGAACTGATCGGTGACCTTGCACTCGAACTTGCCCTTGTGCTCACGCAGCACCTGCTCCACATTGCCAAACACTACGTTGAGCGCATCGATGCGCGATGGGTCGACGATGCAGCGTTGCCTACTTCGGACGTAGCCGTCCTGGCACGCGCTGAATGCGCCGTCTGTGCAGATGCCCCTGTCGGGGCAGCGATGGCAAATGATCTTGCCATTGCCATCGAATCGTGGCATGGAGTCAGTGTCACAGTAGGTGACGCTGCCAAATGAGTAGAAGAAGTTGAGCATGACGCCAAGCAGAACGATCCACGCGATAAACGACACGACGATCAATGCGTAGCCAACCCAGTCGTGGTCCTTCAATGATCGCTCGCGTTGAATGCTGCTCACACCTGTTGAGCTTGGTCTCTCATTCGAGGAATACTCGCGTTGTTGTCTTCTCTGTTCGCGCTCGCGCTCTTGATCGCGCTGGCGCTGGCGCTCTCGTTCATACTCTTGCTGGGGGTTCACATCCGCGTCCACATCGTACGAATGGCTACCATTCATATGCTCCTCCTCGTCATAATCAAAGGAGAGGTCGCTGTCAGATTCGTCGTCCTGGTCCTCTTGTGAGAAGGGCTCTGGTGAGGTTGGCAACACTGCGCCAAAGTCATAGTCATTGTCCTCAACAACATCTTGAGGTTCATCAGTGTCAAAGTCAACGGAGAGGTTTTGTTGCGTTGTCTGCGCGAACAATGGTGCCTTTGCCGTCGGTATCTGGTAGTTGTTGTATTGGAAGCCAGTGTTGGACTTGTCAAAGTTGTTGGGCGTCTGTGGATATTCGTGATGGCTGGCAGACGTGGTGGTGTAGCGTTGTGGCTGCAGGACTTGCGTGTTGTTCTTGGCAAACACTGAAGAGGATGTTCTGCCCGGTTGGGGCTGCTGCTGTTGCTGCTGCTTGCTGGCGGGATATGGGGTGGAGAGTGATGGCAGCCTTGCGGAGGATGTGGTTGTTGTTGTCGGTGCCGCCATTGCCGGGTTGGGTTTGACGCGGCCCAGACGCTCCAGACGCTCCAGTCGTTCGGCCTCCCTCTGACGCTCCTTTTCCAGACGGTGGCGCTCCTCCTCCTCCTGGCGGTCCTTCTCGCGCTTGATCCTGTCAAGGTCGGCCAGTCGCTCGGCCTGCTGTCTAATCTCCTTGTCGCGCTCCAGATCGCGATCCTTCTCAAACTGTGTCTTTGCGCCCAGCACTGAATATCTCGCCTTCTTCTTCTTGTCTTTCTGTCTTTGTCTCTCCTCCTCTTCTTCCTCGTCGGCCTTTGAGCGTGCCGTCTGGAAGATGTTCTCGGCCTCTGACGACTTCCTCTTTTGTGAAGGGTTGGGTTTGTTGAGGTAGATGAATGTCGTGTCGCTGTCTTGATTATCCCCACTGGTGCTGCTGCTGCTCTTCTGAGATGATGCGGGTGGCTTCTTTGCTGAGGTTGTCATCGCACCGCCCACAGTTGCCCTCTTTCTAGTATCACCAAGTACACTTCCCGTTCCATTACCACTGTTCTTTGAGCTGGATGTTGTCGAAGTGCCAGCTGTAGTACTTGTCGTCGTCGTCGACGTTGATGTATTGCCAATGATTGACTTTCGTTTCTGTGCTTTAGTATCATCTTCATCATTGTCATTGTACAATGTCGTTGATGATGTCTTCTTTGATGATGACACTCCAGTGTCTATTGAGTTTGAATGAGTTTGAGGAGTCAATGATTGTGCAGCAATAACTAGTACTTGTTGATTGTCCAATACCAACCTTTATCTGATGCTCTTGAGGTTGTTGATTGTCTGCCACTACTTGAACTTGGGGCAGTACTGGACCTCTTCTTCCTGATAAGCTGTTGCTTTACATCGCCTTGTAGTAGATCATTATCATACATTTTTCAACTACTATTTCTAACTTTTACTTACTTAATACTACTCAATCAATAATAAGTAAGTAGAACAAGTATATATATATACTTTATGTATGTGTTATAATAGTATGAATGAATGATTAGATGAATATTTGAGTGTTGGTGTGTTCGCGCCAACTTTGAAAGTTGACAAATGAAAGATGGGTTGATGTTCGTCTCGTGTGGTGTGTCAAACCAAATGATTCATCACAATCAATCAACTTTGGATTCATTCCAATTTGGGTATGTTTATGAATAAGTTATTTTATTATATAAATAGTAATATTAATAATTATTATTACAATGAATGAACTGGATATGGGATGAGATGTTAGAGGAACTTCTTGCCACAGTCGGAACAGAATTTGGCACCATGGGCTGGTTTGTGACCGCATTGACTACAGAAGTTGGGCGTCACAGAGTATGATGGAGAGTATGAAGTATGTGTGGAGGTTGTTGATGTTGTTGGCTTGACATATGATGGTGGCATTGGTGGTGGTGTGGACCTAGTAGCTGGCTTTGACAATGATACTGTTCCAGAAGATGCCGATGAGCTGTGAGCGGGAGGTGGCCACTTTCCGGAAACAGTTCCACCTGAACTATGTGATGATGATGATGAATAAGTTGATGATGGAGTATGATGTGGAGTCGAAGAATGAGTACTCGAGTATGTTGAGGAGGAGGATGAATGTGATGGCTGTTGTGAGAGTGGTGTCCAACGTGAGGAGAATGATACTGAGCCACCGCCACCACTTCCACCAGAGTGATGATGATGATGATGAGAAGGCGAAGAATGATGTACTGTAGTATGATGATGAGCTGGTTCCTTGTGATGATGATGGACTTCCTTGTGATGATGGACTTCCTTATGATGATGGGCATCCTTGTGATGATGGGCGTCCTTGTGATGATGGGAATCCTTATGATGAGTTGTTCCCTTGCTTCCGGCATGGCACTCATCAACAAACTTCTCAAAGAATTTGGTCACAGGGTCTTTCTCCTTATGATGATGCTTATCATGATGATGATGTTTATCATGATGATGATGATGGTGATCCTTGCAGTGATGGTCGCAGCATTCGTGATGGTGTGTCATCTTATCTTATCTTGTTATTATTATTATTTATAAGTACTAGTTGTATAACTATGCCATATATGAAAGTTACCAAACAACTCCAACAAACAATCACATCCATACACTCTAACTTAACTTTCACACTCTGTGACCAGAGATATGTTGATGGCAAAGAACCCCCAACTTTCCAGAAACGTGATCACCACCCATCACTGTTTTCAAATAATTTAGAGGGCACCTCAACTAACTTGGGGTTTGAAAAAAGTGATGGTTTTCACGATGTCCTGGATGGTGTCAACTATTCCGTCACAAAATATAATATAATTGGAATAGTTCCAGTGATTAATTGTTTGATGTTCCAAGGATTTTATTCAATTTGAACTTCTGTCGAAGTCGCAGTTGTGATTGTCGAAGATGTTGAAGTTGAAGATGTTGGACTATGATCAAAGTGAACGGGATACCTTGATAGGTACTTCATGACAGTTTGTTCAATTTCTTCCAGTTTCTCTGGTGTGAGCGGTAGCCACTCTCGATCCTCGATCGACTCGATTAGTTGGTGCGTTGATTCATCCATCAATCTCGTATCGATTTTGTATAATATATCGCGTATCTTTGATAAGTGTACATTTGGTCTGGGTGCCTCTTTTCCATTCATTATCGTAATGAATATCCTCAATTGCAACTCTGTGAGCATTCGATTGTTTGGACTATGTTGCCGTTGTTGTTGTTGGAGTGATCTCACAATGTCCAGCACCATTTGATGATTCTTGAGATTGTTGGGATGTCCAAAGTAGTCTGGATCGTTTGAGATGATGTCCACGGCGAGCATGGGCAGGTTCTTGTCGGCAAGAATCCTAAAGATCGCCGGGTACAACGAAGACTTGTAATTGACCTCGCCAAAAAAGTCCAAGAGATGCTCCAGTTTGGTGTCGTTGTTGAGGCCATGAATATAGGCGTAGAGTCGCATGCCAGCCGTGAGCATACTCTTGCTCTTGCTCTTGGTGGGCGTATTCTTAAGGTAGGCCGCTGCCGACTCTGGGTTCTCGCGCGATACCCTGATGAACTTATAGAGTGATGTAAACTCTGGCAGGCTTACCCTATCACACATCATTGCCATGTACTCCTCGTGGTAGTGTCCATCCTCGATACTATGCTCTGCGGCAATACGGTGCACCCATTCCTCGACCTCCAATCTCCTCTGTATCATGGCGAGCATTAGGCGCATCGCCACTTGTTCTCCTCCCGCGCCAAACAGTCCACAGAGTATTGAGTTGAGCACGCCAACATTTTGAAAGACCAATGCGGGGATGTTGTCCTTGAGGTATTCCCAGCCAACAGAGAGGTTCTCGCGAACAAAGTGCGTGTATGTATGTTGATGGAAGATTATGCATCGAGCAAATTGTGGCGCTCTTCTGACAAAGTCCTGTGAGATCGACAAGTATCCGGCATTGATCACCGTCCGCAGTATGAATGTATCATGCGGCAACTGTCCATGGCTAAAGTCCTGCTCGATGGCATTGATGATGGGCAAAAACGATTCGTTCCCCAGCAAAGCCTCGAGACGGTCGCGCTGCTCATTAGGTTCGTCGGGCAACAGAGTTACGCCATCCATCGATGGCACCTGTCCAATCAAGTCCACCATTGTCCTCGCCAAGCTGAGCTTGGACTCATCAGATACCTGTCGAGGGAGGGTCCCACAGCAGTATTCGCGTAGTCGCTTGATCCACAACTGTTTCAGATCTTTGGCGTTGGGCGCAGTGTTGTTGATCTCGTGATATATTATGAACTGAGTGAAGATCGCATGTGAGGGCTTGCAGTCCAGCAAGAAGCATTTGGCGTACCATTGCAGTGCCATTGGGTAGTTGTGAATGATGAGATAGAGCTGAATGATACGTCCAATGATGTGCGTTGTTTCAATGCCAGGCTTTGTCAACAGCTTCTCGAGTCGCTCGACGAGATTATATAGGCCGCTCTCCTCGCTAAACACTATCAATGCCGGCAGGACGTTGTGATCGGGGTGGCTACAGTCCAACATGCTCTCCAGCTCGCCCAAATGATCACCACCCGCGTCAGAGATGCTATTGAGGCGCTCTCGTACACCCTCAGTCTTGATCTGCACGCCCATGTATGCGGTGGTGGCTGTGAATGCCGCTCGATGAGTCTGATTAAAGAGTAATGATATGAGCTCCGTGTAAGCACCAAGCGCCAGGTATCGTTCGCACAGTGCTGGTGATCGATAGAGAAGCTGCATGGCAACCAGCAGCGAGCTGGCATGCTCGGGGCTGTAGGGTTGATTGACAGCAGTGTGGGCAAAGGTCATTATAATCTGTTGTAGACGTTGTATTGTTGGCAATGTTTGATACAGCTTTGTTTGTAGCGTCAGTGCCTTATCTACACTCTTCTTCTGTAGCTTGTTGAGGTAGGCTGTTGTGGCATCCACAAGCGACACAAAGTCAACACTCTGATATGATTCCTTTGTCTTGAGCAATGTATCAATGCGAGCTATCAAGTCTTCAGCCATCTTAATAGTGGGCGTGTCCATCAAAGATTGATGTCTAATATCCTCGGCCAGTACTCCAATATTCTCTTTCATTATAAGTTGTCTAATCCTTTGTTATTGATTGATTAATTAGTCGTGAAGCTCATCTCACCCTGGGTAGCGTGCTTGTTCACTTTACATACTCTTCGCGAGTGAGCTTGCTGTACTTCTTCTGGCCTGGGTCTACGATAGGCATGTTAATTGAAGGAGGAGGCATTAAGTCATGTTCACACATTGTAACGAGTTGCTCCAATGACAGATCACCAACATGTTGTGGTAAAGGATGTTGTTGCTGTTGTGGTTCATGTTGTTGCTGATGTTGTTGTTGTTGATGATTAGTATCAATGATAGCTTCAGTTTGAGTGCTTCTACTAGTAGTATATGAGCATCTTTGTTGTTGTTGTTGATGGCGATGCAGATTTGAATGAATGTTGTTGTTTGAGGTATGTCTCAATTGACTACTACTACATTCCCATAAATTATAATGAATGTTGATACTACTACTGCTACGTCGAATAGCCACATATAAGTGTGGCGGTAATACAATGGTCAATCTTATTAGACTTGACATACTATATAATAATAATCAAATTGTCATTAATGATATCTCTTTCAAAATTTTGATGGACTTTGATCATCGTTTTTCCAAGAGTAAAGAAACAACTAATAATAACTCTAATCACAACCTCTAGGTCAGATCTTAGGGAAATAACATGATTATAATTCTTGAAGAATGGACTACCCAATCCATCACACACTCGGGGATTGGTGGTTTCCCTATTATAGAAACCAAATATTAATAATATAGTAGAGGTATTAGAATTATTATTATTATTTGTTTAAACAAAAATTTAGATATTATTTCATTAAGTTTGAAAAAATCAAAATCTTTGATGGTACATCACACACCTTCAAGCAATCATTCAAGATAACACACACTCAAACACAGCTCTTACATCAACATCACCACCATTTTGTGTATTATAATTAGAAGTATATATATGTATCGACAAAGATAGATAGATAGATAGATAGACATATATATATATATATATTCAAATAGTGAAGTTACAGAGAGATACTTTGCGACTTGAGACATCATCTTATCTGATTGACTAATTGATTGATTGATTGATTGACAGAGACAACTTGGAACCAGAGTGCCATTTGTGGTGGATACAGACAGACGAGAGACACATAATAAGATAGACAAGTGACATACAGATAGTAGTTTGATATACATACATACATACAATTCAATCAAGAGAGAGAGAGTTAGATAGGATGTCGGACAATGTAAATGAATTGCTCGTGGTTGTAGAGCAAAAGGATGTCTCAAAGGTCAAGAAGTTGTTAAAGAGCGGCAAGACCAAGGTGACAAAGATGCTGACGTCGTTTGATAATTATGGCACGTCGCCACTGACGTCGGCCATCAAGAACAATCAGGAAGATATATTGGAGATGCTGCTCAACGCCTTCAGGGACACCAAGACCGACATCAACATCAAGGACAAGAACGGCTACACGGCGCTGCACCAGGCCGTCGCCGCCAACGACCAAATCCTCATGCGCCTGCTGCAGCACGAGGGCATCAACGTTGACGTGTGCAACGACGACAAGAACACGCCGCTGCACTACTTCTGCCAGAACTTCCGCTCGCCCAACTGCCAGGACCCCTTCCAGATCTTCCTGTCAAAGCACGTCAGTGTCAACGCGCAGAACAAGAACGGCGAGACACCCCTGCACAAGGCCATCTTTAACAACTCGATCAGACTGCTCATGGTGAACCAGCTGCTCGAGGCGCACGCCGATGTCAACCTGCTCACCTTCAACCAGGAGTCGCCGCTCCACTACGCCGTGTATCTGGGCCGTGCCGATCTGGTGAACGTGCTGCTCAAGGCCGGCGCCGACGTCACCGTCGTCGGCACGTCCAAGAAGAAGCGTCCCTACGAGCTGGCCGTCCAGGAGGGCCACAAGGAGATGGCCAACAGCATCAAGAAGTACGAGGACCTGTTCGCTTGGCTGCAAGAGCACGGTCTCGAGCAATACAAGAAGAACTTTGTCCAAGAGGAGATGTTCATAGACGTTCTGGGCGACATTGACGAGACCATCCTCAACAAGATGCAGATTACAGCAGCAGGTCACAGACTAAAGATATTGAAGGCAACTGCATCACTTAAAAGTAAGGAAAGTTGTGATCACAAGAGCGGGCGGGCACGCATCTTACTTACATCTCCTCTCTCCTCTCCCCTCTGCCATCCACAAGCAGAACAGCATCCTGCAACATCGACCACTACTACAAGCACATCTACAACATCGACCTCAAGCACTCACTCTCACCTGTTGGATGGTGATCTCGACTTTAGGGTATCGGACACGGCCGACTACAGTGGATTGAAGGACTCGCTGCAACAGCTCAAGCACATCACCGAACTGAACATTATAGAGGATGGCGAGATTGAATACACCGAGAAGCTAGGTGCCGGTGCCTCGGGCAAGGTCTACAAAGGATTGTACAAAGGAAAGGCAATTGCCATCAAGGTGTTAAAGTCAATGTCCGAAGAGAAGGACATCGAAGAGTTCAAGAAGGAGTTCCAAATCATGAGGTATGTGGATGAACCTTGGACAATCCAGCAACGCATGGTCCTGGTCCACACTCACATCAACTAACTCAATCAATCAATCAATCAACTTAGTGCAATTCGATCAAAGTATGTTGTACATTTCTATGGAGCAGTTGTGGAACCAAGACCATCGATGGTGATGGAGCACTGCGCCAAGGGCAGTTTGTACCATGTGATGAACAATGATCGCCTGGACATTGGCTGGGAGAAGTTGTTTAAGTTTGCCACCGAGATGGTGCGCGGCATCGAGTGTCTGCACGGCTGGAACCCACAGATCGTGCATCGCGACCTCAAGTCGCTGAACCTGCTGGTCAACGACAAGTGGGAGGTGAAGGTCTGCGACTTTGGCCTGAGCCGCTTCAACACGGGCAGCAACATGGAGACGCTGGCCAAGATGCGAGGAACGCTGGCGTTCTGCGCGCCCGAGATCTACTTCAACGAGCAGTTCTCGACCAAGTGCGACGTCTACTCGATCGGCATCATCCTCTGGGAGCTCGTGACAAGAGTGGTACACAGCAGATACGAGCGACCATTCTCTGAGTTCTCAAATCTGCATCACGACTACCAAATCATTATCCAGACAGCGAAGAAGGGACTAAGGCCCACGATGCCCGACTGTCCGCCCAAGTTTGCCCAGCTGATCAAGGAGTGTTGGGACGGGCAGCCTGACAAGCGACCCAACTGTGCAGCGATCCTCAAGCGACTGGCGGAGCTGGAGTTTGACTTCAACGCTCATCAAGATCTCTGGAACAAATGTATTAAGAAGCTTCCAGCCAACGAATGAGAGAGGTCTAGGTAAAGCTCATCATCATCATTATAATTATAATCAACATCATCATCAACATCAACCACCTCAACTCCACAAGCCGGCATTCATTTCAACCAATATTTATACATCACTACTCAATCAATCAATCAAACAGCCCAACCAACAACAACAACTACAACACATGGCCATGTACTTGGTGGCGGCTGGACATACATCCAGGTTAGCTTGCCAGTAAGCCAGTCACATCATCATCAACATCAATTCTTCAGCAGTAACAACAACAACAACAACAACAACAAACATTAAACATAGCTTTGTCGAACCGACACTGAGGCTCACTCAATCAATATAACTTTGTCGGCCACAATCAATCTCGCGAACCAAAAAAGACCTGAAAAGGTTATATTTCAAATAATCGATGTCGTCGTTGCTGTTTCATTCGAATGAGGGAAGTGAGTTCTTGGGAAAAGCCGACGTTGTTGTTGTTGCCCACCATGGCAACGGAATGCCTGGGTTGTGGTTGATTGGGGAGGACTTGCACATCCAGGGGCGCACCGAACATGTTTAATTAATCAATACAATAATAATACAAGATAAAGATAATAATAGATAGACAGATGTTTACAATTGCAGGTCTATTGAGGTATAAGAGATTGTTTGGTGCATTGTTGACTCTGTCATTGGTACTCACAATTGTGATGTTACTAAATGAGATAAAGGACACTGGAACATCAAGTGATCATTCATCATCAACGACAACCATTCACCATTTATCTCAAACACCATCATCAGCTCCTCATCTAAACAAAACATTACAAGAGACAACAAGTGAACCTCCTTCTCCACCTCCATCCACATCCACCTCCACCTCCACCTCCACCTCAACCTCCAATATTGAAGTTGAGACTACAACGAGCACCACCTCAGGTACTACTGGACAATCGACTGAAGTCGACAATCAATCACAACAACAAACTGATGTTGATGTTGTTGTAACAAACTCAGACTCTTCCTCAAACTCAAATGATACCTCCAATGTTGTGGACTCCCATGAAGACCTCATTGATGACAGTGTCATATCCCAAGTTGTCAATGATGGCAGTAACAGCAACAACAGCAGCACTACCAACTCCACCGATAACCCTACCCAGGCTGATCCAATTGTAAAGCCTGTCGTACCAAAGGTTGATGATGATTCAATCAATAGTCAATCAGACTCCAACAACACTCAGCACACCAGCACAAGCACAGAGAGTCCGATTGATACGAGCATTGGGTCAGATAATCATGTTGATAACATTACTCAATCAAACTCAAGCTCCGAGCATCAAGTCACCATTCCCACTGGATCAGACTCACAAGTTGAAGGTAGTGCCATACCCCAATCAAACTCAAGTTCGGAGCATCATGGCGACAACAATGGCGAAGAATCAGAGTCTCGAGTTGAAGTCACAGAAGAGCCTCAGATGGTTGTGGACGACCCATTACCCATCAGTGAAGGTAGTGCCATACCTCAACAAAACTCAAGTTCGGAGCATCATGGCGACAACAATGGCGAAGATTCCTATGTTGAAGTCACTGACGAACCTCAGATGGTTGTGGACGACTCAGGACACAGCGGCAGTGAGCATCAAGACGACGCTCCTGTTACAACTGCACCTGTCAAACAGCATGATGATCCATTTCTATTCATATTCATGACGACTGAGTGGCAGGAAGAGTCATTTAGAGCAGGCAAATATTCTTGTGGACAGGATCATACTGTGATCGAGATGACATACGATCAGTCACGCTTTGATGATGCAAATGGATTGTTTTACTTTGGTCCCGAACTACCATACAGCGAAGATTACTTCCCCTGGCTACTACTGCCGTCCTACGAGAGGATGGTCACAGTGTTGTATACTCTCGAGTCACCCGCACATACACTTGGCCGATGTTACAGCAACCCTTATTGCATCGAGTACTTCAACTGGACCATTGGATACATGCCACCATACAATGACATACTCGAGTCATACCTGGATCGCCACTCTCAATATGACCGGTTCATGGAACGCGAGCGCGAGTCGCCCTTTGACTTTAACGCCACGCTGGCGCTGAAGGAGCCGGGCTTGGTGGCGTCGTGGTTCAACAGCTTCTGCTCGTCGATCGTCGACGGCTCGGTGGAGAGCGAGCGCGTGAAGTTCATGCGCCGCGTCATGGAAAAGATGCAGGTCGATAGCTATGGCGAGTGCCTCCACAACATCGACCCGCCCGAGGGTGGCGGCAGGCACGACCCGATCTTTATGGACATCAAACTGAACACGATCAAGCGGTACAAGTTCTACTTTGCATTGGAGAATAGCAACTGCCCGTATTACATCACGGAGAAGGTGATACAATGTTTGTTGTATGGTGTCGTACCTGTGTACATGGGCCACGAGACAACACTTCAGTACTTGCCACCTGGATCATATATCTATGTGCCAGACTTTGCAACGACACAGGATTTAGTCGATCGATTGCTGTACCTTGATGAACATGATGAAGAGTATCACAAATATTTTGCGTGGCGCGAGGACAAGGCTGTGTTGGACAAGTGGGCCGAGGCATTCCACGAGAACGACATAATATGTGATCTCTACAAACTATACCTGGACTTTTACAACAACATGGATACCTTTCCAAGGAAGCGCTCCTTGGTTGATCCAGATATGACCTATTGTCCAGACCTTTTTCCATCAATTATCTAATTCCTATTAAATTTATTATTATTATTATTATTTATTTGGTCGATTGATCAATCAAAGTTATTAACTTTGGCGATTACTTTAACAATATCTTTGGCATTAATGTTCCTTCGATCTCATCAATAAATCAAATATACAGACACATTGTTGAAGATATGAGCTCTTATTCCCTGTACCCTTGCCCTAACCCTAACCCTAACCCTAACCCTAACCCTTACTCGTAAGGTCACCCCAAACACATTGTCAATTTGAAGATGGTGATGTACACTCATTCACACATTCACATTTATTCATTACAGATACTACATCAATCAATCAATTATTCATTCATACATATATTAATAAACAATTATACTATATATTGTTATTATGTGTTTGGATCAAATTATCAATCAAGTTATTCTATTATTCAATCAATCATTTATTCATTAGTTAGTTATACAACTGAGTACTCACTTGCAGGTCTCAAAGTTATCATCCAATGACGGATAATCCACAGCTGTGTACAGGACAGCAGCAACAGCAGCAACAGCAGCAGCAACCTCAGATACAGACTCAAACAGATAATGAGACTCAACAACAACAACATCCAGAGACATATACTCACTTTCAAGGATGTGAACCTAAAGACGAGTCGTTGCCGACAGGTAATCAGAGCAACACTGATGTTGACTTTGAACTGCCGGCATCCGCTACCATACTACAATCGCCTGTAACAAGTGCAACAAGTAAGTGATAAACTCAACAAGTAAGGAAGACAGAGTATACAGATGCTGATACACTACATTTCAATCATTTAGTTATATTAATAGGATCAGTACACGTTCATCAATCGAGCTCAGATGAGGTGTCTGATATCATTAGGAAGTGGCAACCAGAGACTGTGTTTATTGAGTTGTGTAGGAGTAGGGCTGGTCTCGTCCTAAACAGTATAGATGCATCTAAAGTGAACTATCTCAACTCTACATCAAGACAACGGAATAATCAATCGTTCATTCATCAACAGCAACAACAACAAGAACAACAAGGTTTGAGTGAACAACAAGATGCACTGGCGACGCCAAAGTCTTCGTCGGTGGGCATCAATGATGATGACCAGACCCAAACTCAGACTCAATCAAACAATAGCGAACAACAGACAACATCAATGAATGATGACGTGGAAGGTCATCAAGCCTCCCACAACAACGACATGTACAGAACAACAACAACGACAACAACTGATGATGATGATGATCAGTATGAATATCATTCCCCATCCGAGACACATACAGATACAGAGACAGAAACAGATAGAGACACATATACAGACGCTGATGACGAAGGTTCATACGCATCAGAGACACCACATACTACAACTCCACCGACACCAGCCGATAATGGACAGAATGGCAAGGGAGCATCATTCAAGGACATGATCAACACGATCAAACAACAGGGACTGCCTGGATTGCTGCACGTGCTGATGGCCGAGATGATCAGGAAGGCGGGCGATCAGAGCAAGGTGGGACCGGGCGCCGAGTTCATCACGGCCTTTGTCGAGGCCAAGAAGATCGGCGCCAAGATCGTGCTGGGCGACCGGCTGGTGGAGATCACACTGCAGAGGGTTTGGAACTCTCTGACGCGCTGGGAGAAGATCAAGTTTGTCTACTGTCTGTTCATGGCGTCGCTCACCGAGGTCACGCAGCAGGACATTGACCAGCTGAAGAACAGCGACGAGCAGCTCGTGCTGGAGCTGCTCAACGAGTTCCAGGAGAAGTTCCCCTCGGTCGTCCAGACGATCGTCACGGAGCGCGACCAGTACATGGCGGCCAGGCTGCGTCTGTGTCCCGGCCGCAAGATCGTGGCGGTCGTGGGCAAGGGTCATGTCAGTGGCATCGTGCGCGAATGGCACAACTTCAACATCAACCTCACAGAGTTGGAGTCGACCAATGTACAGCCAATGTCGAGGAAAGGATCTTCTGGCAATGACTACACTGGCTGGCTAACCAAATGGGCAACATTCCTCATCATTCCCATTGCATCAGTCACTCTCTACCTACTTCATAAACGATATTGGCACTATGTATAGTTGGTCACACATAAGCATGCATGTACCAAACAACATTCATTCATTGGATCGATCACAACGTTACTCAATCATTCATTGATGTGTGGGAATGGCGCCCCGGACTTGACCTGAGGCGGGATTGAGTGAGGATACTAAATATAGTTGCCGTGTTGGTATGGGACATTTGTGGATTTCAAGATCCCTATTCATAGGACCAGGCGGGCAAAGTCCTTAACTCTCTCTCACTCTCTTTATTGTTATTGTTGGTATCCATCACATCTTAAAATAGGACTTCACATTAACTCCTACATTCATTCCCTTCATTTACTCAAATATACTTTGAATGATGTTGGAAGTTGGATGTTTGATGTTGGATGTTTAGTTGGTGGTTGTTTAGGTGGTTGTTTAGGTGGTTGTTGAGGGAGTGGATGAAGATGATGTTGGCAATGATCATGAACTTATTCCTCATTACGCATTACTCAAATTACACATAGTACCCATACCATACCATACCAATCCATTGCCAACCCTTAATCATCAATTCCACTCTCCGGCCCCGTAACACTATCATACATCATTAATCGTAGTAGTAGTACATCAATGAAGAGTGTGTAACATATTAATTCTAACCCCTACCACACTGTTTGATCATTCAAACACACAAATGAACACACAAGATCACACACTCGTGTGTGTATCTGATTGATCAATCAATTATACACACACACATAACATACGATGAGTTAATTAATAACCACACTATTGTGTTATACATATAAATTGGTTGGTTGCATCTCATTCGCATCTGGAATCGATACACCCTTTACTTCAGTGTCCATCTACAACGGCGCGGACACTGTTG
Source organism: Acytostelium subglobosum LB1 (assembly GCF_000787575.1). Taxonomy (NCBI): domain Eukaryota; phylum Evosea; class Eumycetozoa; order Acytosteliales; family Acytosteliaceae; genus Acytostelium; species Acytostelium subglobosum. Next base: position 1,497,685 of record NW_012236529.1, on the reverse strand, counting down.
GGCAACCAGCCTACCACATACACATATTTCGCCCACCACCTACCAAGCCAGTCAATCAATCAATCATTCAATCAACAATCACATGACACCCCTCACTAATCAAATCAAATCAATCAATCAATCAATCAAACACTTCCGTTGTTGTCAATGCCCACCAACCACATCACATCACATGCTCTCACTCTCTCTTTGAACACACTCACTCAAGTGAAGCAGCAATATGTTAACCCAATTTATTAGGAAGCGGCGTTGACATTGGCAGTGTAACAAGTGTTGAATGAATGAAGGAAGAAAAGAAAGAAGGTAGTAAGTGAAGAAAGTGAGGAAGTGGCGCCACATCCACAACCACGCACTCCGACAATACTCTGCCATTCTTCCAACAACCAACTAACATCGACACTAGTGTCAATATACACTTCCTCTTCTTGTTGTTGTTGTTATTTATTGTTATTTGTTGTTGTTGTTTGTTTCCTTACTCTAAACGCCAATTGTAATTGTTATAATCCAGCCACAAAGTTATACCGATACAACTTGCAACATCATCATCATCAACATCATCATCTCCATCCAACATCATCCATCCACTCATTCAATCAATTACCATTATCTATCCGCGTCTCCTTCCTCTCCGAAACAGTGTCCTATAATTATCAACACACACAACACATTCTTTGTCCTTTCAACTGATCAAGGAGTACTATATAGTCCCGTCGCGCCATTCTACATTGGTAAGTCATCATCCAATAAATCGTCCTATCACATCGCATCGCATCACATCGAATCAATCATTCATGGCACACACTATTGTAACAATGTTGATCACATGATCACTGACGTTGTCCAAAGTGTGTGAGTGTCTAAGTTGCCCGAGGTCTGATCAGACCTTAGACATGAGATGACACTAGGCGCACTCTCGGGCGAGCTCCACACACTCTCATCACTCAATCAAACACCATCTCTTCCCATCTCCAATCTTTGCCCATCACTTCCATCTCATCCCATCCCATCCCATCACATCATATCAATATCTTCAAGAATTTCCAAAGGGTTCCTTCCCTCTTTAATTAAATAATAATTAATAAGATTAATATTAATATTAACAAACTATGGAAATCATTGATAATAATAGAGACGTTATAATACTTAGCCGCTCGTCAACTTCTGAGCTTGGTGATTGGAGTTCAAGTGACAGCACATCATCAACACATTCATCAGTATCAACATCAACCTCCAGGTTAGACCTTTCCACTGCTACCAATACCAATACCACTACTGCAGCCGCCGGAACACAAATAATGGGATCAATATCAAATGGAGTAAATGGAGGAGTTGTATTGGATTACTCATTCAGGGACATGCCAAGACTTCCAGACAAAGTCCCCTGTGACAAAGATCGAATTGAGGCCATCCTCTGCAGCAACAACAAATTAATCATCATGCCCGATGACTTCTTCATCAATCTTGGATTCCTTCAATCAATCAGTTTGGATTACAACAAGTAAGTTCAATATTAATTTCTGGAAATCAAACAATCAATCACTAACTCGCTCAATCATAGACTCAAGACACTTCCAAAGTCTTTCAAAAAGTTACAATCACTTCAGATACTTAGATTGGCTCATAATAGTTTCAAGAAGATACCAAAGGTTGTGTTGTCAATGACATCTTTGCAGAGTTTGAATATGTCTGGAAACAAGATTGGATCGATTCCAAAACAAATCAATCAATTGGTATCACTCAAGGAATTGTACTTGTCAGATAATAGGATACGAGTGGTACCTGATCAGGTTGCCAGGCTATCACTATTCATCCTGGAATTGTTTGGCAATCCAATCATCAGTCCACCAAGTGATATTGTTGAGCTGGGCTTGGAGGCCATCATGGACTACCTGAGACACGAGTTGACATCAAGCTCAGTACGCCACGAACATTCACTGGAGATGCATCAGAAACGTGAGATTCAATATCAATCACTTCCAACCGTTCCAATCTACCATCCATTGAAGTTGAGATCCTTGTCATCCGATGATATTGTGGCATCCAAGGGTGTGATCACACTGCGCTCTGCTCCATCATCTGCACAGCTGACAAAGAGACCGATGGTTGCTGAGGGATTGGTTCGACAGGAGAGCAAGATGTTCTCGCCCACTGGTCATTCAATGATGATCCAGGCATCACCAACTGCCATCACAAACACATTATATACACCCAAGCCATTGCCCAAGATCAAGCCACCCCTGCAGCCCAAGGAGAAGAAGTCTACCACTACGACCATCGAGGTGTCGACCAGTCTCGAGAAGAATTCTACATTGGACAAGAAGAAGATTAGGAAGTTATTGTCACCAACACTCACATCCATGCATTTGGCTGCATCATCCTTGGACAGTTGTATTCAGGAACAGAGACAACGCGAGAAGAGAGAGAAGAAGAATATAGAGAGGAAGGTGAAGGATCATATGAAGAAGGAGAAGGGCAAGAAGGAACAATCTCTATCACATTCTCAAACGATAGTGGCCGAGAGGATGAATGACCAGATCGACATATCACCAGATCCATCATCAATGAATGACAACAGTGAAGAGGGTGGATCAACATCAAATATCTCAGAGTCTGGAACATATGACTCGATCAATTCTATGACCTTTTCTCAAGAGTCCATCATGTCATCATCCAGACCACCCTCAGTCCAGAATGAGCACATATCAGTTGGTCCAAAGATGCTCAAGAGGATGGCCACCGTTCTCAACCTTCGTTCATATTCTTCCAAGAGTTCCAATGACAATGAGTCTTCCAAGTTGAGTCTTCCCAAGAAGCTCAATCATTCACCGTCCACACCATCCCCATCTCCATCTCTCGTCAAGTCCGATGACAACATACCCGACCCCAACCAAAGACCCAAGTTGACAGTGAGGAACAGACGTGGAACAGTTGGTATGTACAACTCACTCACTCAATCAATCAATCAATCACAAACATTATACTAACTTATTCCAAACTAGCATCCGAACTGGATATCAAGCACTTTATCGAGTACTATGAGAACACAAAGTTGATACCATCAATGATAGAGTTGTTGAGAGATAGTGAAGCATGTGATTGTTTCAGATCCTTCCTCATGTCCGAATACTCTGTTGAGAATCTTGACTTTTGGTTGAGGATTGAGAAGTTCAAAAAGATGGATCGTCAAGGGTATGTCATCATCCATGATCCACCACTCATTCATACATACTAATCAATCCAATATCTATACCAAACAGTAAACTAGTCGAATGCCAATGTATATACAATCAATATATTAATGATAAGGCAACTAGTCAAGTCAATTTACCAAGTACTTGTGTCAAGAGAGTGGAGGAATTGTTACAGAGGATAGATAATGGAGTACATGACAACTTGGACACAATGTTCAATGAGTCACAGTTCCATATATTCACATTGATGGAGACGGACAGCTTCGAGCGATACAAAAAGTCCAACTTCCCATTCAAGATTGGGCCAGGTCCATGTCTCAAGTCAAGTCAGGTTTAAATGAATTAAAGCAAAGACCAATCGGTCTATCTGGTCGGCGGACACACAGTTGGTCAACACCCGAGTTGCCAGCCTCCGCCACCATCTCATCTTCATCCCTTTGTTGTTTGTATTTTCGCGCGCTTTAATAATTGCTGAACCATTGATTGATGGTTGAGACTCTCTGTAGCATTGAGCGAGAGAATGTGAATGAAGTTGCTAGTTGTTCCTTTTACGTTTGATACAATGTGCGTTGTCTTGTCGAAGTTGATGTTGATGTTGGTGTTGTTGTGATGGTTGAGCGATGCCATGTTGTCCATTGTCAATGTAATGGTTACAACAGTTGTCCAACTCTTTGATCTTTGAATCAATGATCTTGTCAATTTCATATACATAATTGTCTGATGGAAGTTGAAGATATTGTTTCTCCTGTTGTCGCTCGTCGATAGGTGGCAGCCCAAGCTCTTTGCGCCTTTTCTTTCGACGACGTCTCAATGCCAAAAAGTTGTTGATATCATTCTGTTGGCAACTGGGACACTGTTTCAGCTTGCCACAGTCATGAGGTTGCTTGATATGTAATGTGAGAGCGTCATGATCGAGGTAACATTGAATACAATGTCGATGTGTACATTTGAACACTCTTGCTCCTCCATAGTCCGAATCGTTTGAAGGGCTGTAATCATTGTCAACTTGACCATATCTGTTGCCATCAACTGATGAAGAAGATGAATGATTATTGTGTCCATTGATGTGGTTGTTGATGGAGATATCATGTGTGTCGTCAGCATCGTCCATCTCGACGTTGTCGGTGACATTTACAATGATGTCATCAATGAGTGATTCCTTTGAAGTGCCATTATGTTGGCCGTGTGAATGAGTAAACCCAGTAGTAGTGCGTCTTGATGATGATGATGTTGTTGTTGTTGTTGTTGTTGTGCTTGGTGAAGCCTTGTGACCATTCTCTTTACTTATTTTCTTTCCTTTGTCGTTGACGTTCGTTGGATGTTGTTGATTACCATGACCATGACCATGACCGTGACCATGACCATGACCATGATTGTCATGATCATCACCAGTGGACAAATTGCTAACATCTTGTCTAATTGAACCAGGTTGATGAGGTCCATGCTTCTTGTTCTTGGGTCGACGCGGGTCATCAATATGATGGATGAGCATGCCATGGATATCTCGATGATTAAGATTGTTGGGACAAGCAGTTTTACCATTACATCCATGTACAACTCCACAATGTCTCATTACATGGTAATAAATGGTACTAATCTTGGTACAATCATCATGATAGCATTTATAATATCCTTCATTGGATCCATCCATTCCATTCATCAAAAGAAAAATAAATATAATAATATAATATTTTATTTTATATGAGTAGATAGATAGAGATAGAGATATTGATATTGATATAGATACAGATAGAGATAGAGATAATTAGGTATCGTTTTGGTGATAAAATGGTAAAATTGAAATGACATGTTGAGTTTTTATGTGCTGGCGAACTTTGTAAATCTGTTGCCACTCCTCTGCCAACAACTTCCACCTCGTAAAGACAACAATTTTCTACCACGCTCAAACTTCGTCCATATTGATGGACTTAATGTCAATATGGTAGTCAATAATCACAATTGATTTGATCAATTAGAAACCTTGTCTAAATAATCCTGAAAGTTTAACATACGCGGACTTCAGAGGTAACTGGAGAATGATTGATAGAGATTTAATAGTTGAAGAATCTGAGGTATTTGAGGGTAACACGATTCCTAGGCTCATATTGGAACATGCCATAGATGTTGGAGAATTCGGGCTCAAAGGCATGGATCTTGACTGATTGAATTGATTGATTGATATTGAGATATTCAAACCATTGACTAAGGTTGATGAAATCAACTTTGATGGATAGTCGCTCCAAGGTTTTGGTAAGTACCAAATAGTTAATGGTGAATAGATTGAGTTGTTCATCCGTCAACCACATCTTAATTGATCGAAGGTTGGTAAAGGACTTGGCAAACTTGATATATATCTTGGGACAGGGTTTGAGATAGTATGCTCGTAACTTTACATGTTGAATATTTGAGTTGTTCTTGCCTAGTTGTTCCAAATGCTCAGGTAGGACCTCCGAAGTGTTGAAATAACAACTGGTAACTGACGATGATAGGACCAGATCCTTGGTGGCCACCTTGATGAACAGTGATTTGAGATTCTTGACCTCCTTGAGTGATTCTAAGAGTTCAATATCTTTCTTCGTCACTAGGAATGGAAGTTGAAGACGAGATATCATGTCATACTTTAAGAACTTGCCAGCCGAGACGTTGAACCATGTTACAAAGTCCTGTTCACTGTCCAAGATATGAGTCAAATCGAGTATCTTTAGGTTGGGCAATGATTGTATGATACGTTCAAAGAACTTGAGTGGATTCTTCATTGGAATCCCAGTCTTGAATGCCCAAGTTCCAAATGACAATGATCTCAGTCTACCAAATGCTCCGGTAACCATCGACTTTACCAACTTCCTACACTCCTTCTTGCACTTGTCGTTGACTTGTGACCCAATTCCAAGGTGAATGGACTCCAATGTCTCAGAATGACTTGCCAGGAACTCTCTTAGTAACTTAAAATCAGGCTCATTGTCATATGTTTCGAACTTGAAAGATGTTAGCCTCGCATTGGACAACGGGACATAAGATAGGATTGGTCTATAGACAATGGTCTTGTTGAAGTTGAATATTGACAGCTCGTGAAGGTTGTTTCCAAGTTCGGACAATAGGTAGTCGTGGCACTTCTGGGTATTAGTCTTCATCTTATAATTATACCTAAGAGTTAGACAAGTAACATCTTTGATTGGTGATAGCATTGATGAACTTGCGGCTTGTAGGAATGGTATGATATCCTCAATCCGCTCATCCATCCTTATGATACGAGAGAGTATGCATTGATTCCTGTTTATCAAGTGTTTGAATAAAGTTGGATCTTGTAAGAATCTTCTATTGATACCTCGGCCACATATTAGATTGGATACTATAATGAATGAAGACTTGGATACCAATGACAATGTAATCTTCCAACCAATCGGTGTCAATGGATCATTCCATAGTAATGTAAATATCTTTGATAAAAGTAATATAGACATGTTGTTGATATGAATAACCATAGGTAAGTAATGTGATGCTAGAATGGAATGGTATGCGATGTGATGTGAACTCACTAGTGATGCTGTACATGCTTTGCCAGTTTCCAAATTGCAGGCTCATGTTGGGAAAATCCAGTCAATCAATTGATTGACAGAGCGCATTTGTGTGGCGAGGCAACACATCACATCATTTGATTGACTGGATACTTTTGTGATGAATGTACGAATGAAGGATGGCTCAGGAATGGATGATGGATATGCCTTGTGCAATACAAGGCAAGAAAAGACACAATAGTAGGGGATTGTATTAATTAAATAATATCCTTTGATGAGGAGAAGGAGAGGCACGCCAACACGACGACAGAACACTCTGTTGGAATTATACAGCAGCCTCGGTACTTGACTTAAGGGATAGAGGCTTGGTTTGCTTCTTCTGGTAGGTCCATTTGACGATAAGAACAAACAGCACCATGATGATCATCACATAGGGGAAGAAGAAACTGGAGCGCATGGTCGAGTCGTCTTGATCCGAGCTGAGTACGAGCACTTGGACGTTGGGCAACACGCGATGACGGTCCTTCCACGTGATATTCTCATACTTGTAGAAACCCTCCCAGGTGTAGCGCTCAGACTCCATGCGATGGATGTGTAGGGGACAGGTGTCAAGTGGGGCAACAGCCTTGACCACTCGCGATATCTTGGCGAGCTCGGCCTCTTTGGCTCTGACGGGCAGGTCATACTTGTATCTGTCCTTCTTGTCGTAGCGGGGTAGTAGAGGAGCGCCCAGCGTCGAGATGCCTGGGAACAGTCTGTGTACATTGTGGCCCTCTTGTGTCACCTGAAGAATGTCGTCCAACAGCCAGAAGCAGTCGTCGTCTCTGGGCACTTGGCCAATCTTGTTGCGGACGTCGTCGAGACAGGTCGAGTCTCCAAAGACCACGACCTTGCCTGGCGCCTGCACATCGCCACTGCTCGAGCTGGACTCATGCTCCATTGACAATGTCTGGTAGAAGCCGAGGATGGGTACCTTTTGAGTGGCCGTGCGACGCATCAGCACCTGTCTGTTCAGGTCGGTCAACTCGGCAGAGTAGAACATGCCACCCCTGGGGAAGCCAATGATTGATGTGCCCGACGCAAAGATGGACGATCGGTTGCCAATGGTAAAGTCGCCGTTGTACACAGTGTCGCCAAGGAAGATGCCAAAGTTGGACAAAAAGTCGTTGAGCGCGGGTATGTTGGCGCCACCTGTGGCCGGCGTCCAGTGGCGCTCGGTGTTGTCGTCGTAGAATTTGAACTTCTCCATCATGTCGCCGTTATACCAGTCGGCAAATACGATGAGATTGAGTCCCTTGTTGCGCACGTCCTCCTCGATCTTCTTGATCTCGGCCGGGAAGAACTCTTCTTCGGGGTCGACAATGAGCAGTGCGCCATAGTTTTGCGAGTCGAAACAGGTGAGTGGCGAGCCCAGGATCTCCAGGTAGTAGCCACGGCTACGCAGCATTTGGTACATGCCGCGGAAGTTGGTGTGAGGGTGGTCTCCGTTCCAGTCGAATGGCTCGTCCTTGGTCTCGAAAGTGTCCTTGGGCAAGAAGCCAGATGGGTAGCGGAGGTTGTGGAACTGGTCCCAGAGGATGCGCTTGTGTCTTGGTGGCGTGGGTATGATGTGCACCTTGACTGGCAGCATCAGTGATTGGAAACGTGGCTTGGTCTCACTGTTCTGTGGTGGTGATGTGATGTTCACCTGAATGAAGCCCTCGGCAATGCCATCAAAGATAGCCGCCTCCTTCTTGACGCTGATGTGCACGCCTAGATGGCCGGTCCACGGCCAGAGCATCTCTTGATAACTGAACTCCATGTGCAACAGGTTGCCATTCTTGACGGGGATCCAAGCGGGTGGTGCGACAATCTGGCCCGACACGCCCATGCCATTGAATATCGTCACGTTAACGATGGCAGGCAGTCCGCTATAATACAGTGGTTGTGTGCAGTATGGCCAGAAGTATGGGCAGTTGGTAAAGTCAATGGACGATGGCGAGAAGGACACCCTGGGTGTGTATCTCTGCATGGCCTTGAAAGCCTCGATCAGGTCCAGACGGCCATGGCCCTGTTCAAAGATGTTTGCATCGTCAATGGGCTTGGCAGACTCGAGCAGCACTTGCTTGATCGAAGCGGGATTGATGATGCTACGGCGGTCGTGTGGCACGCTGCTCAGCAGCAAGGCGACTGCGCCGGCCACCACTGGCGACGAGACACTGGTGCCGGACAGAGTACGACACTCAGTGCTGCCACTGGCGAATGTGTTTGGTGTCATTGAACCCAGCACGCTGGATCCATAAGTGACCAGGTCTGGCTTAACTCTGCCATAACCATCGGGTATCTCCCAAGTTGTCATTCCTCTCGATGAGAAGTGAGCGATCTTCTCCGACGAATCAATTGAGCCCACTCCAATGACATCTGATTGATCAGCTGGGTTGCTCAGAGTTCTGTACAGTTGCAGTTTGTTTGAGATGATTAGTTGATGGTCTTGAACCAGATTGATCAATTGATTGGCTAACTTACCCATAAAGTGGACCATCATTTCCGATGGCAGAGACGACAATGATGTTGTTGGCACTCATCTCCCAGACCTTTTCGATGAATGGACGATCCATAAAGTCGTGGCCACCTATGCTCAGATTGAGAACATCGATGCCAATGTGGATGGCGTAGTTGAAGGCATCCAAGAACCATGATGTGTAGGAGAGCTTCTTTGAGGTAAATACACGGAAGATGTAGAGTGAGGCGTCGGGCGCGAAGCCAGGACATCCCTCGTGGTCACTGGCAATGACACCCGTGACAAACGTGCCATGGCCAAGCTCGTCATTATATATCTTCTCGTTGGTGTAGTCTTGAACCTCTTTGACGTTTCTAAAGTGTTTGTGGTCCTGATGAAGGCCCGTGTCAAACACGGCCACCTTGGTGCCCTTGCCCGTGAAGCCATTCTCCCAGAGCACATGGGCGTTCAGCATGTCGGTCACCTGCAGCTTGGCCGACTGCAGACGACGTCCCACCGTCGGTCGCTGCTTCTCCTGCTTGCTACGCTCGTACATGCTCTCGTCGACGTTGGTCTCTATCAGGTCGGGTATCACATCGTGGAACCTGCCCTGGGGCGAGCGCTTGCCAAAGCTAACCTTGACTTCGCTATCTTGCTCGTCGCTCGCCGACTCGTCGTCAGAGTATGTGGTGCCATCATCTTCTTCCAGGTCGTCTTCCATCTTCCAGCCTTTCAGCGGGTCGAGTATCTTGCGCTCGGGGAAAACCGAGCGAACTATATCTGTGTTGCGCTGCAGCATGTCCAGCTCTTTTCTGAACAGCACATCGCAGTGTGGTGAGTGATGTCCTGAGCCATCAAGTCCGCCGTCGCCACAATGATATATTGATGAGGCGGATGCCGATGTCGTAGTGAGCGATATCAGCGCGAAATCCGATGGAAACTGTGATGCTGCATTATTCCTCGGTATCAAACTCCACTGTGCCATGTTATCTGCATCCTTAAACAAATGTTCCAGTACTCCATAATGTTCAGATTGATTGATATAACTATTGAACATTACAATATATTCCTTTTCTATCTTTTTCTCCTTCTGTTGTTGCTGTTGTTGTTGTTGGTCGGGTATTATTACATTTGCTGATGTTATTGATGTTGTTGCTGCTGCCACAACTACTAATATTATTAATAATAATGATGATAATCTACCCATGGTATATTATTTATAATATATATATATATGTATTTGTTTGATTGTATTGATAATGATAATGAAGGTATCACGAGCGACCAACAAGGTTGGAGGCAAGGAGTAAGGGTCGAGTTGGTTGTGTTGGACTTCTTTATATATTTTAATTGATTGATTTATTGTATGTTTGAACGATTGATACTAATAAATATATATTTGTTTGCCTTGCCCTCTCTCTCTGTCTCTCTTGTGTTTACGATGTCAATAATTGAATTGACTTGATAGTATGGTTGAAGATGATAGTGAGGGAGTGAGTGAGAGAAACAAGTTGTTGTGTGGATGAATGGATGTGAGGGAGATAGTGTGTGTGAATTGGGTAGCGTAGTTGAGGAGCGATTGCAAAAGGGCTCATTCACTTCAGTTGTCGACATACACTCATAAACACAAACACACAGATCAAAAAAAATCAAAGAAGTTCTGTTTCTTGATTCTCCAAGAGAAGGAATCAATGTTTTAAAGATTTTTCCGAGTCTAAAACAGACCAACCTAACCTATAACTTCATTTGATAAGTAATTACCCATTACTTGAAATAGAGATAAATAATTATTATGATTGATCGCGATGATCATTCATATGCAGAGATGAGAAATGAACAGTGATCGATCCGCCTATTTGTGTGGCGGGGAGTAGTAGATTAGTTGGATTTGAAGAAGGAGGATTGGATATTGTTTTTGAAAAGACGATCAAGACGTGATTGGTATCAACTCGTCGCATGTGTATGACGATCCCCTTGTTCTTGATAGTCAATCTTGTAGTTGTAACATTAACTTTTGGAATAAGTAGTTTTGATACCAACTTCAACGAGTATACTCCACGTTTGATAGCAGACTTGTCTGATTCGCCTGGATAACTATATACATATTCCAGCGACAGTTCGTCGAGAAGTGTGCCACATCTTGTTGTTGTACGATTCGATTGGATGATCTTGGATGTGATGGTGTTCTCGCGATATGTGGCTGAGAGTCGCTTGACTGATGAACCCTCGAGATTGATATCCTCGAGACGCCATAGACTGTACAATGACAGGTTCTTTACATTTTGTAGGTCGCGGCCATCTTTGATCGTGATGGAGTAACCCAACACTAATGTCTCGAGGCTGTCTGGGATAGTATATTCATTCAATGGACCGCGGAATCCAGTACCCAGACTCAATGACTTTAGTGATGCGGGGAAGCTGTCCCGACTGATAGGCTGGGCAAAGCTATCGCCAAAGGTCAACGATGTCAGACTTGACATCAAACGAATGAAGTAGATTGGTTGATTGAATTTATCGCCAAACGATATTGATTGTAGACGACTCGGGAAGACATCATTCAACAAGTTTTGGTCGAATGCCCAGCCCAGACGTAGATGGGTCAATGAGCGAGGGAGTGACGAGGGACCGAGCAACAGGGTGGTCGAGGGCAACTCTATCTGCTTGCTCCGGCACCCATAGTCAAATGATGTGAGCGACGTTGGAAGTGAGTCTTCGATGATCGGTCGACTAACGGAACTTAGTATGATCAATGTAGTGATCGAGTTGGGCAATGAGCCAGGTTGTATATCTTTGTAATATTGTTGGCCCAATGACAATGTCTTGAGTGTGCAGGGTAGGGAACCGGCCTTGAACTCTCGATCGAAACTATTACCAAACCTGAGTGTGATGAGCATCGGAGGCAACGTGCCTGGCTGTATCGGTTGATTGTAGAACTGGCCAAAGGTGAGCTCAGTGAGCGAGACTGGTAGGAATCCAGGTACAATCGGTTGATCATCATATATGCCCAAGGTCAACGACAGTGGGTGTGTGTCATCACCGCTTGGCGACATTGATGAACTACTACTCTTGTCATCGTCGTCGATTGCTGACGGTCCACGTCCAACATATTCTTTGTCATTGTCATTGAAGTGAGTCCACAATGACTTGCAAGACAATGCCAAGCAAGCCACGTCCACAGGGTCACTCAACACTCCAAGTATATCCTTCCACAACCGAATAGGTAGGACTAGTCGTTGATCCATCTATCTCTCTAACTCTTCAGAATTGAACTCTGTTGTCCCTGGGCATGAGATAAAGAAGATATCTTGTTCAACAAGGAGACAAACATTAAATTTTATTCGACTTTGAATAAAAAGTACCAATTTGAGCTTCAAGGTTCAATTTCCCAAGTGGAACAAGCTACTCAAAACACAACATCATCATCATCATCATCCCACATTATTCAATCATTCATTCATTCACCATCATCATCATTTACTCATATATAATATAAACAAACATTATTATTATTCATTGAAATGAAACAAGTACTATTGTTGGGATCGGGCTTTGTCGCAAGAGTATGATCAATCAATCAATCATTCACTCAATCCATGAATTGGAGCATCATCACTTACTCATTTACTCACTCACTCACTTATAATATATGTAGCCAGCAGTTGACTATCTCTTAAAGAGATCAGATGTACATCTTACCATTGGTATGTATGATTTAGTGTGATTGATGATATGTTTGGATGCAGAATGACTGACTCACTGACTGATTGACATAATCAATACAATTTAGTAAGTCTATTCCAGAATGAATTGGATAATATACAGACTCAACATGGAAATGAGAAGATCACCACTGTCCAGTTGGACGTGATGAACAACTTGGAGTCATTGAATGAGTACATTCCAAAGTCACTAGTTGTCATTAGGTATGTGATCAATCATTCGATCAATCAATCAATGAAGGACTGACGTTAACATTCAATCACACATAGTTTGTTGCCAGCAGTTATGCATGTACCAATCGCAAAGCTATGTATCCAACACAAGATACATTTGGTCACTGCAAGCTATATTAGCCCAGAGATGAGAGCTTTGGATGCTCAGGCCAAGGAGGCCGGCATTCTCTTGCTCAATGAGTTGGGTTTGGACCCAGGCATTGATCACATGTCATCGATGAAGATCATCGACGCTGCAAAGGAGCGCGGTGCCAAGGTCACTTCATTCATTTCCTGGTGTGGCGCTCTCCCCGCACCAGAGTGTGCCGACAATCCCTTTGGCTACAAGTTCTCATGGTCGCCAAGAGGCGTCCTCTCGTCGGCCTCGCTGTCGGCCACCTTCCTGTGGAACACAATCACCGAGTCGATCCCCGCTCACATCAAGTTCGCCGTGATGCAGCCCGTCACCATCAAGGACAGCGACGGAACCGTGCACGAGTTTGAGGGCGTGGCCAACCGCGACTCTCTGCCCTACATCGACGAGTATCACTTGAACCGCGCAGATGTCACCACTATGTACCGTGGCACCCTGCGCTGGAAGGGCTTCAGCGTAATGATCCGCGCTCTGGCCGCCATCGGCCTGTTCACATTGGTCAAGGACGATCGTCTCGCCAGCAACCCAGCATGGAAGACCTACATCTCACAGGTGCTGGCCTGCAACGACAACCCATCGGACATTGAATACTGCCTCGAGTCCACCATCAGGGAGGCCTTTGAGAAGCAAAAGAAGGAGTCCCAGGAGCACAACTTCAAGTTCCCAATCATTGAGCGCGACATCGACGCCGACGTCAAGTGCTCAATGGACGGCATCAAGTGGCTGGGCCTGTTGTCCGATGAGCCCGTCGTCAACAAGCAGACACCAATCGACACACTGTGCGCACTGCTCGAGAAGAGGCTGTCGTACGCAGGTGGCGAGCGCGACATTGTCGTCATGCAGCACGAGTTCATCATCGAGTCGACCAAGCCCGATGGCACCAAGTCCGTCGAGAAGGAGTACTCTCGTCTGATCTGCTATGGAAAGCCCAATGGCAGCACAGGTACATCACTCACCGTTGGTATCCCCGTTGGTATTGCCACCGAGCTCATCCTCGAAGAATCCGTCACCGCCCGTGGCGTCCACGGACCCGTCACACCAGAGTTCTACCTTCCCATCCTCGACAGGCTCAAGGGTGAGGGTATAGAGATGGTCGAGTTCACTGCCTAATTAATTAACACAACCAATCTTTGTGGCTACTTAATCGATGGACTATTCATTTGACTATATTGATTCATTGATTGATTGATAGGATGCTACCTTGTACATTGACATTAGGTGAGGGGTACTTCTGAAAGATCGAGTCTCAAACCATTGGCAGCTCCTACACAGTGGACGATGATGTTTGGACCATGTGCTGCACCTTCTACCAAACTCAATGGGACCTCTAAACAGGATACGTTGGGGAATGGCTCCTGGATAGGTTCGTGATGTGGAGTATATTGATGGTGATGGAAACTATTGGAACTAGGTTCTGGAAATATACATGTTGCCAACCTGGTTGAAGTTGAGCTCGATGTCTAAACAACCGTGACATTGTTACAAGATTATCCTCTGACTGGAGGAACAACTGGTGTAACTCATCAATCTGCTGCTGGATTGGTTCAATCTGGTTTGCAGCAATTTGAGCTTTGGTTTGCTCCCAGAATGCAGTTAGTAGATTGGTCTGGCAGAAGAGATAGATCATTCCACCATCTCTGTGATCAAAGAGAATTCCAGTTTCCACACCAGCTTTGTTGAGTCTTTGATAGAGTAGTTCATTGTTCATTCCAAATGCTGATGAACTGATCTCTAGCCAGAACTCGGGTGCAACGTTACACCAACCCTCCTCTTGGATTTTGGGTGGGACAAGGTTCAAACGGGCTGGAGACATAAATGCTGCATCCGGATGCCTTCATTAAATTATACTAGTAAATGATAACTTACTATTAAGAGTGATTATCAAATAACTTACATTTTTGGAGTACCTTGGCGACATGGAAGTGGAGCTAGGGCGGAAAGGATAAACTTTACTGAGGAGTCAAATACCTTGCCGTCATTATTGTTATCGTCTTTCCAGTTGTAAACTTGTTTAACAAAATTTCCGTTCTTATAAGACGATCTTAAAGAATTGCCTTTGACACTCAAGGTCTTGTTTCCTTCTGATTCCAAGTGAAAGTTGTCATTGTATTTGATTATCTGGTCTATATATATATCTGTAGGACTTAAATCCAACTCGTCGTCTGAGAGAGCAGGGAAGAAAGGAGATACATCTATCTCTGATGAGATAGGAATTGTGATCTGATGTGTACAGAGAGGATTGTACTCTGGAAATTTGTAACTATTATTGATAGAGATAAACTTATTATAATTAGATTTACTATAACTCCAACTTTCAGGCAAGTCTAGAGTAATATAATCTATAAACTCATCCATTTGAAAGTTGTAAGTTGAAGGTGATAAAGAGAGGAATGAATGAATGAACAATGAATGGTGGAGTGGTGAATGTAACAAGTTGAAGTTTGTTTTATTTATTAATAAGGAAATTAATCTATGAACTTCGAGTGTGGTCTAAACATTCGTTCAGTTGATTGATTGGTTGATTGGATAGGACATTACAACTAAGTCTTGTAATAATGATAAAAATTCCCATATAATATATTACCACACACACACAAACAATTGCTGTCAATCAATCTGAACAAACTTAAGAGGACCTCGTTTTTCAAAATGAATGTGATTCGGTCGACTGTTCTTTCTTTTCATTATTGTCACTCACTTACTTAATTATTACGCGTATTAATAATAAACAGATAAAAGATAAAGATAATCAAAGATGATGAGAAAGGCATTGAGTCGTTCTTTGCTTAGCACTGTCAATCAATCATTGAGACCATCTTCATCCGTTGTCTCATCAACTGCTGGAGGTCTCCTGTTCAGACCACATCTATCCTCCTCACTCTCCAAGCTCTATGTATGTTATGTTATGTTTGTTTGTTGTAATAGCATCATCATTCATTCGCGCGACTAACTCAACTCAACTCAACTCAACTCAACTCAACTCAACTCAACTTACTCGGAACTACTTACACAGGTATCCCCAGTCACCAACAGATTCAATGAGTTGAGAAACTACTCAACTGAGAAGAATACTAATGAAGATGGAGAGGATAAGCCAGAGAGGAATATATTGTTGGAGCAAGACCCAATTGAGGAGACTGAGAAGGTCGTTGGAATGGCTGACACTCATCAGTTCCAAGCAGAGACTCAGAAGATCTTGCACATCGTGGCCGAGTCATTGTACACAGAGAAGGAGGTGTTCATCCGTGAGTTGGTGTCCAACGCCTCGGACGCCATCGAGAAGGCGCGTCACATGCAGCTGCTCAATCAAAAGATCATGAACGACGACGTTCCTTTTGAGATCCGCATCGCCACTGACGAGGAGAAAAAGACGCTGATCATCCAAGACACGGGTATCGGCATGAACAAGGAGGAGCTCATTCGCAACCTTGGTCGCATTGGATACTCGGGCACTGGCGAGTTCATCAAGAACCTTGGCGAGAACCCCGACAAGGCCAGCATCATCGGACAGTTTGGTGTCGGTTTCTACAGTTGTTTCATGGTGGGTCACTCGATCAAGGTGTACTCGCGCGGCGCCGCACCAGGCAGCAAGGGCTACCTGTGGGAGTCGGACGGAGCAGGCTCATACTCCATCTCGGAGGCTGACGGCGTGTCACGTGGAACCAAGATCATCATCCATCTCAAGCCCAACGCGTACGAGTACGCCAAGAAGGCCACAGTGGAGGCTGTCATCAAGAAGTACAGCAACTTTGTCGGCTTCCCAATCGTGTTGAACGGCACCCCCGTCAACACCATCCGTCCACTCTGGACGCTTGCCAAGTCGCAGGTCACCGAGGAGGAGCACAAGGAGTTCTACCAGTTCATCTCCAAGTCGTTCGACGTGCCCACATACCGCATCCACTTCTCCACTGACACACCACTGAGCATCAGATCACTATTCTACATCCCCAGCCAGCACGTCGAGAAGTACGGCATGGGTCGCATGGAGCCTGGCGTGGCTCTGTTCTCACGCAAGGTCATGATCCAGCAGAAGGCCAAGGGCATCCTTCCAGACTGGATGCGTTTTGTGCGCGGAGTCGTCGACAGCGAGGACATCCCACTGAACGTCTCTCGTGAGCATCTCCAGGACAACGGTCTGATCCAGCGTATCAGCTCCGTGCTGGTGAAGCGTATTCTCAAGCAGCTGAGCGACGAGGCCAAGAACGACCCGGTCCGCTTCGACACTTTCATGGCCGAGTTTGCCGGCTTCTTCAAGGAGGGTATCATCACCGACTTCAAGTGGAAGGACGAGATCGCCAAGATCCTGCGCTTCGAGTCGTCATTCCTGCCCGAGCCCACCGCTGACCAGCCAACACCCAACAAGAACACATCGCTCGAGGAATACGTGAAGCGTATGGCTCCAGAGCAGCAGTACATCTTCTACGTCACCGTGCCAAGCCGCACCGTCGCCTTGTCCAGCCCATACTACGAGCCCTTCAAGGCCAAGGGCATCGAGGTGTTCTTCCTCTTCAACACGCTCGACGACTTTGTCTTCTCAAACATTGGCCACTTTGGCGACAAGAAGATCGTCTCAGTCGAGTCGAAGGAGGCCCAGGAGTTCCTGGCCGCCGGTCAGGAGAAGCAAGAGGACACCCTGTCGCAGACCGAGGTGTCAGCCTTCTTGCAGTGGATCACCGACACTGTTGGCAACAAGATTGCCATGGCCAAGCCATCGACCCGCTCGCTGTCACAGCCCGCCATCGTCGTCGACCATGAGTCGGCCACATTCCGTCGCATGATGAAGATGATGGACCCAAGCAAGCAACACGAGATCCCCAAGCAGCAGGTCGAGTTCAGCATGAACCACCCAATCGTTCTGAAGCTGAACCAGGTCAGGACCACCGATCCCGCCGTTGCCAAGTTGGTTGCTGAACAAATTGTAGATAATGCTCTCGTCGTCGCTGGACTCTACGAAGACTCCAGAGAGATGGTTCCACGTCTGAACCAACTTCTTGAGCAGGTTCTTGGTAAATAAACAACAACATCAACAATAACAACCTTTATCTGTTCTTTAGCCAAAGTATGTATATTGATTGATTGATTGAATGATTTGAGTATGATCAGCCAATGGGGGACCAAGGGATGATTGATTACATGGTGTCGATGTGGACATTCTGGTAGAGCTGAGTGTACTGCTCAAAGAACTTGCTAAAGAGGTTGATGGCGTGGGTCAGATCCTTGGTGCCACAGGTCTCGCGGATGCTGTGCATGCTGAGCTGTGGGCTGCCAATGTCGACGGTCTTGATACCGTAGGCACCAGAGATGATGGGACCAATGGTCGAGCCACATGGCGAGTCGTTCTTGACGAGGAACTCCTGGACGGGGATGTTGTTGCGCTTGGCAATCTCGAGCACGATGAATGCCGATGTGCTGTCGGTGGCGTAGCGAAGGTTACAGTTGTACTTGATCACTGGGCCCTTGTTCATCTGTGGACGGTGCAGTGGCTCGTGGTGCGACACGTAGTTGGGGTGCACGGCATGCGCCATGTCGGCAGAGATGAGGAACGACTTGCGCAGCGAGAGGTCCGACAGCTGGTTGACGTCGTCTGTGTTGCTGGCGAAGCAGAGGTTGACACGCTGCACAGTGTCAGTGATGAGTGGAGCGCAGGCGCCCTGTGGGGACGACGAGCCGACCTCCTCATTGTCAAAGAGCACGACGGCGAGCACGCTCTCCTCGTTCTTGAGATGCTCGTCCGAGACGTTGAGCAGTGCCTGCACGGAGCAGTACGACATGTTCAGATTGTCGAGACGTGGAGCGTGGATGAACTCGTAGAGAGCACCACCGATGGCGGCTGGCTGCGTGTCGCAGACAGAGAGATCAAAGTTCTGGATGTCCTCGACCTTGCACTTGAGCTCGTCGGCGAGCACCTGCAGCAGCAGGGGGTGGTGCTTGTCTGCGGCGCCACACTCGGCACCGACCAGCTTAGACTCGACCTGGCTGGCAATGATTGGCACCAGATGGTTCTGGGTGTTGTACTTGAAGCCATCGGTGTTGACCGAGCGATCGAGATGAATGGCCAGCGATGGGATCTTGAGAAGTGAGCGCTTGACATGCACCAACCTGGACTCAAACACGCCCTCTGACACACGAACAATCACTCTTCCAGCCACAGTAAGGTCGCGATCGAACCAAGTGTACCACAAGCCACCACCGTACATCTCACAACCGACCTGGAGGTATCCCACCGAGTCAGCCTTTGAGATTGGTCGCACTCTAAGGTTTGGTGAATCTGTGTGAGCGGCAGCAATAGCGAATGGATTGCCTCCGACCTAAGATTGATCAACCTAATGTTAGTGATTGAGTTGATTGATTGATTGAGTAAATGAATGAACACATACAAACTTGGCACCGACGGCAAAGGCAGAGATACAGCTCTGATTACGAATGAAGTAGTACTTGTTGCCTGGCTTGACGTCCCACTTTGTTGTCTCGGACAACTGCTTGTAGCCCTTCTTATCGAGCTGTGCAGCCAACACTGCTACTGCGTGATAGGGGGATGGAGCATCATCAATGAACTTTATGAAGTTGCAAGCTGTCTGATCCTTATCCATTGTGTATAGTATTATGTATTTTGTATTTATATATGTTACTTGTACTTGTAATATCTGAATATGTGTCAAATTGAACTTGAACAACAAACTCTTGAAGGCTTGGGATCTGGTCCCACTTTGGCATGATCAAGATCACTCAACGAACATAGACATAATGTTTGTTGGACAATGAGTAGACTTAATCGTCCTGTGGATACCACATCATCAACAACAACTACTACTACAACAAGTACATCATCACATGATCAAGAGGAACATGACCTAGTACTAGACAACCCAAGCTTTGAGTTTGCCCTCCCCATCGAGGCCTCCACCATGCTCCTACTCAACGAGTTGATGGACTCTGATCAATATATGGACCAGCTGCCACTTCAGCTAAAGACCATCGCTATGTATGTTGTTGAAGTCAAGCCAAGCAAGTCATGAATAGTCCCGAATATTCAAACTTACTGACCACTATCTCCGAAGTCTTGATGTTGTTGACAATCAATATAAAGTTGCATTGGTGAGCTATAACAACTGTAGACTTGTATTGGACACGAGTGATTGTGCCACTGCACCGCCACACTCGATCGGATCACTTCATCACTTCATTGGAGAGCTACTTGGTGCGGGATCTGTCGGCTCAGACTTGGTATGTATGATGTCTGACCCAACCCAACCCTCACTAACATCATCTATTCAATGAACTACAGAGAGAAAGGATTGTCAAGTGCTTCGAGAGACATGATATACCATTGGATGGTGAGCCTGCACTTCTGGAGCATTTCGTAATGCGTCCACGTCTTTATCGCAATATCGAAGGCACAGATACCAACCTCTTCGAGACTGCATTGTCCCTTCAAAGGCATTTCATGAATACACTTGTTTAGTCCAAAGAATATTGGGCCATACACTAAAGCTGGATGTTGAAAGCTCGACATGCATGCAACTATATCTCGGAGATTCCCTGGTTCGACAATGACGACCAAGTGATTGGGATTGTTTGAGTGAGAGAGAGAGTGATTGTCACGCACTTTGGTAAGTCTTTAGTGTAAGCTTGCACTCATTTCATTTATTATGGGTATAGATATAGTTAGACAATAGCTGGCCACCATCCAATAGTCAGACAGACAGACTGGATGGATGTCGGGGTCTTGATTTGGTGGGCCTAGATTCTAGCCCTCCTGAGCAAGGACCTTGACGCGTGCGCCGCCAATGGGATTGATTGATTTGGTGAAAGGACATCCAGACAGATAGAAAGAAAAGAGATAGAGAGTAGTGGTGGTGTAATGGTAGTTGGTAGGTTGATAGTAGTTTACATCGCAGGCTGGTTGTTTCTTCTTTGGTCGTTATATTTCTTCATCTTCTCGGCAAAGTGGCTGTGGAGGTCGGATTGGTTGACCTCGGAGCCCGTCAACCATTGGTCCTCCAGGCATCGCTTGGCGGTGAATCTCTGCTCTGGGTCCTTGACGATCAGGTTGCGGATGAATGTCTTGGCGGGCTCAGACACGTGTGTCCACTCGGGCTCGGGGAAGTCGTAGTCGGCCGTCAGAATCTTCTCAAACAGCAGGTTCTGGCTGGAGGCGTAGAAGGGTGGGAAACCACAAAGTAGAATATATGTGATGACGCCGATGCTCCACATATCGACGGCATTGTCGTAGCTGCCTCCAGTGAGCACCTCTGGTGCCACGTAGTCTGGTGTGCCACAGCTTGTCTCCAACTGCTCGCCGCCACCAAATATCTTGCTCAGACCAAAGTCTGCAATCTTAATCACCATGGCATCTCCATCGCCTGAGCATAGCAGGTTCTCTGGCTACAAGTGTGTTATATTGAACAAACGTTGTTAAGTTTGTTAGTTAATGTGTCAGCAAGAACACCTTGATGTGATGGGATCATCCCAATCGATCAATCAAACATACCTTCAAATCTCTGTGAGCAATACCTTGAGAGTGGAGGTACT
Organism: Acytostelium subglobosum LB1; assembly: GCF_000787575.1. Taxonomy (NCBI): domain Eukaryota; phylum Evosea; class Eumycetozoa; order Acytosteliales; family Acytosteliaceae; genus Acytostelium; species Acytostelium subglobosum. The sequence continues at coordinate 1,475,882 of NW_012236529.1, read as the reverse complement.
CAACACCTGCGCAGACCTGTCTAACAACATTACGAGCATCCTTCTCTGTGAATGATCCTCTCTCGACGATCTTATAGAACAACTCTCCTCCTGTGACCCTGTTATTGTTGTTGTGTGCCATACATGTTAGCCAAGTTGATTGAATGAATGAATGAATGAATGTATACGTACAACTCCATGACAAGGGTGAGATGGCTATCACTCTCGTAGATCTCCTTGAGGGCCAGGACGTTTGGATGACTGACCTTCTTCATGATGTCAATCTCACGTCTGAGTTGCTCAATGTGCTTCTTCTTGACAAACTTCTTCTCGATATATTTCAAAGCGACCTTCTCTGTACCATTCTTCTTTGTGCCCTCACGCACAACTGAGAATGCACCTCTGCCCAACTCCTTTCCAACGACGTAAAAGTCCTCAACATTACCAGCTGATATGTCATCTATATTGTTTGAATATGCCAAGTCAATATCATGATATGTATGATTGATTGAATCAATGAATCAATGAATGAATGATACCTACTGATTGATGAGATCTTCTCTTCAGCGCGCACCTCTGCAGTCTTTGTGGCAGAGTTTGATCCACTGCTGGTAGTGGTGCTGGTAGTCTTTGGACTGGTGTCTCTTGGTGGTTTCTCTTTACCCAAACAAGCTCCCATTATTGTTATATATTAAAGAGTTATATAAGTAAATAAGTAAATAAGTAATAAAGATATGAATGAAAAGTAATAAATGAATGAATGAATGTGTGTGGTTGTGGTGGGACTTTGATTGAATGAATGAATGAAAAGAATGGATGTCTGTCTCTCTCGTGAGTATTAGTGTGTGTTTGTGCGTGTGTGAGGTAAGAAGGGGACAGAGAGAATGAGGAGGCAGTTGTAGTGTTTTTTGTTGGGTCATTTTGGTTTTTTAATATATTTTTAGTCATTTTGTGAAGTGATTGTGAATCTAATCATCGTTTTTGGGGTGTGGGCGTTGGGGGAGAGACCAAACTAATAGGCCTCACTAAAACCACACACGTCTTTGATCATTGATCAAGGTCCACAAATCTGTATCGTGTCGTGTAAACATACAAACACACGTCACACACCATTGTACTTGTATCACTATCATGACTGTTGCCGGAATTCATTCATTCGTTGATTGACAATGAGTTGTGACCCTTCACGTCAATGATCATGATCAATCCTTATTCCAAAATATCGATCATCTTGATCAAAGTTTGTAAGTTAAGTGTCATTTACATGTTTACAGATAAATATATAAATAATATTATAAAAAGAATATCAATAATAAAGTTTGACGGAAATGATTGATGGTCATGTAATATTCATGTTCAAATAATTCCAAAATAGGGATATTTGATCAAATATCCAAAGTGGGTGTGTGTTTGATTGAATAAATGATTGTTGAGTGAGTGTGTTGTGTGTGTGTGTCACTTACATTCGCGCATTGATCAAGTTGAGTTCACCCCCCCATTCACATTCTTTATCATTAACAACATTGTAATAATAATAATAATAATAACTAACTTGTACTATATATATTATCTATCTCAATTATCTCTATCTAACAATGTCGTCGACGACAAGTACTAGGATAAATAATATTAATGAATTACCTGTGGACACATTGGTCAAGTTGTTCACTTATGTCAATAGGACTAATAATGCATCGTATTGGTTGGTGAACCATGCATTGGTGTGTCGTCTGTGGACTGAGAAGGTGCTGCCGCAGGCATGGCACGAGTTGTCAATCTCCACCAATCAGCCACCCGACCCCCTCATCTACTATTATGAGCGCGGAATCATTCCGGGCGGCCAACCACTGCTCTACCGCCGTCTGGTGATGCGCGTCGGCAAGGTGGCCGAGTACCTGGACATCCTCAAATCACTGACGACGGTGGACCTGCGCAACAACCCGTCGACCAACTCGATAGTCGATCGCCTGGCCGACACGCTCAAGTCCAACACATCGATCACCAGCCTCAACCTGTACAACAACCGACTGATGCACAAGGGCGGCATCACGATCGCCAAGGCACTGGAGCGCAACACCCATCTGCAGCATCTGGACCTTGGCCTGAACATGCTGGGCACGAATGGCGGTCAGGCCATCGGCGAGATGCTCAAGAAGAACGCGTCGCTCACACACCTCGACCTGTCGTCCAACCAGCTTGGCATCCGCGGCGCAGGCCCCATCGTCGAGGCGCTCAAAGTGAACAAGGCGCTCAAACTGCTCGTGCTGCACTCGAACCAGCTGCGCGATGAGTGCGCTCTGCCCCTGGCAGACGTGCTGCGCCAGAACGTCGGCTTTGTCCAGCTCGGCCTCAACGACAATGAGATCGGCGCCAAGAGCGGAGTGGCGTTGGCACGCAACCTCAAGACGATGAAGGCGCTGTCCCAGTTGGACTTTGGCAAGAACGAGCTGGGCGACGATGGTGGCCTGGCCATGGCCGACACGATCAAGGCCAACAAGGCCATCACAGCGGTCAATCTCAGCTGGAACAAGTTGGGTGCCAAGGCGGCCAAGGCCATCTCGGACGCGATCAAAGTCAACACATCAGTCACAACATTGGACCTCAGCTTCAACAACATTGGCAGCGAGGGACTCATCGCGCTTAGCGAGGCGCTCAAGACCAACAAGTCAATCTGGTATCTGGACTTGAGCCGTGTGACCTCGGGCAGTGATGGCCACATCGCCCTTGCCGGCGCATTGCAGGTGAACAACACACTACAGCATCTGGACCTCAACAACTGCAAGATGGCCAACGATGCTGGTATCGCCATCGCCCAGGCGCTCGTGGCCAACCGCACTCTGTCCACTCTGGTGCTATCCAACAACAACACGTTTGGCAAGGAGACGCTGGCTGCATTTGGCCAGACACTGGCCACGAATCGCGCACTCATCAATCTTGCATTCGCCACATGCGCACTCAACGCCGAAGCTGTCGAGGCACTGTTCACCTCGCTGGCACAAAACAAGTCACTCATCCGTTTGGACGTGTCAGGTAATCCGCTGGGTCCTGATGGAGGCGCAGCCATTGCGCGTCATCTCCAGACGGCGCCACTACTAGAATTGGTGTTGCAGAACTGCCAGCTGGGTGGCACTGGCGCCACCGCCGTGCTGGGCGCACTGTCCACATCACTTCAATCAATTGATCTGTCCAACAATCAGATCACACCCAACGCTGGCGCGGCGCTCACTCTGGCACTGTCAGCTGGACATCTTAGCAAGGTGAACATCGCCAGCAACAAGCTGGACGATGACAACACACAACAATTGAGCTCAGTGTTCCAGACCACTCGCTCACTTATCCACATCCAAATGGTGTCCAATCAGTTCTCCAAGGCATCAAACAACGCCCTGCTCAATGTCATCAAGAAGAACAAGTCCATCTTCTTCTACGACCTTGTCGAGGAGATCTAAGCTTGGAGTCCTCTTCCAATCCCGTGTCGCGAATAAATGTCTGCGTCCTGTCTACTGTCACATCAATGATCCATCATCAATCCTTTATTTATACGTTGATCTGTCGACTGCTCTCGCGAGCAAGTCCATTGATTGATCGCCTTCGCTCTCTAGTCTCTTCTCTGTTGATGATTGATTGATGTATGAGTTAGTGAGCAGACCGCGTTCGCTGGGCCATCCAACGTGTACTTACTCGTCAGCTCATAGATCGCTCTGTTTGTACGCTTCTCCAACTTGTTTAGCTTCTTCTCAACGTCTCGCTTCAGGTCCCAGTTGGCCTTCCTTGGCATGAGTGACAAGTCGTCCTGTGCATTGGCAGCACCACTCTCCAACAGTTGTAGCTTGGCCAATATCTCCTCGACAACAGGTGGTACCTTGCTCTTTGGCAGTCTGTACTTTACAAGTGTGGCCTCTCTTGGTGCATAGTTCCTAAACTTCAATCCACTATATATATGATGTACATCATTGGATGTTAGTATCACCTCTATGATTCATTCATTCAATCATTCAATCTAATGACAACTTACACATGATTTGTCTCCTCAATGGCCTTGGCATGGCGTGCATTTGCAGCGGCTGATGTACCTTGTTCAACATGATCCTCATCCTCGTTGTTGTTGTTGTTGTTGTTGTTGTTGTTGTTGTTGTTGTTGTTGTTGTTGTGTTCAGTGTCCTCTGGTTCACTCCTCTTCTTAAACACGATGGCTCTTCTTATGACTCCACCGCCACCATTGTTATTGTTATTATTGTTGACATCCCCTTCTTCCTCTTCTGGTATTGGCAGTGACTGTTTGAACTGTTCATCTACAACATCATCAACATCGTTGGTTGCATCATAACCTCCACCACCAACATCATTATCATCATCTTTATCATCTGTTGTTACAGCTGCTGTCATCTCTGTGTTGGAGGGTGTCTCTTCAACTGCCTCCTCTTCTTTATCCTTCATAGTGGCATCTTCATTGTGGTTGTTGTTGTTATTATTATTATCGGCATGCTTTACACTCTTCTTCTTCTCCTTTGTCACTGTCTTTATCTCTGTGTCATCACCAATGATTGATCGTTGTTGTTGTTCTTGTTCTTGTTTATCTTGTGTGTCCTTCACCTTCTCAATCTGTTGTTGCTGCTGTTGTTTATCATCATGCTCCTTCTTGAACACCTTTAATGCTTCTATAATATCAACGTTCTATGATGATGTCAAAGTGTCAGTTCAATCATTCATTCAATCATATCAATCAATCAATCAATCATTCATTCAAACATACCTTTGATGTAGCCTTTATTGGCAACTTAAACTCTTTACATAGTCTTTGAAGATCATTCCTCTTCAATGTACTCAATGAGTTCCAATCTATATCATCCACTGCTGTTGTAGATGTTGAATGTTCATCATCCGATGCTTGTTGTGATGCTTGTTGTGACATCTTTATATATCTATCCTATAAATATATATTTGATTGGTTGAACAACCTTTGATTTAAAGTATTCTCAGTTTGCAAGTTCACAACCTTTGACGAAACATACTCAATCATAACCCTACCCATACCCTTACCCTCGACCTTTAACCTTTGACATTACCATCGAACTACATTATTGGTCTTTGTGTGTGTTTGAGTAGTACTCATTCATCACACTCATTCTAAAGAGTGTTAATGACGAGCCTACTATAATAGGCAATCAAGGTTCCATGATTGATAGGCGTGGTCAGAACTGTCCATTGACAGATGAAGGGGGAGTTGGTTCTTTGCCAACAACAAACAATGTTGTAGTTGTAAAAAAAACAAAAACAAATAACATGTGATGATGATGTGTGTGTATGTGTGTATGGACCACCCGACTCTACCTTACTGACTTGACAACACAAGGATAGACCTTGAGCATGAGGACCCCACCTTGAAGACCAAGGATGGGAAGTGAGAGATTGGATGAATGATTGTGGCGCGATGTAGTTTGGTCCATCAACACAATTCACTCTATTCAATTCAATTCAATTCAATACTCATCTTCCCCATCACTATCTTGTCATCACTATCGATACATGTACACACATATTAATTATAATTATTATTATACTTTGACAACAATAACAACAACAACATTATAGGATAGAATAGGATACAGGGTATACTTGATTGATTCAACAACAACAATATAATACACCATTGATATCGTCAACATCATCACATTCGCGACAACAGAAGAGAAAGACGACAACGATGAGTCAAAGTACGGGTCAGAAGCTTCTGAGGCTGAGACCTGGTCTGAGTCTCAGTCTTCGGAGTTGTCACTTAGTACATATCATATTAGTAATGCTCTCAACATTACTCGTTAATGTAAATGCTGGTATGTTTGATCAATCCATCATCACAAGTCACATGTCACTAACTCAATCAATCGACTCAATCAATCAAACATGCTAGATTGGACACCAAACACATTGTCCAACATGGGAAATAGAGCTAATAGATATGGACATTGTACAATAGCAGTTCAAACGAGTCTATTATTCGATCAGAACAAAAACAATGATAAAGTACTTGCTGTAGATGATTCATCATTTACCTCCAGCTCATCTTCATCATACCCTGTCAACGACAGTGTATGGATATATGGTGGAGCCGATCAATACAGCAATCAACTTATTGAAGGATTGTTCATCTTAGAAGGTATGTTCGTTCACTCAAGGTTCATGATCAATCACTCACTCACTCACTCACTCATTCAATCACGATCATTCAATCAACTTAAAGATATAATCGAGGGCACATATCAGTGGTATGATCTGACGGGCAATCAAGTTCCACAGGCACGCTGGGGCCACAGTTGTAATAAGTTGAATGAGACTACTATATTGGTGTATGGAGGTAACCTTGAAGCATCGACATTGCCCATCAACTTTGCTCAATCACTAGAACTAGGCAATGACCTTTGGCTCTACGACATCACCAACAACACATGGACAAAGTTGTCACAGGATCAACAACTCAATCAATCAAACATCACCGATATCATCGTCAACGACACCGGCAACAGTACCAACAACACCAGCAACTCAACAACATACTCAATACCTGAACCAAGAGCATTTCACGCGACTGCCACTAATGGTAGTTACTTATTCTTGTTTGGCGGATTATCAAACAGCAGCCAGACGTTGGGCGACTTTTGGATATACAACATCCTGAATCATTCATGGGTCAATATGACACGAGCCCAGGCACACTCGCTGACCGACGGCAGCGAGCTGTTCCCCTCGCCGCGCTTTGGCCACTCGGCCTGCATGATCAACGGCAAGTTTGTGATCTTTGGCGGCTCGTCCTCGGTCAACATGACCAGCATCCTCGGCGATCTCTGGATGTTTGACCCAGTCGCCTCCAAATGGACCTACCTCAACAACTTCCTGGGCCGCGCCTTCCACAGCATGGCCATCGACAGCAAMCACAAACGACAAGATGTTCATCTATGGCGGSGCGTCAACAACATGTTCACTCTGTCCGACTTTCTGGGTGTTTGACATTGACAGCGGTCGTGGTCCGCCATCCAGCCCGACACCATCACACCGTCCTCCGCCTCTGGTGCCACACTGACCTTTATCCCATCGCTCGAGACTCTGTTCCTCTATGGCGGTGTGGATTCCAACAGCGCCTCCTACTGGATCTATGATCTCCTCTGCGATTGCAACGAACGAGGTGGATGTTTCTATGGAATGTGTCGGTGTTTCTCTGGTTACTTTGGCAACTATTGTGAGAACTCAAGTATGTCCCTCAATCACTTCAATCATTCAATCAATCATATGTCATGTGACTAACTCTTGCCCCAACCCTCTTACTCTAGTTGATGGACCCATACTCTTAGGCCTTGGACTGGCCATTTGTGTACCAATATTATGCTTTGGATGGTGTGCGCTACGTTGCACTGCACTTCCAACAAGAATTAAGGTGTTGATGATATCTTTAACTGTATGTCAATCAATCAGATGATCACATGATCACATGATAACAACATGATCACACATACTAACAACCTCAATCAAACATAGATACTTGCATGCTGTTTATTCATATCGATACAGACTTCGTTGGCCTCATGGCTACCAGTTTGTATTCTATCCTTGTTGACAGGAGTCTGTGGACTATATGGCATAATGAGGAGCAAGAGTTACAAAGTACTTTTATATGTATGTTCATCATTCGACTGGCGAGCTGGCACATTGGCATGCTGGACACGCTGATACTAACATCACACAACCATGTTACACAGATCACCATCGCAGATGTAGCAAGTCTTGGTGCGTGCGCACTTGGATTGATCTCATACTTGCCATCATGCATGCTTGGAAACTGTCGAAACGAGTATGTGTGGCCACCAACGGATGGCATTCGCGCCCAATCACTCACTCACCAACTCACTAAATCAATCACTTTAGTTCGAACCAACCTTGGCTTCCAAAGTACGCGATAATAATGGCATTTATAGAGGGTGCAGTGATGATATTGATACTGCCATTGAGTTTGAAGTTGTATAGACATAGACGATTGATTGAGACGATCTCAAGACATCCACTCAACTCCAATCGCATGTTCCTCAACAATGAGTTGACGGGACTGAACCCACTAATCAAGAAGCTCACCGACGATGACTCCTCCTCCAAGGACTACAATCAAAAGGCCTTGGACTACCTGACCAAAGAGCATCAATTGCGCACCGAGCTAAACAGGATACGTATCTCAAAGGCAACAGAGTAAGTGGCATCACTCACAATCAATCAATCAATCAATCAGTCAATCATACTAACTACCATCACAACAGAGAAATAAGGATAAGAGTTGACAGAGCCAACGTGTTTGAGGACACATTCAATCAACTGTCGATCTTGCCATCGAGCCATATTATACAGAACATCAATGTCAAGTTTGTTGGAGAGGAGGGCATCGACATGGGAGGACTCAAGAAGGAGTGGTTCACACTGCTCTTCAAACATTTGTTTGATCCCTCCTTTGGCCTGTTCCTAACCAATGCCAATTACACACTCTCGTTCAATCCCAACTCACACGAGCACAGCGATCACCTGGCCTACTTCTACTTTGCTGGCCGCATGGTGGCCAAGTGCGTGTCGGAGGGCATCCACCTCGACCACACATTCACGCGCATCGTCTACAAGCTCATACTTGGTGAGCAGGCCACGCTGGAGGACCTGATGCACGTCGACGCAGAGTTCTACAAGAGCTTGAACTGGATACTCGAGAATTCGATCGAGGATATGGAGGAGGTCACTTTCAGCACGACGGTCGTGGCCAACAGCACGGGTGAGCCAATCGTGGTCGACCTGAAGCCGGGCGGCCGCGACATTGTCGTCACGGAGGACAACAAACAGGAGTTTGTCAAGCTGCTAGGCGAGTGGCGCATCAAGCGCGACATCACTGACCAGTCCTACCAGTTTGTGCTTGGCTTCCGCGAGATCATCCCCATTGAGCTGATCGACAAGTTCACTGAGTGCGAGTTGGAGCTGTTCATGTGCGGCCTCACAGAGATCGACATCAACGATTGGAAGACCAACACCGTGTACCGCGGCTACAACGCCAGCAGTCAGGTGGTCGAGTGGTTCTGGCAGGTGGTCGAAGAGATGGAGATGGAGGGTCGCGTCCGCCTGCTCCAGTTTGTCACTGGCAACACCAGACTGCCGCCCTCTGGTTTCCAAGGTCTGATTGCCGCCGATGGACCAACTCGATTCCAAATCCACAAGTCCTATGCACTCGACAACAATATTCCAATAGCAAGAACATGGTAAGTAGTGTGTGATGTAGTCAATCAATCAATCAACTAACAATCCCTCCCCTCCTCTCCTCCCCCTTGTCCAATTATTCTAGCTTCAACAGACTGGATCTTCCAAACTATTCAACCAAGGAGAATCTTCAGAGAGCGATATTCATTGCGATCCATGAGGGACTTCCTGGATTTGGATTGGCCTAAATCTAGATTTCTCCCATTTTATTTGTCAATAAAGTTTACTTTATTGTCATGCCCATCTTTGCATGGATCATGCAGATAGTTAAATCTATTTTCCAGATTATCAATCATCAAGTAACACTCAAGAACCATATGAATGTTATGTATATATATTAATTTGGACTTATTATTTATTTATTAATTATCTCTATCTTTGTCACAACATGGATAAATTACCTATAATAGTTATAAATAATATTTGTCAATATTTTGAATCAACAAAGTTGACTTATCAACTTATTGATTTAAAAACTGATTTAATTTGTTTATCTTTAACATGTAGAAGACTTTTAAATATTATTATAAAGAGACATAAAGAGTTTATTTCAACTCATTCTTTAGACTATTCTAAAACAAATGATAATAATTTATTATTACCTCTACAATCAATAACAGAATTATATTGTAATGATTTTGATCTATGTACATTTGATAAATTCCCATCACTACAAAATATTCTTTTTCATAAATATTTTACTAGACCAATCAATACATTGAATTTTCCTCATACTATTAGAATTATTACATTTATGGAATTCAATCATCCTTTATTAAAAGGTGATTTACCCGAAGGATTAGTAGAGTTATATTTTAATCAAACATATTACCAAAAGGTTACAAAAGATAGTTTACCAAGTAGTTTGGAAAAAATATCCGCTGGTGATCTATACCCAATATCACCAGGAGTCTTACCTTCAGGATTCAAGTCTCTTCATATTTTAGGAACATATAATATCAATATTAATAATAATAATTATTATTTTAGATTTACACCTGGATCAATTCCTGAAGGAATGACTACACTTGTCATACATTGTTCTGATCTAGCAAATTTAACCAAAGGAGTTCTTCCTTCAACTTTGACTAGACTCATAATGCATTATAAAAAAATTGATCATTTCACAATATGGAATCCAAACATTCTCCCTAGATCATTGAAAAGCCTATCAATCAGAACAAATGACCAAGGACTAAATGTAGAGTTTATAAAAGATTTACCAAGTTCAATTGAATATTTGGATGTAATGATAAATCGATTTGGCTCTACAGATCATAGAGATATTTTTCCAACCTCATTGACAAAGTTGGATTTATCTATTCCCAATGATATGTTCTTCTATAATTTACCTTTGAATATCACTTCTTTGAATCTAATAAGCCCAAATTTTCACCATAATGATCCAAATTATTTTTTACCTCCTGGCTGGTTACCAAACTCATTGGAATCACTGGAATATATAAATTCCCCTCGACTTATTCCAAATTCCCTCCCAAGAAACCTTCAAAAACTATCATTGACTAGTTATAATTATGATATTGAAAAAGGAGTTCTACCCAATACATTGACATATTTAAGAATTGTTCGATATGAATATAATATTTTTTTGAGACCTGGAGTGATCCCTACTGGTTTAATTACACTGGATTTGCCTCGAAATTATTTCAAGTTTAATAGATCCACTGGTACCATTCCAGATTCAATAGAGTCTTTGAGTTTGGAGGATGATGATCCAATCCCATTTAATCTTCCCAAAAATTTAAAGATATTAAWTAACTCATACAACTAAACAATTGGAGAAACTTCAAACAAAATCACCTGGATTACTTGAACAATTTGAAAGAATACGTTTATATAGTTCAAAATATGATAGTTTAATGGAAATAGGAATAATCCCAAAGATATGTTCCAAACCATTTTTGTTGGAATTATTATTTTTTTCATTTAACAAAACAATTAATGAAGATGAGATCAATGATTGGCTATCAAAATTATATTATAAATTGAATAGAGAGACAAATCAAATATTAGGTATAACAATACCATCCAATCCTAACAGTGAATGTATACCTATATCATGTAGAAGAATTGATAAATCAACTCTTATGTTTATAAAAAGATCAAACCATGCTTTAAAATACAATATATCTTTTGATAAAATAAATAAATAAAGAAATAGTTATTATTAATCCCATTAATGATGAAAGAGGTACATCTCAGAAGAAGAGGCACATTTTGGAAAAAGAAACGAAAAGGTTCAAAGTGTACCATTTTATTCCCAAAATAACAAATAATGAGAACAACAGATAATCAATTACAATAATAATAATACTAACTTAATATATACTTTGAGGACTTGTTCATAATCGTCACTCATTATAATGAACATGGCCCCTGGAACAACCAATCATCTTAATCATACATTACCGATAAATCAATCACTGGCTACCCCCGCTTCAGCTGTTGTTGCAACATCCTCACCATCACATACGACCAATGCTCGATGTCTAGACATCACGCTAGTCAAACAACGTCATGAATGGGACTGTGGTCTAGCCTGCATCGAGATGATCCAGAAGTATGTCATACATTCATTCGCTCATTCATTCAATTACTAACGCTCATGAACTTACTCATTCATCTAGATGGCACTTGAACAATAAGCAGCAACAACAACAGCACAATGCAACTTCATTGAACCCAACAACAGAGACCATAACATCATCATCAGACTGTGCATCAATCGCTCGAAACATTATAACAACACAGAGCGTTTGGTCTATTGACTTGTCTGATGCATTGGCAACGATGGGGATCAATCATCACTTCTTCACAGTGTCGATTGGTATCGACAATAGCCATCGACTCAAACCGTTCTATCAACGCGACTGGTCTGCAGATGAACAACGCGTGAGCCGTCTGTTTGACAAGTCTCGGGCACACGACCCTCCCATGCTCTTCTTTGGGGTCGTGCCACTCGAGAAGCTCATTGCACATGTCAAACAAGGCCTACCAGCAATCGTACTTGTAGACTCAAACAGTTTAGTCTATATCGTCAACAACAACAATGATGGCAACAGTAGCAACACTAGCAGTGGCAGTAGCAACAGTAGCAGTAGTAGTGGTCACAAACGAGAGGACAAGGACTTCTATGGTCACTTTGTAGTCTTGGCTGGCTATGATGACTCGCGGCAACAGTTTATTGTTATCGATCCATCACTTTCACAAGGTATGTTTGAGTTTGATTAGCCTTGGCAAGTCATAACATGTAGTCACATGATGTGGACTGGTCCCTAACTAACTCATTCTCTCACTCCACTCTACAGAGTACTGCATGATATCAGTCAACGACTTTGAATATGCTCGCTCAAGACCTGGCACAGACATGGACATCTTACTCATTCATTGATTGATTGATCATCAGCCACCTCCTCTTCCTCCTCCTTCACATCATTCATTAGCTTATGTTCCATCCCATTCCATTTGCCTGATACATAGGAATGGATGTATATTCTGTATAAACAACCAACAAACAAGGTGCATGAGAGTTATGTACATAACTCTACACCTAACATCCACGAGTCAGTGTAGCTCTATCTAGTCTTGTCTAGACCATTGATTGATTGATTGCTGTAATGTTGCTGGTGTTTGTATTTATTGTGTACCCTGAGCTGTGATTGTATGGTCGACGTAGGGATGATCGAGCAATATATATCTCTCCACTTAGAATCTGCTTGATGGGAAGATCTTAGCATCCTTCTGCTCGTCCCATTCAGAGACCTGTCAATGACATGATGAGTGTGCGTGTGTATGTTATGTTAGTGACTCTCTCGATCCATCCATCTATCTGTCTATCTGTCTTTCAATCTGTATATGATTACATACCCACTTGCTTGGGCAGAGTGAGGTCATGGCTTGGAAGAAAGACTGGCACTTTGACTCCTCACCACCGTAGTGAGCCACGCATCCGTGGTAGTCAACATAGCTTGCCCAGCAGTGCTTGGTCTGATTCATGTTGGGGAATCTTGGGTTGTACTGGGCGGTGTTGCTTTCAATGTTATCCTCAGACATCTTGTTGTTATGTGTATAGTTATAAAGCTGTTTATGTGATTATATTTTGATCACAATGATTGATTGATTGATTGTTTGTTTGATTGATTATGAGTCTGATTAGTATTGTGTACACTACATTATATATATTCGATTGTTCACTCATTCATTCAATCAATGCAGGGCTAATGCTGTTGCTTCGCTCCCAACAGTACTTGATGATCATTGATCAATCTGAGATGTGTTGTTATGTGTGTGATCTTGAATGAATGATCATTGATGAATGCCTGTATTGCCCTGTCTTCTATGAATGAATGAATGAATGATATATAAAGATACATACGTATTGGTTATATGTATAAATTGAACACGCGAATGTAGTAGTAATAATGCTGGAAGTGCACTAGGTGAGAGGAAAGCATGAAGCAAGAGAAAAACGGGTGTGAGAGAATGAATGTGATCATGATTGAACCCACTCATCTATTTTTTTGAATGAACTGCAGGACCACAACTATTCGGGATCATTAGCCCAGGGTAACGTTTTTTGATCATTTAATCATTTATGAATGATGGTGGAGCGACAAAGAATGTACTGGCTATGGTGTCCAGTCATATCCACGGTTGTAGTCCTCTTCAAAGACGGTGTTGTAGATGGCGGTGACGGCAGTGTTGGCCAACTTGATGGTGAAGTCACGGTTGGTCTTTCTCCATTCAGATGTATCGGTGGAGGGCGGGAACACTTGTGAGCCACTTGGATAGTCGGTGTTGCCCCAGTTGCCAGTGGACACGTAGACGCGGTCGTCATCCAGGATCCAGAGCTTCTGGTGGGAGTACGTGTACATGTCGGCGTTGGTCTTGCGGATGGTGATGCCCTGCTTGGACAGGCGAGTGTAGCATATCTCGGCATTCTTGGAGTCGGTGGTCGAGTAGATCTTGTTTGACACGAGCAGTGTGACCTGTCCAGTGTAGTTTCCGACGATATCGCACCAGTCCGAGCCGGTGATTTGGTAGATGTACACCTTTAGAGACTTGGAGTTGGCAATGTCGGCGGTGACAATGTCCCATGCATTGTCGGGTGAGGTGAACACCTCGGCATCAGAGTTTTCAGAGGTAGTGGCGGCTTTGGTCACATAGCTGCCAGGGTAACTGAGTGGCGATGGGATGACCACATCGATGAGTGTCTTGTCCGTGATGATTGCCATGTTGCTCTTTGAGTAAGTTTGAGTTGGCCATTCAATGCCAATGTTCCAATCATATTCAAACACCTGGGTTGTGAATGAAGAGATTGATGATGATCCTTGAATAATGACACTGTTGATTGGTTGGTCAGTGATTGATTGATCAAACATTTGGTCAAGTGAATCTACTTACCCAGCCTCACGGTTCTTCATGAATGAAGTATAACTGTAGTTGATGGATGAGATGGAGGTGGTCTTTCCATCGATGTTCATATACTTGGAGTGGAGGAATGACAGAGTTGCGAAGTACTTGACTTGGGCACCGGCAAGTGCTAGGAAACTGATTGGGTCGATGTAGCCCTCGGTCAACGATTGTGATGGTCCGTAATAGTTGTTGGTCAAGATCCTCACGGTAACACCACGGTTGATGGCATTGAGCAAAGCACCCCAAATAGGGAAGGTCTCGGTACTTCTTTGTTTGGCAACAGTGCATCCATAGACTCCATTGTAAGTGGAGGAGCAATATGCCCATGAGCTGAAGCCTGGAATAGCAATATCAATCGTTGATTTAGCATTCTGATTGATTGATTGAGTGAGTGGTGTGTTTGTGTGAGTTGATCGGACCAATCAATTTTGAAGATGTGTCGTCGGTCTTACAATGACAAGGTCAGTCTCCGTTTGGATACTGGTATCAGGTGAGAAGTATGTTGTGATCGACATTGATCCACTGTCCTCAGCTGATTGAAACTTTGCATAATAGGTGACATTTTGGAAGTCCTGTGCAAAGGTAAGCTGACATAACAACAACAAAGCAAGTACAGAATGTATTTTACTCATTGTTTGATTGAGTTCTGATCTAATCTATTACTTTGATCATCAAGATGATTAAGAATATAACTTTGCAGACCATTAAAGTCATCAAGATGGTTCTGACTAAAAGCCAGACTTTCGGCATAAACCAACTGATGTACGAAATAGTTTGGGACAAGTTGTACGATTAGATTCATTTACAAGTTTGACCAGTCCATGTTCCAAGTCAGAATATGATCTTGTTTCCCAATGATTGTCGGGATGGGGTTAGTACTCCTTGGCTTACAAAGAGGCACTGATCATTCGTGTTTGTTAATGACTGACAAGTACAAAGAATGATTCAATCGATCCTATCATGTTTGATAGACACAACGACGAGTCTAGGTGAACGAGTAAAGAAAGGTAGAAAGAAAATCATATGATGATAAGGTGAACTCAGTAAACAAAAATACTGTACAAGTGTTTACTGGATTGATTAATTGAATCAGAGTCTACAACTAATGGACACTTGGGTAGAGATATTGGATGGCAGTGGACAATGGGAAATGGATCAATGATGGTCAAAGTGGCAGCAGTATCTTCTACATCGGCGATGGGCGATATCATTCTCCATCTGTACGTCCTGGAACCTGGTCTTGGACTTGTCAATCACAGAGAGGTCATGTGTCACCATGGTGGATGGCAGGGCAAGGTTCATAATGTTCTCTAATAACATTGGAGATCAAAAAACGTGAGTAGTTTGTTCAAACTTCTGGAATAAGTCCAATGTAATAATGTAATTACATACGTATTAACATGATTGATTGATAGATGTTGGAGTTTGGAAGTTAAATAATGAAGTAGATAAAGAGATAATAAGATAAACAATTTAGAATGAGTCTTAGGAAGTCTTAAACTCATCCCTATTTATAGTTTCTGGACAAGCTGAATCTGTTCATACAAATAAGGTAAAAGTATTTAGTATAAAGTATATCATTCATTCATTCAACAGATGTCAAAGAATGGAAGGTTATTTCCTTTTTTAGAACAAATGTATATCAATGAATGATGTGGTAATTGATCGATTGTCCTTAACATTTCCTTTTTAGTACTAATAGATCCTTATTATATGTGTGTGGGGTTTCATTCAAAGTAATGGTCGACCATTACCCTTTAGATCTTGATATCATAGTGAACCCTTTACTCTCTTTATTGATCTATATCTTCTAAATTCGGTTGTGTTATGAGGTTGGACCACCTCTTTGCCACATTTATCTACAATACCAAGATTTATAATTGTGCAATTTACTTGGACTAGACCATATTCTAGATTATAAGTAGCTATAATCAATAATAATCCTTCTATAATCACTATTATGTCTATACTTAATATAACTATTCTTAATACTCTAAACAATGTCATCTATTCTTACAAATACTAATACTACTATAGGTAAACCTATTAATATAACTACAATAACATTGAATGTAGTAATCCAATATTCATTCAGAATATCAATTAATCACTCTCTCTAATGGTTTGATATGTTTTTGTTCCTTTTAATTATTGCAAGGCTAAGTTAGGTATTGATGATGAGTTGCTGGCTGGCTGTCTTGGCGAGTAGGGGATAGATGATTGGTTGGATGGATGGACGACTGATTGGGCGTTGCTCGGGACATATGATATTTAAAGTGATTGAGATAGAGTTGATTGAGTTGTTGCTGGCTGTTTACATGTTTGCGAGTGCCTGGAAATTGGTGATATGTGACGTTGTTGTTGGTTGATGTTGTTGTTGTTGTTGTAGTTGACTGTCCACTCATGAGTGGATGTGACCATTCATGTTTGGTGGATTGGAAAGTGATGAAGGTGATGATGTGTTGTTGATGTTGGTGGATATGGTTTGCAGAAATGAGTTGGTGAGGTTCTGGTTGGCGGCCATCGGGTGGTAGGTGCCATTGCCATAGCTATAATTATAATTGTTACTACTACTATTACTGTTGTTGTTGCTGTTGCTATTGTTGTTGTTGTTGCTATTGTTGCTGGCGCCGCCGCCATGTCCCTCCTGTGAAAACGATGAGGCCAATCCACATATGATGCCCTGATACTTTGAGTCATCGATCTGGTTCTCAAAGTACATCTTCCTCATCTTGAAGAACGTTGTGCACGTCAGCAATGAATCGCTGCCAGCCTGATGTTGTGGTCCAATCCTCTTTATCTGTGTATGTACATAATTTGATTGATTGATTGATTGAATGAATGATCAGTGATAATTTACCACAAAGGTGAGCTCACTACTCGACTCGTGTACACATACATCTAGATCCTCTGCCAGTTCACTTAGGCCACCTTTAAGGTTCTTGCAGCTCTTCATCAGATACTTGATGTCGTATATATATGGGAAGTAGGTGCGGAGCAGGTCGAAAAAGTCTGGCTCCTCCTGGGGCAGAGGCGAGCATGTGAGCAGCTTGATCAGGTAGCCAAAGTCGTAGGAGCTAGAGAATGATATCCACTTGATGCGGTCGTTCAGCACAATACCCGACGACATCAGCAGTTCGCCAAAGTCCAATACATCAATACCCTTCTCCTCGTTCTTCTTAAACTCTATTCCACTTCGCGAGAGTAGATCTATTGAGTCTTGAGCGTACATATCCTCGCTAAAGTATATTTGATTGAGTGATTGAGTGAGTATGATTGATCGATCGATCGATGTGAATGTATCCATACTTTAGGTTGAACTTAAAGTTGAATTGCCATGTACAAGTCGGACGAGATAGGTTCCCTTCGGAATCTGCAAAGGTCAGTCCCAGCTGAATGATCTTTAGCAGGTCGACGTTGAGCCTCAGTGTCTGATAGTGGTAGTCCGCCGAACGATATATTCCAACTGGACGTGTAACAACTCCTGGGAACTCAGTATCCTGTAATAATATACATATTAATGATTGATTGAATTATTGAACGATCATTAATATTTGATTGATGTTCACTTCTCCTGTGCTTGTTCATGCTGTTGTTATCGCATCGATGGACGCATACCATTGCGATGTAATTATAGTCATCGATCAGATCCCTGATGACGGCCATTTCCTCCTCGAGATTATGCGCCCAAACCTCTCTGATTTCATCCGTTGATAGTGTTGTTACCATGTTATATATATATATATAATGTATAAGTATAATATGTGTGATGTATGATGTATGAATGTATGTATGTATTATGATGTATGTATGTTGAATGAATATCGCGCCAAACCAATCTGTTGTTAAGGGTGATCTCAAGAGAGATGATCTAGAACAAGCCAATGAATGAGTGAGTGACAGATCGATCCTTGATTTCTTGATTGATTGAATATTGCTAATCCCTGTTTGTTGTTGTTGTTGTTGTATTATGATGAAGTATGATGTATGAATGAATGATGATGAAATGCAATGTTTGTTTGATTGATGAATGGTAAACGTAACTGTTGGTCAAGTTTGAATAAGTGATAGAGTGCAGCAGCTGGGGGTTGTTGTGTGTATCTGAGGTGAACACACACATTGTTCAAAAAGTTGTTTAATTTTAATTTTTTCAGCTTGTTTCTTTCAACTCCATCCATCTGGAGGGTTTGGAATGAACGTGTGACAGGTCAAATGGACCTGGATTGGACTGGACTAGACTGGACATTGACCAAACTATATTATATAATATGTTTATTATTGATATGGAATTGAATTGAATGATCATCATCCAGGATGGACATGACATGGATAAAAGGATTGGTTCAAATACCCATGATGATTGAGTGCGCGAGCGAGAGAGATAGATAGATAGAGAGTGGAAAAAAGAAGAAGAAGAAGTATGATGAATCAATAGAGGTAGTCATCAATATGTGTTATGGGTTTGGGAAACAACCAAAAAGGGTCATATGTCTACTGTATATATGATTGAGTGAAAGTGGAGGAGGAATGTGAAAGGCAAAAGTGGATTGGAGCTGGCATCGCTGGGTGTCCAGCCCTTTGGCGGCTTGAGTCTAATATGGTGTGCGTGGATTGATTGATTGATAGATTGAAATTTGTGTTGATTGAGTATGGATGATTGATTGATTGATGTGTCGTGTTGTTGTTTTGTTGGTATATCTAAATTTACTTGGAGTCACTGAACAAGGATGAGATGGACTCACCTGTTGAAGTTCAAACATGAATGTTGATTGGTTAGTATCAATTTGGAAGATTGAAGACATTGGAGTCTTGGAGTCTGGATAAACTTACCATGGTGAGTACGTCTGATTGCCTCAGCCAGGGTGTGGGCGATGTTGATGGTCTTGATCTTTGAGCACTTGGCGGCCTTGTCGGCGTGGGGGATGGTGTTGGTGATGACCAGCTCTGTCAGGGAGGACTTGTTGAGACGCTCGACGGCGTCGCCACTCAGAACTCCGTGTGTGACGAGGGCGTACACCTTGGTGGCGCCCTTGCTAATGAGCATCTCACAGGCAGAGACCAGAGTGCCACAGGTGTCGGCCATATCGTCGACGATGAGGGCAACCTTGTCCTTGACGTCTCCGACCAGGATCATACCAGAGACCTCGTTGGCCTTCTTGCGCTCCTTGTGGATGATGGCCA
Organism: Acytostelium subglobosum LB1; assembly: GCF_000787575.1. Classification (NCBI taxonomy): domain Eukaryota; phylum Evosea; class Eumycetozoa; order Acytosteliales; family Acytosteliaceae; genus Acytostelium; species Acytostelium subglobosum. The sequence continues at coordinate 1,456,016 of NW_012236529.1, read as the reverse complement.
GATCGGCGTCCAGCTTGTCTGAGATCAACTTGGCTCTCTTGACACCACCGGCGTCTGGCGACACGATCACCTTGTCACCTGGGATCATCTTTCTGATGTATTTGATAATCTGTGGCTCAGCATACAAGTTGTCCACTGGAATGTTGAAGAATCCTTGAATCTGGCTTGCACTATAATGTAGTCATCGCATTAGGATTGTTGTTCTCATTCATTCATTCATTCATTCATTCATTCGCTCGCTCACTCGTTTGATCGATACATACTGCAGATCCATGGTGATGACACGGTCAATACCGGCGGTCTCGATCAGGTTAGCGACGAGCTTTCCGGTGATTGGAGCACGGGACTTGTCCTTCTTGTCTTGACGGGCGTAACCAAAACATGGAATGACGGCTGTGATACGGTGAGCTGAGGCTCTGCGAATGGCGTCGGCCATGATGAGGAGCTCCATCAAGTTGTCTAAACAAGACGAGACGAGGCAAGTAGGAAGAAGGAAGAGGAAGAAGCAGTTGATGTTAGACCTCAATCGATCAATCAATCAATCAATCAATCATTAAGTTGTTTTAGAACATACCATTGACGTTTGGGTTGCAGGTTGGCTGGATGATGTAGACGTCCATGTCACGAATGGACTCACTGATCATCACAGAGGTCTCGCCATTGGAGAACTTGCCGACTTGGGCCTTTCCCATTGCAAGATTCAGGTCTTGGCAGATCTCATCGGCCAAGTCTCTGTGAGCATTTCCAGTCAAGATCTTGATTCTATCTCCCATTTCTGTATTATATTATATATATATAAATGTATATTTAGATTGATGTTACAATCAAGTAAGTGTCTTTATAATATAAGTGAATATAGATAGGTATAAAGAAGAAAGAGATATATATAAGGTAAGTTAGTAATGTTGTTCAGTGTCTAAGTGAGTGGAGTGGAGTGAGTGGAGGAATGGATCGTTCGCGAGTAAACACAACAATGTGGGTGGGAGAGGGTGGGGCGAGTGCGACTTGGGGTTTGAGAAGTTGAACTTGAACTTGGCGTGAAGATCTCTTCTCTCTCTCCCGCCTAACACTTCACTTAATTTCAAATTTTGTGAGAACAATGGTGATGATGTTGTTGATGTTTGTTGGACATGATAGTAAGGATCATGTTGTCTTGACCTGTCATGTGACATATCACATGATCAGATAATTATATGTATAGTTGTGATTGATGTGTGCGAAGACCCAATGAATGCAAGACAAACATTGTTTACATTGTTGTTGATTGATAAATATCTACCTACCTGTATGTATATCAAATACTTTGTTGTAGATTGAATGCCAATGCAACCAAGTCGTTGTTGGACTTTGAATGAATGAACGATTGTTCAACAACTCGGACGTCCTGCGGTTCGAACAAGAAAGACGAATAAATGTTGCCTTTTTTTATTGATTTATTCAACCTCCCATCGCTTTCGGAATTGGGTCCAGTAGTACCATTTTGACAAAACAACCTACAAAAAATTCCTGGTTCAATTCCGAAAAGGGGTCAGTGTAAAAAACTTCCAAAATAAATTGATAACGTTACAGGATTCGAAAAGTATCCCATAAACAATGTGTTATTAACCCCTATTGCCAGATTAGAATTAATTTTGGTTAATATTGATGTGTGTGAAGATGTGGGGTGGATGTGTGTTTTTAGTGCTTGTTGAACAACTTGCATCGCATTAATGCAACAACCTTTGAAATAGCAACAACGAGACTTTACATGTTGTCATAATTAGTTTTGGAACTTCATCATTTACCCCATCCAACCAACTTCACTCTCTCACTCACTCATCACATTCAACATCACTCACACACACACACACACTCACACAACCATCACGATCACCATCAACGTTCCAATCCAACCAATTTGACAACCCTGTATATATATTATGGGACAACATTTGGCTAACACACTACTTTAAATGTCAGGAAATCAGAATAAGATACTTGGTAAAAGGTCCAAGAATGGTATGATTCCAGCCTCACTCAATCAATCAGTCAAACATGATCACTCACTAACTCAATACTCAATCCAAAAACAAAATAGGCCCTCCAAGTGATTTGGAAGTAGTTGCATTGGGAGGCGCGAATAGGAAGAAGCCCCCACCAGCTGCGGCGACATCAGCTGCAACATCATTGTCACACTTTGGAAAGACATTGGAGTGTGATGAGAAGTTAATCACAAATATTCCACCATCATCATTATCATCATCATCGACAACTATATCACATCAAGAACAACATGGTGGCGGAGGAGGAGGAGGAGTAGGACAATCGTTGACAAACAAGAAATTGAAATCTGATCAGGGATCGGTCGTGGTGCCCCCACCATCTCTGTCCACGGTCGCCCCGCCACCAATCCCTGGCATGGTTCAATCACAATCACAACCACATGGATCCATGATGCAGAGGACTTCAATGCCAAATCATGGCAGTGGCGGCGGCATTAACGCCAGCAACATCAACAACAACAGCAACAACAACTTTATTAGTGGAAGGGACACAATCGACATGAGCAACACACTGGACATTATACAGGCGCTCGAGTCAGAGATGGACAGAGAACAATGTACGCGCACTGTTAGGAACATGCTTCAATCGATCAAATCGATGCCGGCCACGACGGCCGCCGCCATCAACTCGGAGCCGTTCGTCTCATTAATTGGTCTGGCGCGCAAGCGTCCCGACGCTTTCTCCAGCATCGACCTGCTCGACACACTGTTGGCCCTGCTACGGCGCGACCCCACCCAGCTCAATCAACAGAAGAAGAACAACTTCCCCATGGTGCTGGCGTGCAATCTGCTCATGGTGGCCTATGAGTCGCTACCAGACTGGCCACCACAACTCTTCTACGCGTTCATTGAGGATTCGATTGGCGATCGCTTGTGGGTGGATGATCAGAACTGCAAGGCATTCACTGCCGCAATTGTCTCCTCACTGCCCTCTAAGCCTGGCTACCAACTCAATGCACCAACCTCATCAGTGATCGCTCCGCCAACCCTGTATCCAAAGACTGCAGCAGCGGCGGCAGCGATCGTCACACCTGTGGCACCACCAAAGGTACAGCAGCAACAACAACAGGATACAAACATGTCGTCACATGACTCTGGCGATGAGGAGATTGAGGAGGAGATACTGTCATCATCATCAACCTTTGGCAGCGCAAAATCCGAGAACAACTCACTCTCGCGCTCAAGTGGCTCGATCAACTCCAACTCAAGCTCATCGCGATTCTCTCAGTGCCAGCCCGACATCATTCGCTACATCGTCCAACAGATAAAGTCGACGAATGTGTCGTACAATGCGCGCGGACTGCTGCGATTGCTCACACTGACTGTCGGCTTCAAGGAGTCGCGTGTGGAGGGTGCATCCCTGGTCGAGACACTTCTGGCCAACCAGAATGTGTTTAGAAATGCCAAGGAGTACCTGGCGCTATTGGTGGCACACTGCACCGATGCCACACCCGAGGACCTGCGCACGGTCCAGACACTCATACGCATCAACGTCGTGTCGGCACACACTGAGGTCATCCCCACGCTTCTGGCAAACAACCCGGCTGCGTACACTGGCATTGCCATGCGCCAGGCCATCGAGCTCGAGCTTGACGTGCCAGGTCTGGCTGCCTTCCCCACGCCAGGCAAGCCGCCCAGCGTGACGGGCAACTCCAATGTTGCAGGCACCAAATCCAAGCTGGGCACTATTTTCCGACACCTGGCGCCGCAGCGCGGTGAGGAGGAACTGGCGGCAATACTCAAGGAGCTGGCGGTTCGCGATGACTACGCCAAGATGGCCGCGCGCATGACGGTCCGCAAGATCGTCAAGAACTTTATCTCGGTGAACATGGCCTACTTTTGCTCGCAGCTCACAGACATTAGCCGCGACGAAGTGTACCTTTCGCGAGACCCTGCGACCAAACAGCGATGGGCACTAAACATGGTGCACGTATTCTGTCAGATCTTGCTCTTGGTGCCATCATTTGTGGACATCTCCAAGGATGCCAACAGCATGAGACAGCTCCTCTCCAACATCACGGCATCAATCATCACATGGTGCAGCAATCTCCTGGACATTGGCATCACCACGCCACAAGAGCACATTGAGCACCTCAAGAAGTTAATCTTCATCGATAACATCAACACCTATGTATGTATTGCCCTTGCCCTTGCCCTTGCCCTACCCTCGCCCTTGCACTAACCCTCGCCCTTACCTTGCCCTCATCTCACTAGTTTGTCACACCCAACACAATAGTGGACTCTGATCGCAATGCATATAGGATACTCTCGAACGAGGTGCAGATACAGGAGACATTGATCGAGTCGCTGTTGTCTTTGGCGTTCGAGCATGGGGTAGACAACAGACTGATATTGGACTTTATCGACAGCGTTCTACGAAGGGCCCTGTCCATCCTATTCAAGTTTGGCGTGCCCTGTGCAGTTACACGCGGTAATATGGCCGATCAAGTGATGGAGCTGTCAGTGATCGGCGGTACGAAGCAAACATTGGGCGACTTGCGCATATCATTCACTCCAATCTTCTGGCAGGCCACGACCTCGCTGTGTCTGTTGGCGTGTCTGGCGCCATCCAGTGTGGGCGCAAATGCATGGTTGCATTGTCCCACAGTGCGGGTGCTCCTCGAGATGATAGTGACTCGCACATGGAAGTTCCCGCCCTACGTCTCCAAGACCACACCCGCCAACCAGTACCAGATCAACGAGCTCAATCAAAAGAATCGCGAGAATGAGCTAGCCGCACGCTTCCCCCAACTGCAACAGGTGGAGTTCAGCCTGTTTGATCCGCGGGGTCCAAGCCGCCAGCCCCCCGACGACGTCATTGAGCGAGTCCAGCGCCTGGACACCGACTTCCACCTGGGCATCTCGCTGTGCGCCTGTCGCCAACCCGACTACCTGCTGGAGATCATGGGCAACCAGGACAGTCGCCAGGTCATGTCATGGCTCACACCCATCATACACAACGACCCGCGCACTCTTGACATCCTGCCGCCCGTATGTTTGGCCGAGGTGCTGCTGTCTTCACAGCTGAGCGTGCCCGTCGCGATCGCCCAATCAGTCACTCCAAAGTTACTGCAGCGCATCCATCAGTTCTTCTCGAATGCCTCCACGCCTCAACCCACGATCGACATCATGCGATTCTTCTTCAACAATCTGTGCTCTCCATCATCAGTCACGCGAACAGTGTCGAAGAGGGCAATCAACTTGTTGCCGGCCATCGGTGGGCCTGCCTCAGGATCCGCGCCAGACGACTATCAATGGCTCAATCGACTTCAATCACTTCAACACTACGCATCCATCGCGCCAATCGTGTTGCATTCATTGCGAGCTGCCTTGCACGTTGAGTCAGACCTGCGTGCCCTGCGCGCCTACCTCAACTACCTGTACTCGAGTTATTCGAATTCTGGCGTTGGTGATCGCTCACTCGTCCTAGACATCAGCCGACTGTTGTTACAACGCGATATTGTCGCTCGCTACCTCATCAATGATCCCATCGTCTCGGTGGCCATCGATGTCCTAATGGGCGCATTCACCATCGATGACTATCCCCAACTCCTGCAAGACTACAACAACAGTACCAGCAACAACACAGCAGAGTACATGCTGACTATGGGCATGCTGAGATGGAAGGTCGAAGGCCAGACTGTGCAGGTGTCACGGTTCGTGGCCGACGCCGTTGTCTATCTTGTCTCGTTAGCCGACTCAAAGAACGCTCAGCTGAGCGCCCGTCTACTCAAGCTTGTTAACAACTTGGTGGCAAGACCCCTGACCCCTGCACTAGAGTACATCGATGAGAATGGCGCGCCAACAACGCTGCTCAAGACCCAGTCGCAGGCCACAATGGTGCTGCAAAGCAGTGTTGGAGGGCTGATCGATCTGGCCGTTGCGCGACTCAATGATTCACAATTGTTTGAGCAGATTGTGTCATTCGCGGTATCACCATTGGCACGCGAGATGATCGGACGTCACTTGGACCGGGTGGCCGGCTTGTCGGATGGACTTGGCAACATACTGTCTGGAGGGACCACGCGTCCATCAATCGATCAAGCAATCCAGATCATCAAGTCCTACAAGAGTGCGGGAATGAAGAGTGGAAGCAAGTTGATCTCTTGTCTCGAGAAGATGAACCACAGTGGTACTAATCACAACAGTGCCAACGCAAGCGCCTCAAGTAGTCGTCGACCATCAAAGGAAGGAAACAGCCTCTTGTCACTTTTCAACTCATCAATCACGCTTGGAGCACAAGCAGATCACAAACAAGATGTCTCCACCACAAAGATGTCAATCGATTCTCCATCGCCAGTAGCATCCGCCAAGAAGCGCGCACTACATGTCCGCGCCATCTCCACTCCTGCTGGCACCATGGCGGCCAGCCAATGCCTCAACGTCTCCAACAATGTGATAACATCGGAGCACATCGCCGCGATACTCTCTTGCGCGGCCATTGACATTGATATGGACGACGATCAGTTGGCAAAGGCAGTCACACAAAGCCTCTGTCAACTAATCACTCAATCTCCTTCATTGGCGCACTTTGAGCGATACCTTGGCGCATTGTTTGGCAAGATCTATGGACACCAACAGGCCTCACTCAAGCATCGAACGCTCCCCGCCAAGACCCACGCCGCCCTCCTCCGCGGCCTGGTTTTCACTGTCAAGCAATTGGCTTCGGCGTCGACGGTCAAACTGTCGTACGCGGTAGGAATCCTGTTGGATTGGATCCTGCAGCTGATCCCTCAGTGCCAGAGCGAGCAAGATATTGTCACCAGCCTGTTTGGACTCATGTTTGAGCGGTCCGCCGAGCCAGGTGCCGCCACTGCCAGCTCCGTCGCCTTCTCCACATTGTTACGCTCTCACTTTGTCCACAACTCAACGTGGCGCGCACTGTCCTTGATGGTTGACATGTTCTTCTCGCCACGGATCCGCGCCAAGCAGGACACAATCGACTACACATCATTGTTGTCATTCATCGCGGCCTACCACTCACATCCACGATCAAGTGCGCCCTACTACTCGTCGCCCACCGAGCAGAGCATTGACTCATCGACTACGCACTACCTTACACCTTACACAACACGTACGCTGGCCGACTACATTATGCGCGAGATGGATACCACACACTCACATGACAATGTACTGCGGAAGCGTCGTGTCCTGCTCAACTCCTCTGCGCGCCAGTGTGATGAGAACATCGTCTCGCTGGCACTGCACCTGGCCAACAGCAAAGCAAGTGTGACGAGCGGTGGCTCGATTATGTCGTCACAAACGCGCTCACTGTCCGTCCCCACAGCGGCACAGTCCATTCTTCTCCAACTATATTACAGCTTCCCATCATTGATCAAGGCACACGTGGCCCACTACTCGCCCAACATCAATGTACAGGACAATGCGCAGCATTCACAATCACAGTCACAATCACTGGCACAACAGCCAGACAAGGATGTACATGGAGAAGAGGCCAATGCCAATGGCATACCACACACCAACTTGGACACAATCATTCATCGAGTGATACTCAAGATTAATGAGGCAGATATGCGATCAGAGTCATTCGTACTACTGCGTAAACTGACGATTGGACATCCTGAGCTGATCACCTCGCACCTTCCGACGATCTTCACACTCTTCTCTGGTCGATCCAACCTCCCCATCGCCCAATTCATCCAGAAGAAGTACCAATCACTCTACATCCAACTTCTGGATATCATGGACATTCTCAATCCATTCGTATTCAATGTAAGTACCTTGGAATCGACAGATGGAATCATCCCGCTCACTAACTCACTCAATCAATCAATTCAATCAATCCAATCATTGACAGAGTCCATACTTTGAGAAGATAATGAGCGAATACTTTATGTTCTTTGGCAATGTCAGGTCATTCTTTGATGAGCTCATACCTCTGATATCTAAGTTCACCGAGTTCCTGTCAGCTCATACCTCCACCGGGAGGATACCAACTCTAATTGTAAATAGAAATAATGATACACTAGTGTAAGTAACATCGATCATGGCCATAATGAGTATGACAACATAGCTCACTTACCAACTCATTCAATCATGTAGAACACTGTCCAACCTCTACCAGAATATACCATCGATTAAGGCATTAGTCAACAAGTTTATGTTGCAGACTTCTTCATACTCGACTTCATCATCACATCATGGCTCTTACAAACAACAACAGCAACAACAACAGCAGCAACAACAATGGACTGTACAACATAATATCCAACAAGCCCGTATCGTCCAGATCAAGCACGAGCTGATCATAGCGATGCAACAACAACATGAAAGACAACACAACAACGGAAACAACAACATGAGCAACAGTATGAACAACAATGGAAACAACATGATGATGATAACTACGATGAACAAGAGTGATGAAAGATTGTTGAGACTATTGCAAGAGATTGAAAGGATAACATATACGACACCATCAGCACTGCCATTGTATCTGGAGTCGATCACACCATTGATCGAGAGCAACAATGTTCAGATAAGATCGATAACCTACTTCCTGTTGCTACGCTATCTGAACCACTCGCCCAAGCAGAGTGGCGCCATTGTCGACACCTACCTGGGCTGCTTCCGCAGTGCCAATCCCGAGGTGGTCAAGTCAGCGTTGCAGAATGCCAGCCAGTTCTTCCACTTTACACAGGGCAGCACCGAACACCTTGTCCAACAAGTGTTGCTCTATGGTGGCCGCGAGTCTATACAAGAGATCAAGAAGCTGATACATCCATTCATCAGAATATACTCATAAAGTGCAAGGAGAGAGTAGAGTGAAGGAGAGTGTTTATACCTACACAAACAAACAATGTCCATTCATTCATTGACTGACTGATTGATTGATTGGGCTAGCTGTGACTGACAATGTATTCTCTACTGCTTCCACCAAACTGTATCTTGTCGCCGTGATATAGCTCCTCGGGATGATGTGGCTCGATCTCTTTGTCGTTCAAACGTGTCTGATTAGTGCTCTTGAGATCAATGAGTATGGGTCGCTTGCCCTCCTTGAGTATCGATATTGTGGCATGCTTTGAGCTGCAACTGGGATGCTCCAACACCACCTTGTTGCTGGCGTCTCTGCCAAAGGTGACCTTGTCGCCCAGTGTGATGTCAACGTTTGTTTGAAGGTTGGCACCATTCTTGTACACCTTTAAGAACCATCTCTTCTCTCTACCATTGCCATTGCCATTGCCATTGATTGATGATGATGCTGACGACGACGGTGCCGCAGCAGACGATGATGCATCTATCTTCTTCTTCTTGTTCGATTCCTCTTCGATTGCTGCAGCCTTTTGTTGTGCTCGTTTCTTCTCCTCCTCTTCTTTTTGTTTCTTTGATATCTTTGCCATTAGGTCTTGCTCCTCGCGTGCCAACTGGTTCTCAATCATGATGTCCTTGTAGCTGCGACCTTTGACCTCACCTTTGCCCGTGAAGGGATCGTATGTACGAGGTGGACTGAAGCTTCTCTTGCGCCACCTTGCCTGATACTCTGTCTCTTGCTCAGCCACTGTCTTTACCCTGTAGCTCTTGAGAGGATCTTCATCAGTGGGGTCTATTGGTATTGTATCCAATATATTCTTTGGAGCATGATATGAATCAAACTCCTTTCTAAGTTGTTCATGATATTTAGCATCACCATCATCATCAGCATCTCTATTCTTTCTCTTATGTTTTCTATCTCTATTACTATCTCTATCTCTGTCCTTTTGTTTCTTTGATGATGAAATATCAATTGAATCGACATACTTGTCAGAGTTCAATGTTGACTTTATACCATTTTTCCTATCTTCTCGTAACTTCTTTATCTGCTCTAATGTAATATCATCATCTTCATCCATTATCTTTATTTATATATATATCTTTCTGTTTCAATCAAATACTTCTTCTTTGTCGTTTGAGTCAAAAAGTTGATTGATGACAATCTGTCACAAACACACTTTTCCAATAAATTGTAAATGGTATTCAAATCAACTTTATTGGGAAGTTATATTTTGATGGTCCGCCCATATCTCTCAGGAAACTATAATCTCCATTTATTTTGTGCCAATGAGTATGAGTGGCTTGTCTGTTGGATTTTCACTGACCATACCATCCTTGACCATTAATAGGGCTTTGAGCTTGATGGTTGAGTACGTTATTCTGATAATTTTGAGATAAACTAATGTGATTAACAGGTCCTCCCCAAGGAGATTGTCCTTGTTTTAAATAATTGGGGTAATCCGAATAGTAATTATAATTATAAACTCCTAAATTATTATTAATATATTCTCTTGATCAAATAATATCATCTATAAACATAGAGTCGGTATAACCTATAATATTACTTGGATTAATTAATTCTCTTGCATTAATAAAAGTATTTGAGAATAATAAGAATACTACAAGAGAATAAATAAATAAATATAATATTTTCATATTTTTGGGGATAAAAATACTAATGGATATAATAATAATAAATCTTCCTCTACCTCTTAATAAATATTATTCCCTATAATCCAAACGACCAGTACATCAATTGACAAATTTGGAAGAATATAGATATTAAATTAGTAGTTTTACAATCAAATCACCCAATATTTTTAAATACAACCGATGAAGTTGAGTAGATTGGATAACAGGTTGTTTGTTACAACTTGGTCTAGATTACATTATTTTAGTGTGAATCTATATATTGAATTTGTTAAAATAATATTTTATAATCATTTACCTTTTATTTTATGAAGTTCCTTGATAACCTAAACTAAATATAGTTATTATCAAGATATAATATAAAAATAATAATATAAAAATAATAACTCTAAGTGATCATGGTCTACAAAACGACTATTCCCATTTTGGTGAAAATCTAGAAATCATAGACCGATATGTGATTAAATATGATCACTTCATGAACTCACATCGTATACTTAAAGATAAGAAGAAGAAGAGATGTACTACAAGACAAGTCTTATCATTGTTATTTTAGTCTTGTTTGCATTGTCAACACCATCACTATGTGATATATGGTCCAGTTGTGGATCACCAACTGATCACTTTCAAATACAGAATGTCACCATCACCCCAGACCCACCAGTAGCGGGTCAATCACTCAATGTCACTGCCTCTGGATACTTGGGTATGTTCTGTTAAATGTTGTTGATCATCATGAAGTATCATCATCATCATCATCATCGTTTATACATCAACTCACACTCGCACCCAACTCAACTCAAACACATTCATAGATGAAGATGTAGTTGGAGGTTATGCACATATATTGATCAAGTATGGAATCATTCCGATCATTGTTGATAACCAGGACCTATGTTCCTTTCCAAAGAGCCCTTATCATTGTCCGATAATATCTGGAGAGTATGAAAGATCAGTCGTTGGTGTCATACCAGCAGATGCGCCACCTGGTCAGTACTTTGGCAACATTTCATTCACCGATATGAACAATCAAGAAATCGCCTGTATCCTCTTCAACATCACCTTGTAGTCTGGTCCGACACATCCCCTCCGATTGATAAATTGATTGGTTGGGCTTCGCCCACTTGCGCGCCACGTTGCAGAGTGATCACTTTTGATCAAAGACTTGACCTTTCGTGAGTTGAGTGGGCAAGTGATCATATTGCTAATGCTCGCAAGAATCCAAAGTGACCAAATACATTATTTGCAAACCTTCAAACATGTTTAATTATTATGTTGTAATAATATTATTATCTCTTTTGTCTTTGACATCTTGTGATGAAAGTCAAGTAAAAGGTAAAAGTTCACTCAATATTGATCAATTAAATGACGTCAACAACAACAATGGCAATACATATTACTTTGATTCAACCAATTGCTACAAAGAATTATGCGTAATTGATATTAATAATCCATCTGGTGGACATTGGACTAACGATACTCAGGGAAAGGGACCTTCATGCACCAATCCTTTTTATAAAGTATGGATTGTAAACTTAGATGTTGCTCCCACAACACCATCAGACTACTTCATATACCTTGGACAATGTGACCTGCAGCATCGATAGTTATCATTGGAGGTCTTATCCCTATCATCAATGCATCCTACCCCAACACCAACATCACAGCGATTGATGTCAAACAGGTCCAGATCAACAACAACAACAATATAGGCAACTTGGTCATGGACATCAACAGATTGACATTGAACACCCCCAATGCAGTGCTACAGGGAAATGTGTCCATTGGAACGCTCAACCTAGAGTCTTGCACATTCACTTCACAATACAACAACATCAATGCAGTCATCCAGACCGTGAACATGGACGCAAGTTCAAGCTTATTGGGCTCCAACATCACGGTGATTGAACATTGTTTGGCCTTTGGCGATGTAGGCCAGGACATCGTTTTCCTCAGGTGTAACCGTGTATGGATCGATTGCTTTGAAGAACACTCTTTCATTCCTGGCCAACCCTGCGAATAGATTGAGAAACAATGCCGTTGTCTTTGTCAACGACGATGAGATCACATTGTCTCCATCTGACTTCAAATTCCAGATTAATTGGGGACTGGTTTTCTACTTCAACTCGATCAGCATCACAATCATTGACCTTCCTGGCCATTCATTCTACATGGGTGGGCAGTCCAATCAACCTATTCAAAAGACCATCATGATCAACCTGTCTCAAGGAACAATCCAATATCTTAATATATATTGGGGTGATCTGACCCTGGAGGGATCATTCACAATCAATCAGTTCATAGTACATCAACTCAATACTTCGATCAACATTGTGAACCAGTCCACGATCACGTTCTACGGCTACATGGAGAACACCGTGTTTGGAGACATGGTGATCAGCGGCCAATCTATTGTTATATTCAACTTTGAAACAATAACAGGCCCAATAATGGTCGATGATGGAAGTAGTCTTTATCTATCGTTGGAGGCAGCAGTTACCAATATCAGTGTGATCACTGTTCAATCAAATTCCTCAGTCAGATACTCTGTTGCCAACACTTCCACATCCGGAGGGGTATCATTCATTGTTTCCAATCACTCATCAGTGACGATCAGTGATTGTCCTTATGGAGCCATGTTACAATATGCAACAATAAGTGATTACAGTACCTTAACAATCGAGGCCAACCCAGACACTGACACCATAAATGCAACGACCTACTATGGACAGGGTGTAGCATTGGAAAATCATTCATCAGTTTTATTACAAAGTCATCTTACACTATACAACAACTTTAACATAACATCTGGATCAAGTGTCAAGTTGGACTCTTCAGTGCTATCAGTTATAGGAAGCAATAGTACTTTCTCTTTATCATCAGACAGTACTGTTATGATCAACAATCCATTGGGAAGTCCTTTGGACCTACCCATGATTGTTGTAAATACTACAACATTACAGTTTATTGGTACATTGAATGTTGGGTTCTCATCAAACCGTCCAAACCATCAACTTTATACATTGATCACGGGATCGGTACTGACAATCCCTGTACTGCCACGATCATACCAGATATCATTGGCATTCCCTACAAAACATCATTTCTACTTTGACAATCAAACTACTACTCTCTACATCAATGTTTATGGAATGTCATTGGGCCAAGCAATTGGAGTCATAATCGGTCCCATCATAGCATTCATCATCCTAATCATAATTGGTGTATTTATCAGCAGAAGGTGGAGACAAAGAAATGTTAAATACATCAGTATCAATGAGATTGATTGATTGATTAATTGGTATTAAATAAATTGTATTCTATAAATAAGTGGAGTAGTTCCAGTTGATTGATACATTATAGAGTATGATGGAGGAATTTATTTTATTAATTTATTTGAAATACAAATAATAAATGTTCATCAAGTTTGTAAAATTTGATTTAACCCTCAAGGCGCGAACTATTCGAGTTTTGATATGTTTTTTGGGGAAGATATGATTAAATGATTGATTGATCTAATCAAATAACGTTATTGTAATGGCGCATGTAATAATGTAACATGTCAAGTCAATGGTCATTCTACTTGTGGTGGTGGGAGTGTGTTTGGACTACTTCTGTGAGAGATAACCACACCACAATTCAAAGGTACCGACATGATTGTTTGTTGGTGATCAATCAGAAACATCAACAGATACACCAACAAATATAATAATTGATATCTACATTCAATAAACTATCATTTGAATATTTTATTATGTCACTAACAAAGAGTAAACATGGGACTAAGGAAGATCAATGTGATGAATATAGTGATGAAGAAGTAGAGATGGCTGTCAGCATTAGTGCGGCGCCTAGTATCCATGATGAGGCCAACCAGAATGGTAATTTATTTTATCAAAATGATTGATTTTGGAGTATTGTTTATTAATTCAATCAATGATTTGTTGTAGATCCTGATGTTGAACGATACAATGGGATGCTAAAAGTTGAGTTGTTGGCAGAGGCAAAGAAACAGAAGAAGAAAGTATCAAGTGGTCTAACTAAAGAAGCAATCAAGGCAATTCTACTCGATGATCAGCCCGATATTTCTTTAAAAGAATGGACTGACCAAAAGCCCTGGTTGGGTCGGGGGCGTTACCATGTTGAAGAGGTTAATCACCGAGGAGCATCCACCAATTTGCAGGTGTTCGAACAATTCTTTGACCTCGAGATAGTCCAACTCATTGTCGACCAAACCAATATTTATATTCATCAAATGGGCAGAGAGGAGCAGTTGGAGAAGTTATTCTTTGGTCATCCAATCAACAAAATGATAATATTCAAAATGTTTGCTGCGGTCATCACAATGGGAGTAGTTGAAATACCTAAGTATGAGGACTATTGGGAGGATGGTGATTGTTTCCTTCCATCAGTGGCAAGAATTATGACCAGAGACCAGTTCCGTTTCTTAGTAACAAACCTTCACTTTGCTGACAACTCTAAGTTGGATCCAACGAACCGTCTATACAAGATAGACCCAATCATCTCATTGTTAAATCGCAGATATCAAGGATTATGGTCATTGGGGGCGAAGTACTCAATAGATGAAGCAATAATCCCGACCAAGAACAAGGCACATGGATTGAGACAATATATCAAGAACAGGCCTGATAAATGGGGAATCAAGCTATGGAAACTGGTGGATCAACATGGATACTTTTTCAAGTTCTCAATTTACCAAGGTAGAAGAGGAGTGGCTGAAGCATCAACCTACCCTCATGGTGAGTCGGTTGTTAGGGAGATGTTGGAGGGCATTGATGCAAACCACTGGCGCGAGCTGTACATTGACAACTACTTCACAACGATTGGTCTACTTGAGTATCTCAATTCAATACAAATCAATTGTTGTGGAACAATCAGATTGGATAGGAAGACCATCCCAGCTCACCTTCAGAATGTCAAATTGCGACATAAGATGGAACACAATTATCTTACCAAGGTTGGCACCCCGATCACTCTACTCAGGATCAAGGACTCTCGAATATTTGGTTTGATCAGCAACTTCCACTCCCCAACCAGTTTGGTACCTTACAATTCTGTTTCAGAAATGAAATCATCATCAACCTTAGAGCCACATGAAGTGCCAGAGGCCCTCGCAGACTATCGCCAAAACATGGGCAATGTTGACCAGAATGATGAGATGATAAAGTCCCATGCTTGGATTCATAAATCAAGGAGATGGTATATGTCAATATTTTGGTACCTGTTGGAAGCGACCATTGTAAATTCTTGGCGATTTAAAAAGCGTTATCAAGGTTGTAACCAAACGATAGATCAGTTCAGACACTCTCTCAAGACCCAAATGATCAATGGAGAGACCCTCCGAAAGTGTGAGATATCAAACAATTACTTTCACATTGGCGAATACCGAAAAGTCCTGGTCGATAATGACAAGATTGAATACACCTCATATAATGTTGTAAAAAAACAAAAGAAATAATAAATATCAAGTACAACATCTAAAGTTATTGAATCCAATCATTTATTACTTCTGGTCAATATTACAAATTCAAAACAATTATTTATATTAAATTTAGTGCTCAAAACAATCAGGCAAAAGTTCGCGCCTTGAGGGTTAAAAGTGGACCCAAACCACTTCACTCAACATTCTTATTACACCCACCTGAGGTATTCGGAATTTCAGGGGGTAATTTCTCTGTGGGGATATTTGTGCGTGAATGATGAAGGTTACAGGTCTGAGATAGTTGTAGACGTGATTCATTTAATTAATTTCCCAAATTATTAAACAAACAGATAATATTGTTGTTCTATAGATCATATACTATCTAATCATATATAATATATCTTATACAAATATAATTATACGATCATTTTGATATCATCTACATGTACTATTATTACGAGCATTTTTAAGACATGTCAGGCGTACCTCTTAGAAATACTCCAACCAGGATACAGAAAAAGGACTATAAAGAGAGAATGGAGGAAGTCTTTAAGGAATTGCACGAGGATAATACAATACAACATAAACAGTTGGCACTAAAGTATGATGTCAGGCCAAGCGATATATCCAAGGCATTGGCCAACAATGGCATCCCATCTACCAAGCGACTATTGGAGGCGGAGCAAGAGGATATGCTTGTCAAGGAGATAGAGATGTCGTTTGCACATTACAAGCCAATGACAAAGAGACAGGTGTTGACTCGAGTTGTGGAGATGTTCACTGAGCGAACAGGAACAAGCAGAGACAAATTGCCATCGGATGACTGGTGGAAGGAGTTCAAGAAGAGACATCCAACTCTAAAGTTGAGGAAACTCAAACAGCAAGATCTTGTGCGTATGAACGCCGAGCGCAAGGCATCACTTAATGAGTTTAGAGAGACCATCATGAAGTTCATCCTGGAAAAAGGCATCGAACAGGATAACGTGATCAACATGACGAGAAAGGTGTTGTGTTCACAAAT
>NW_012236529.1:1392018-1438989 GCF_000787575.1 Acytostelium subglobosum LB1 | reverse complement strand
AGCCATGGAACCAACACAATCACTCACACTGAGTCTACAACCCAGTCATCATCAAGCCAAATGGTGACAGATAGACCCAACATCATGCGCAACATCAAGAACTTCTTTGGTTTGTAATAAACAACAACAATTATTACCCGTTTATGTCTATCTATCAGTCATTGTCCTATGAATTTGACCCATAAAGAAATTACCCCCCGAAATTCTTGTTACCTCAGGTGGGTGTTATCTCTTCACAAGTGTGACACATACATTTATCTCTGTCACAATTATATCTTCAATTCACTGTACATACATTATCAATCAAAAGATGAACAATCCGTCAACATCAACGACTTCAACAACTACACAGCAGGACCCCGTTAAGCAGATGCGAAAATGGATCGCACAGCAGACAACACTCACTATTGAGGAGAGAGATACAGCCGTCAAATATCTCAATCAACATCACACAGACATACTTTATGACACTAGTGATAAGATCAAGTACATCAGAGAGAACCTCCTTCAGCCAACGAGTAAGTACTTACATAACAACAATAACGTATCGTCGCACCTGATGTCTTCATTCAATACTAACATACACACACTTGACTTGATTCGCATACATATAATTCGTCTCAGCACAGGTTGTCACCGACATTAGAAAATATAGTCTTAAAGACATTAAGTGCGCTGACTATCCATTTCTGTTGCGAGATAACTACAAGAAGCTCGTAGTTGAGAACGCATTCAATAACTATACACATCGTGGAGGCGATACAACTCAGAAGCACAAGTTCATCTTTATCACTGGCGACTCTGGCATTGGAAAGACTCGAGCAGGATTCGAAGCATCACGCATCATTGACATTGAGCCCAAGTACACTGATACAGAGTTCATCAATGCAATCAAGGACCCAGTCTACCTCTATCTCAACCTCTCCAGTGGCTGCAAATTCAACTACATTCTGGACAGCCCGCACCTCCAGGAGGGGATCGGACTTGGCGTTCGCGTTGCCTACTCCAGCGGCATGTACGGGGATCTGAACAAAAAGCCCTTCGACTCAATCGACGAGATCATCATGGGCGGATACCAACACGAGCTCAGCTTTACGCGCGTCATCGAGGACATTGTAAAGATGTCCAAAAAGAAACTCCTGCGATCATTCTCCACTTTGACGAGTTCCAAGAGTACATCACCCAACACAACCATCGCGTCTCTCCATCGGGAGGCGGAGGCAACTCTCTCAAGAACATGCTCGCCATCATCGGACAATACATGCAGAGTCGCAATCATTGCTTCATCATCCCAAAATGCACGGGCACCTCTGACAATGGCGTTGACTTTATGAAGTCTGGATATGGCAACACCTCGATCATTCTCAAGCCACTGACACTCAAGTCGTGTGAAAAGATCATCAAGAAGGTCTACGACAAGGATTCACCTCAGGTCAGACTCCTTGACGACCTTTCATTCCAGATTGCCATCTCTGACACTGGCTGCATCCCAAAAGACTTGAACTACCTATTGGACAAGGTATATTCGGATGACTATTCCGAACTGTGCTATCGAGATATCTCTGCTCTCAACCGTGCACAGGATCAAGATCCTAATGACCTGTACTTTCTTTGTTCAAGGGCCATTGTCAACGCCCCGATCACGTTGACCACCGTACTTCTAAGTGGCAAGACGATCAATGACATGCGAATCAGAGGCTTCATCTACTTGGTCCCGCTCTCGGACAGCTCAGTGAATGTGAATGAATCGGAAAACATCACAGAGGTTCGATTCTTCCGCATCTACTTGTCTTTCTACAATCTCAAAAGCTTCAACCTTAAGAGCAGTCCTCAATGCTTCCCCGACGGCCTCCTTCTGCTGCCAACCAAGCTACTGCAATGGCAATGGCAACACTTTGAGAAGCTCTATCCATTCGTCCAACTTTGTCTATTTGATGCTATTCAGCCCAAGACCATCAAGTCGGTCTTCAGAGGTGTTGAGGGGCTTGACCAACTTAGCCACAGCGCCATCACAGGATATCCAGACAGAGTAAGTATTGGGCGCACTCTCGGCTTCATCGTTGTCGCATACACATCACTAACCATTGAACGCATACCCAGGTCTTAGAAGAATCTAAAAAATCCGATCGTTGGCTGACTTACACTCATGGCAATTACAAGCATCATTTGCAAACCTGCCGTGATATAGTGATTTGCCATCAGAATGAGCCAATCATCGACCATCGCTTTGCAGTCAAGCTCGGTGAGAAGACGGTCTTTGTGTTTATTCAGGCCAAGCACTCAAAGCCCGATGTCGAGGATCCAAACTTGGACGACCCATACAAGCTCATGCTTGGGTCCAAGAAACTCTTTAATCAAGTTGACACAGAGGTCCAAGAAGATGGGATCAACAACTCGGCGCTGGTCTATCTTCTTGTCACCAACCGATTGACTACAAACTGCGATCTGATTACAGAGTTCAACGACAGGAAGGCAGGCTGGCAGCTCAATGACAGACATTACTTTGGTGTGTGGATAACTCATCGCCGCTGGCTTCGCAACATTCCGGAGCTGGCGCTCCTTCATTTCATTCTTCCAAACTCTCCGCTCTATAGTTTTATACACTCTTCTTCTTTTAAAAAAGGTATCTGTATCAATAATCAATGTAGAATTGTAGTAGAAATAGAGTTTAGAAGTTCAAAATATTAGAAATAATAACCTTTAATAAATTCAAGGGCGATATCTCAATTCTACCTACAATTCTACTTTCGATACCTGTTAGCGCTGTAACAGTTTGCACGTCCGAGAGAGTTACCAGGAGAGTTGTCTCAACACGTTGGTCAGCCGTAGTTCCGAGTTCACCGAGTGTGGTTGGTGCGTGGTTTGTATTGTTTATTGATGCTGGATTTCGCCAATGAGACCAGTGTGAGCAAAGTAGGAGGCATAATCTCGGAAGTTGTTGTCCGCAACCAGAACCATGTTCTTGAGGAACTTGCGATGGACTTGGCTTGAATATTGGCCTCCAGTAGGTGTGCTTTGGGTCGTCTCAATAGTGAACTCCTCAAAGCCATTGTCCACAGCATACAAAATCTCATTGTAGTTGACAAGATGTTTGTTGGAGACTGCAACAAAGATTTGCAAGGTGCTTTTGGTCTTCTTGTAGAATACTTTGTGAGCAGTGTCTGTGACCTTGCGGTACTCTACACCGTTAAGAGTACCAATATCCAGGAGTGTTGATGGTGCCTCTCCAATACTGACAGCCAGACTGGACTTGTACTGGATTAGCTCCAAATGGGGAGGTTCATTGGGCGTGGGAGAGGGGGAGGACAAAATGCTGTCAAACGAGGGTGCCATTGGAACATTGGAGACAATGTATGAGCTCTGGGTTGGTAGGACTTGTATTAGTTTTATATGCACAAGCCAGAGAAACTAAGGCATACCTTGGTGATATCGATGGTGGTGTCTGACCCAATGATGGAAATGCACAGTGGGTCCATTAGGTGGACAGAGTCATGAGATGATGAACTCCCTTTTGCTTGCACTATTGAGAGGCGGGAAATTGGTACCACCATGTCCAAAGTGTCTTTGAAAGCTATTGCATGTGGATATAGCTCTCGGATGGTGGCACTTTGCTTTCCCAAGCCGACCAACAAGTTTTGTCGCAGAGCGCGAATAGAGTCGCAAACTCTTTGGAATGCACGGTCGTCAACTAGTTTGGTGAAGTCCAAGTGTTCGTCGTCGATTGCCATGACGTGTTGATTAATCACACGAATGAGGACCATAGGAGTGATGATCTGATATTTGAATAGGTCGTCTGGTCCACCAAGAATCAAGATCCCAGTAGTTCTCGCCTTGTTGATTGTGATTCCATTCAACTTGTCTGTAAGAGACACACGATGTCCAGCGAGTGACCAAAGTAGCATTCTTCGGAGACCTTCAGACGAGTGTCCTAATGCTCCTGTCCAACGTTCGATCGAATAGATACTCTTGATGCGATCCAATACATGCTTGAAGAACAACGAGAACATCTTATGGTGGTCTGCTTCGAAAGGCAGCTCCCAGCCAGAAACAACATCAACAAAGATCTGCAAGAAACGAGGCACTCCACCAAGGTCGTGAACTGATATGTTGACAAGTTTTCCACACTGCTGGAGCAGTTGGCAGAGTAAACTGTCGCTTTGAGATGCCTCCTGTGTTCCATTGATGATCTCGAGCATTTGAGTAGCTGTGAGTGGACTAAGAAGGATGGAAGTATAGCCGAGCTGCGATAAGAGTACCGACTCCTCTCCGAGGGTCGTGTTGGTGCCAGTGAGCATCGGAATGATACAGATGCCGAGAGAGTGTTCCGTTGACATATAGTCAGAGAGCTGTTTGATCATGTCATGTAAACATGCTTGATCAGTACTACTGAACTCGTCAAACTGTATCGAAATGTATATGGGGATTTTGTCGTTGCCTTGGGTAGTTCTGTTGAAGAGCTCTCGAATGAGCCCCATAACATTGGTCAAAGTAAAGAGTTCGATCTCTTGACTGGACAAGTTGACAGTGTCCCTGAACTTTGACAGTCCAATGCCAAAGAAGAAGTGTATTGCGATTCGAATGCCCAACAACACTGATGCAACATTGTGGTGCAAAAGCTCGTACTGTTTGATGACGTCGGCTGCGAAGAGCTCGAGAAAGATATTGGCAATGGCACCTGGGACACCAGCAGCGGGAATGATTGATGGCAGAGTCTGTGCAAACTCGTATCCAACTCTTGACTTGCCAATTCCAAAACCCCCATGCACAACTGGGCATCTGTAGGACTGAGGTGCTCTCTCCTGTTTTTGGAATGCCTTGATATTCTGTTTCGCCGAGTTGATCAATTGAGAGAGCTCTGACTCACGTCCAACAAAGGGAAACTCGAGGGATACCTTGGGTACCTCAGGCACCTCCATAACGTTCTTCCAAGTGGGTTGAGATTGGTAAATCCTTTCAATGAGGCTAAGTAGAGTAACTGAAAGGTCCAAGTAGGAGGAAATGAGAAGTAGAGTCAGTATCGAACACATCACTCGCTCTCATTAGTACTTACGCGCTTGGCCACCACCTCCTCCTGCAGCACCGGCTTGAGTGTGTATGTTAGTATTGAATGAAGACATTGCGCCGATGTTGTTTGTACTTACGAGCTGGGGGAAGATGCGCACGAACAATTGCCCGAGGGCCCATGGGTGGGATCAGTTCTTTCCAATCGCTGTCACTGAGTCCTTGCAGGGATTTGATTGTGAGACCTTGCTTCTTGATGGCCTCCACAGTGTCCTTGCGGAAATCTTTGGGTATCTCTGACTCATCAGACAGTATCCAATTGAAGAGGTCGTCCATTGTCAAATGGGAAGAGAATATACAGAGCGAGTATAAGTTAATTGAGAGGTAGTTGTAATAGTAGTTGTTGGTGTTGTGTGAATAATGAATGAGTGAGCATCGATGTGCCTTGTGTGTTGGTGGTGATTATGATCTGCATCTCCCATTTAGGAAACTCATAAATAAATTAAATCATATAAAACAATTTATCTCTAACAGATATAACATGTCATTATTCAAAGAGTACTATTGGGACGACAACTCGGAGTTCAGAGATCGTCACAAAGCTTACATCAAACAAAAGGTAAGATGCGAATGCGGCTTCGAAGTTGGTCGCACCAATCTCAATCGACACAAGAAAGGCTACATCCACAAGCAGTTGATGGCCAACAAATAGGTTCAAAGTGATATAAATTAACATCTCAGTGTTAATATATAGAATGAGTAGATCAACAAGAGACATTGGAGGCAGACTGAAGAAGACGGGCGTGACTGAGATCAAGCTCACCGGTAACTACAGCCGAGCAGACATCGAACGAATCGCTCAGCGGGACAGCAACACTCTCCAACGATACGCCGCCAACGCAAGGATAGAGGTCGTGCTCGACTACGGCAATCATCAGTATCGATCGGGCAAGTTCACCAAGGTAGGCGAGCCCATCATCATGTTTGATCCTCACGAGTATGACGGAGCACCGATCGCAGAGCCTGACACATTTAAATGGTTCTACATCTACGTTCATCAAGCAAAGGGCAAGGCAGGCGGCTGCGACGGCGAATGGAACAACTGCCTCTACTACTGCCTCCACGACGCCTATCCAGAGCAGGTCACAGAGCACTTTGGCAGGCCATCACGACTCAAGAAGTTCCTCGACCTTGATGTCGATCAGAAGGTCTCTATCAAGCGGATCCCAGAACTCGAGGAGAGACTCAACATCAAAATCAACGTCAAAGGTGATCACTGCTATGCATCCACCTCGAGGGCAACCAGAGAGGTCAACCTAATACTAACAAAAGGACACTACAAACTAGACAAGGAAGGTACCTATGCAGGCAAGGGCATCAGATACACTCGACACAACGAGAGGGACGTCTACATCAAGCCAATCGTTTTCAAGTACCTCAAGGGCGAACAGGTCCAGCTCTATGATGACGGCGAGTACATGACCATCAGCCTGGAACATTTTATCAACAAGAAGAGACGCAAGTACCAAGACAAGTGCGAGTACATCCGCATCCTCTCAGGAATGACCCTGGAGGAGACATTGGACTCGTTCAAGGCCGACGCCGACGCGCTCAAGGAAGGTACTAACGGTATCATCGACATGTACACAACAGGACAGAACATCAACAAGGCAGCGATCAAACTGTTTATATCATACAACAAGACAGTCAAGCCAGAGCCAATCGATCAGAAGGAGGGCGAGTGGATATCCAAGTCAACCTTTGGCGCATTGATGTTTTCCATCCAGCATACAGGAGGTCTCTACATGTATGACGTCTGCAAGATGTATGGTGCGATCATGAAGAGCGGCGGCTTCATGATCCCAATCAAGTGTGGCGAGTTCCAACAACTGACCGACGAAGAGCTGAGCGCAATGAAATCAATACCATTCGGTATCTATCGCGCAACGATCAACGGCAAGCACGGAGCATTCAAGATTAACAAGAAGGATTACTACACTCACTACGACCTAATCTTTGCTAAGGAGCTAGGACTGACATTCAACTTGAAGACCGGCAACAAGGCCAACGCATTGTTATACGATAGCACATGCAGGATCAATGGCTCCATTCTTTTTGGCAAGTACATGGATCAGGTGCTCGCCTGGATCAAGGCAGGAGTCCCACGATCAAAGGAACTCTATCAACGACTCTGGGGCGCTCTCTCCAAGCGCAACAAGACCAAGCAGTGCGTCAATATGGAGTGCGATGAAGAAGTGATAGAGACCAGCGATGGACAGAGAACGATCAAGAACATTGATATCAACGTCGACGAGGACTACTCAATCGATCACATCACTCCAACAGCCAATGGCAGCGCGATGATCAAGTCGGCCTGCAACACCGACATGTTCGATACGCCATTCGCTCGGATCATGCCATTCATCATCTCTCGTGGTCGCAAGATGATTGGAACGATAATAAAGGACGACATTGACTGCATCAAGCGCGTTCACACTGGATTCGTCTCGACCAAACCATGGACAGTCAAGACTGGCAAGAAATCGCTCGACTACCCCAAGTTGGGCACCGAGTGTGGCGACCTGCGATACGAGGGCTACTGTCCCGACGCAATCGTCAAGAACATGACCAAGCCAGTTGGATCGTTCGCCATTGGAATATGGCAAACAGAAGGCTGTTAATATAATCTCTACTTCCATCATTATGGACGCAGAGATGAAGACGCCGGCCTTCATCGGCAGCTACTACCATCGACAGGAGCGGCAGCAACATCAACAAGTCGTACATGCAGCGCTACTACGAGGAGTACAAAGAGGAGATCAAGGCCTACAACACAGAGAGGATACCGTGCGCTGTCTGCGGCAAGTTGATCTCGCGACACTTGATGAGGAAGCACGAGAGGAGGATGCATTGATCATTGGAGAGACAAAGAATGATGTTTATTGGCAATGTCTGTGGATCAGGAAAAGAGGCTGCTTGAGCACGAGGGGCTGAGCACTGGGTAATGGGGACCTGTGGTGGATGGACTTGGCAAGGTTGAGGTCTTGGGACGGCACAAGAGATGGCGACGCAGAACTAGTGCATGTTTGCTCCATCGATGTTGAGTCTCTCAACCATCAAAGATCTGAGCTTCTCGGTGGCCACAATGATCTTGGCATCCAGAACAGTGGTCGGCTTCAGAACCAAGAACCTCTCTAGCATTGCACCAAGAACGTTGACGTCATTGTCAAGAGCGAGTTCTTGACCTTGGGCTACGGGAGCCTCGGCAAGAGCGAGTTCTTGACCTTGGACTGGGACAGGGACTGCCTGGGGTGGTGGGAGGACAACTGCCTGTGCATTGACCAAGTTTGCGAGCAAGTTGTGATTCTGGTGTTGGTGTTGCACATTGGAGTAGGCTCTGAAGTACGTCGGATTGTAGGTCGGTGAGTTGGTTCCTTGCGCTCCTGGTTGGCGTGTGCCATTGAATTGGTTGCCTGATCCGCCATTGAGAGATCGATAACGAATCACAGAACCGTTTCTTGTGTCAACGATCCATGTTGGCCTGACTGGGTTGGGCCCTCTAGCACGGTCAGGGACCCAATCTAGAATCACCTCATAGTTGTCAGCTAGTTCTTGGGCAGATGGAAATACAACTTTGTCAGCGGTCGAACAGCATGGGTACTGGACTGCTAGAGTTGGACATCTCGAGGAACTCGCTCAAATTGTACCGGCTGTCAAGGAAACACGGGATGCTTATTACAAGAGTATCTCCCTTGAGCAGGGTCTTGAGCGCCATATCCACCCTAACGTATGGGCTGGAATGGAAACGTCATCTGAGGTTACCCATGACCTCCGATCCACAATCCTTGTGTCACCGGACGTGAAGATGACATAGTGTTGTATTTGTTGTTATGATTAAGGGGCATTCGGTGCCTCATAATTATTTCTTTCGCTGCTACACGTTCCGCAATCACTCTCCCTTAGTCTACTGGTCTAGAGCACATCAGAAGCGCGCAACATTTAACTCCGTGTTTATCAACACGATACAGCCAACAAAGGACCATTATCACAAATAACCAAACTTCTTGTATCTCTCTCTCATCTCTCTCGCTGCCTTCTCCTCCCTCCTCACATCACTGTAGCCAGTCGCCTCTTTGAACGGCACGCCGCGAAATCTGTTCAACAGGAAGCGCATGGCATGGTATCCGCAGGTGTCGGTGTTGACTGCCTGATCCACAATCTTGTTGACTTTGAACTTGAGATACACGTCTGGGTCGATCTCAGCAACCAGCTGCTTCATTCGCCGCAGGAAGTCAGTGCTCGGGTCATCACCAAACGAGTCGTAGTACTCGATCGACTTGTCGCCCTTAGCATCAATGTAACAAGTTACCCAGTGACTGCCCGGCTGACTGCTCTTGTCGAGATTCATTATGAACGACATGTGCTTGGGCTTCAGCTCATCCAGTTGATCACTCGCGATGACGCCCTCAAACCCATCCTTGGCGTATGGCTGCATCAACTTGTCGATATCGTAGTCGTAGAGGCCGCCATGCTTGCGCCCGCTACCTTTCTTCATTCCCTTAACGTCATTATAAATAGAGTCCATCCAATTCTGTCTTTCGCTGTGGCCCTTGAACACCTTCTTCAACTCATTGTACAGCTGTTGTGAGGCGATGTCGCTGTCGTAGTATTGCTTGACCAACTCCAACACCTGTGGTGCCAGTGATGTTGGATCGGTTTGAGCGAGTCCATTGCCTGTAGTCTCGCCATCGTGCCAGCTTCTGATATCAGTTCTCTCTTGAGTTTATTTCTCTCCTCATAGGGCACGTTCTTCAAGTCCTTCCCAAGGTCATAGTTGAGGTTATTGATTGGGTATCCTGTGTCCAAGTAGTGCTGCACTGATGCCATGACCTTTGGAGTCAAGTCTGCTGGTATCGCCTTTGTTGCCTTGAGACTAGAGGACGTGATCGAGACTCTCCTGTTGTTGTTGTTATTGTTATTGTTGTTGTTGACCGCAGTGCTTGTTGTTGAGGTGGTTGTCGTGGTTGTTGATGTTGTTGGATGTGGAGGCGTACTGTAAGGAGAGGGCTCATCAACCTTCTCAGTCTTTACCTTGTGAATGGTGCTGGGCACTGGCTTTTTGAGTCGTGATGGTTGCTTGACTGCTGCTGCTGTTGCGATGATCTCAACTGCTCTCATGTCCTCAGCGACCTTCTTCTTTTGGCGCTCTGCTTCCTTGATTGCTTGCTCGTATTGTTGTTCAGCATCGACCTCGATTTGGAGCTTGATCAGATCTGTTCGTCAATGTATTGCAATCGGTCTGCGTCGAATGGCTCCTGCTTGCCGAGTGCCTTCTTCTCTGCTAATAGACTGTGGAGTTTGGTCATCATGTTAGCCTTTTGTCGTTTATGCTCGAGCTCCAACCTCGTCATCTCCAATCCATACATCATCTCTTCCATGGCCTCGGCCTTCTCGAATCGCTCGATGTCTTGATGGAATCGTTTGTTGAGTGACTGCTTGATGTCCTGTATGCTGGCATGGGTCTGCTCAACGAGGCCATGAGTTGCGTTCTGCCTTTCGATCAGTCGGTCGTAGTTGTTGTGCTCAGGCTCCTCGTCGTTCACTGCCACTCCCTCAACCTCCTCGCGGGGCAGTCTCGCCACACCCTCGTCGATCTCCTCAACAATATCAACCAAACAAATAATCCCACAACAACATAATTAATTAATCAATCAATCTTTTAAAGATAATAAAGGTCAGGTTTATCTTTGATCTACAAACACCTATTCAGTTCACTGAACTGATCTATTATACCTGTTGTATTGATGCACTCATTAGGATGTTTATCTTTATATTACCTAAGATCAACCTTAGGTGCGATCTATCGGAGCATTGCATTCATGGCATTCTCCATCTGGAGGAAGGTGAAGATGAATCGACAACAGTATCAATCAATCCAAAATGTATTATTTAATAAACAAATAGAGTAGTTATCTTGTCCGGGCTTAAACCTCCAACATCACATGATTGTGTCAAGCGATGTTTGTCTCAGCCCATTATTACCGCCCGAATTCAATCAAAATGGTCCAACCAAGGCCAGGTCCGATGCATCACCATTGTTTGAAAATCATGTGGACCAATCATCAGATCAGCTCAACAAGAACTCATTCAATCAATCAATCACTACTACTAGACAGAATGAAAGAGATAATGAAACATCTGTTTATTGCTATTATTATATCTGTTGTTCAGTTGACATGTTTAGTGCACTGTGATGCACTCAATAACTTGTATATATATGTTGATCCGACATCAAAGTACAACGAGACACTATGTGGATTATCAACAAACATCTCATGTCCAACGATACAGGATTCATTTAACTCATACTACTCTATCAAACCTCAACCTCAAGACACGATGTTGAACATCATCCTCACACCAGGATAGTACTTCAATACGGTCGATAGAAGGAGTGGAGCTCTGATCTACCAGGGAACCAATGTCACCATTGTATCAGAGTTTGAGGACCAACCTGCTGAGATCATTCTTGATGGTGGAGCATTCCTATTGAACTATCCCTCATCATTCAATTATTTCATTCCATTCACATCGGTCAACCTTGTCAACATCAACATCAATGGAGGCGGCAACTCAAACTACGCCAATCTCATTCTTTCATATAACGGCTACCCAATCAATGTCACACTCAACGGTGTCAATGTATACAACACCTCCACACCCTGTGTATTTGAATTCCTAACCTCAGAGAATGGAACATTGTACGGCCTGTCGTGAGTACTCATGTCCGACCAAACGTCAACTTCCAAAACATCTCGGATGGATCATTGCAGGATCAGTGCTTGGATTCATCTTTGTATCATTCATGGCATTCTCCATCTGGAGGAAGGTGAAGATGAATCGACAACAATACCAATCAATACAATAAATTGTAATAAAGCATGATATACTCGAAAAGAACAAGCGATCCATTCATGCCAATGAAGAAGGTTGATAGGTATTGTTGTCTATTTTGGAATTCAGGATGGGATGGTTCCAATAGGGGTATGATTCTCATTCAATGATCACTCACAAAGGCTTTCATTTGAGCTTCATTCAATCATTCACAACTTATAATAGATATATACATACATATTATTTGTATCTCCTGATATACTCTTTAGAAAATGATATAATATAACACTACATTCTCTACACCAGCTACATCTACAACAGTCATCTCCAAACGACATAGCCAAAGCGTTACTCATCATTGCCGATGATATTACAGTTGTTGAATGACAACAAAGCACTTACTGCAGTACATGACCGCGAGTATCTATGTTGTTTGTTGTTGCACTTTGTGATGATTATAAACATTACGGACATGTATCTTCTTCAACGGCAACATCAACAATATCATAGATACTATAGAGGTTCATGTGACTGATGGAATGTTGAGAAGCGCATCATTTGACAAGCGAGGACTGAAGACATGCTACGTAGGCATCGTCGACAAGCGCCGCATAGAGGCAGCGTGAACGTATGTCCTCGGTCGGATCGCTGGGTCTTAATCAATGACAGTTGCAATCAATCATGACTAGTATCTCAATAAACAGGAGGACATTAACAAAGAGGCGATGTTGATAGTGATGGAGGACAAGCAAGCTTGTCCTTCATAATGCAAGACAATTTATTGATTGTCAAGCAGGAATAGGGATGATAATGGCCAATGCTACAATGGTCATGCACAGAAATCTTGGTTGAAGAAGTCGTCGACGACGCAAAGGACATAGCCGGTGGTGTCAGCTGGCTGGAAGTTGAGGTATGCACCGTTCTGAGAGTTGGTGGACCAGATCTTCACGATGGTGACGTCTGACGTGAACAGGTGTTGGTACAGGCCAAATATGCAGAAGTCACCATCTTGGAACTCGGCGTAGAACGAGAGGTACTGGTAATCGGTCGCGGGAACTGGTGCAGGGTTTGATGTCCACTCTGTTACATTGTTCACAGCGTCCACTACCTCCAAGTATCCATTGTAGGTTAATTGGAGAGTGAAGTTGTTGGCAATGAGTTTGTCACTCTGAGACAAGGAGCTGGGGCAGAGTCGTCCGGTGGCATCCACACAGCCATTGGGATTCAAAACAGAGATATGGGTGTAGCTGATAGGGTAGTTGGTCTATGATCGTAGTACAATGTGTTAGTGTGAATGTCCTCTTCTGGAGATGTCTATAAGGTTTAACCAACTACATACAAATGTCCAAAGGAATGTGTTGTCCGTTGGGTCACAAACAGTCCATGCATACATATAGCCTACAGTAGTTGCTTGCAGACAATAACTTCCCATCCTGATCATATATTCTCCATTTGTGGTATTGGTCTCAATGAACTCCAAACCCGCCGATGGAGTATAGTTGTCATCAATGAAGAACCAAAGTGGTATACTGGAGTCTGGCTTCATGATCTGGGCTCCATAGTCAGTAACCGGGAAGCTCCAAGTTAAAGAACCATTGACCAAGAGATCATTAGTGCAATCGGACATCATAACCACCCCACTAACCAACTCGACAAGACAAGTTTGTGTGTTCACATTCTTAATTGTTCCAGAGCTCTGAGAATTGAATGAATGAATGTTAGTGATTACTTGTTACAAGTTTCGACTTGACCTTAGTGTACTTACAATAGGAGGATTAGACTTTGGAATCTCGGCAAAGATGTAGGAGAAGGCACTAATAGTGTTGAGTCGAGGGCAATAGTTGATGGGGTATGCATATGAATAGGGGATGACAAATGAGGCGTTGTAAGCACCGGCGAGATAATATCCAGGAGGGATATCGATTCGATGTGGACCTCCACCAGAGTCGGCAGCAAACACTTGACTGTCAACTCCATTGCTGTAGTTGAATTGTACTTGGTCTACATAGTCTCCGGTGTGTGCCAACAAGCTGATTATGGGAGGGTAGTCTGAGGTGGATCCTAGATTCCTGGTACCTCGAGATCCTTGAAGGAGCGAGTTGGACCCATTGAACATCTCAATGCCAGCTATTCCAACAAAGGTTGCCCTCTTGTTAAAACAATTGGGTGTGGGACGGACACGATCACAGAAGTTACAGTTGATGTACTGGTGGTTTCCATAAACTTTGGAGGAAGTTGGGTTCAAAACTGTGTTGGCTCGTTGCCAAGACAATGAACGAGGGTCTGGAAGAGGTGTTGATGCTTGCACTACTGGGTCACCCATGGAAGAGGGTCCATTGTACCCACCAGAGAGAGGAGAAACGATGAATGATTGAGTTTTGGATGGAGGTCCATTCGGATACGAGATGGGATCTAGGTAGTTCCAGAAGAAACTCAGGTCGAGGGAGGGTATGTGAGCCACCATGTAGTTTGCCACGGCATTGTATTGATCCTCAGTCAGAGTTGCTCCATCCATGTATGGAGGGATCCCAAAGCTTTCACATCCTAGCTCATGGATAGTGAGGAAGAGATCAGAAACATAGTTGGTGGCTTCCTGTGACAAACTTCTAAGTTTCTCCCTTTGGGTATTGATCCAATGTGGGTCCCAGTTACCAGTGTTTGCAATCTTCAAAACATGATTGTACAAAGATAAGAGCAATGTACTGTGATGGGCATAGAGTGTGAGATACACACTAGAAATGTTACAGTTGTTGGGAGACTGGAAGTGGACTGAATTTCCTATCATTTGAAAAGAATTAGATTCGAAGGAGAGTTGGATGCTTTGGGGATCTCCAGAGAGAGAGTTAAGAAAATTCTGAACATTCAACTGATCCAAGACAAGAAATGATTGGGCGTTGTTTAAATATGAACACAATTCTGCCTGATTGAAGAGCTGATCGAGGTAGGTAATGATGGCCGTGGTCACCATTTGATCTCCATTAGGCCATAAAATATCGAATAATCCTTCGACAATACCACCAACAGTGGGAATTAATGCCACATTATCACTTATGATCTTTCCAAAATTGGATAAGGAGTTTTGGGCAATTCTGAAAGCATAAAAAAATAAAAAAATATATAAATAATAAAAATATTGTTAATATTATTTTAACTTTCCAAAAATGATTGAAAATTGGGCACTTACTCCGCATTGACGATAGGTCCAAAATTATTGTCAAACGAACAAGCTGCCAATGAATGAGAGACAAGGGCAATCAAAACAAAGAGACTGTAAATACTTATATTTGTTGTAGTAACCATATCTAGTAAATTAATGAATGAATGAATAATCAATCAACTCTCTTTTAATATGAACTAGTATTAGTTCTTCTAACTTGAAGAAAAAAGTGGTATTGATACTATTATCCCTCTGGATATAGATTAGAAGATTCTTTTGATGGGGATCAAATCATTTGAAGAGTAGGAGATCTCCAAGTACGAAATAGAGAGTCAAGCCTTTATTCAATCAAAATCATCTCTAGGTTGAATCAATAGCAGGGAAGTGCACTATTCCTAAAAGAATATCCACTCGTGAATGTCATAGAGATTGGGCATAACTATATTCCCATTGAATATGATTTTGGTAGCCAGGTTACTTGACTACTGGGAGTTTCCAAGCACAGTACGCGTTGCGCAAACAAATGTCATCTTTTGATAACACATACATACCGAGATTGTGGACAACGAGCGTTTGATTTTGATTGAGCAACCAAGGTGGGTTATAGAATGGAGGCCTCCATTTGGGAACTTTTGGCCCAAAGGTGCTTTGAAATATCTGCCCAACACAACTATTGTCCAATCACACAGACCAAAATTCAGGGCGAATCAAAAAGTCCTTCCATGAACCTGATTGTTGAAGTTACCCCAATTGGTGGCCAATCTACACTTCTACAAGTGATGGTTGGTAGTTTTAAAAAAACTTGGGTTTGATACTCTTATCTCTATGTGATCGGACCTTGCATTATTAAAATAACCAAATATATTTGGAGTAAGAAATATCCTTGGACTTCTTCCTTTGGGTCGGACAACTAGATTGAAATTTATTCATTTTTAAACTTCAAACCAAAACAATGAAAGAGATATTTGTGTTTATAACAATAATTTCTGTGTTGGTGTGCTATGTGCACTGTCAGACACTCAACAACTTGTATATATATGTCGATCCGTCCTCAACATATAACGAGACTTTATGTGGATCATCAGCAAACATCTCATGTCCAACGATACAGGATGCACTCAACTCGTACTACTCAAACAACCCTCAACAAAATGACACGATGGTCAACATCATCCTCGCACCTGGAAAGTACATCAACACTGTCGATAAAGCGAATGGAGCTGAGATCTATCATGGAACCAATGTCACCATTGTATCAGAGTTTGAGGACCAACCTGCTGAGATCATGCTCAACGGTCGAACATTCCTCTTTCATGATGGCATGCTCAATTACGCGCCATTCACATCAGTCAACCTAACAAACATCAACATAAATGGCGGCCACGACCCAAGATTCACTGATCCCCTTCTATTGTTTAACGGCTACGCTAGCCCGATCAATGTCACACTCAACCGAGTCAATGTGTACAACTCCTCTAGTTACACCTTTATGATTGAAATCAATAACTTGGATACTAATATGACACTGTACAACCAGTCATACCTGACCATCACCAACAGCACATTCAAAAACAACGCCAATGTGCTTAGTGTACTCTTCATCGAGGGCATCACAGCATTCATTGACAATTGCACCTTTGACAACAACACCCAATTCGGAGCTTTCAACTTCCCAGTGAGCTCCATTACCGTGACCAACTCCAACTTCTCCAACAACCAACTGGCGACTGAGCTCATGTTCTCGGCCGATCGTGTCGCCCAATTGACAATGGACAACTGTGTGATTGTCAACAACACTGATCATGCGACATTCGAGATCTGCTTGATGCTGTTCCAGAACATTAACTTTACAATGAGCAACACACTCATCATCAACAATGATGTCCAGAATATTATGGCTCACTCAAACTATGATCCACCCAATGTGTTCAACCTGATCAATGTCACAGTAAGTGGTGGACTGCAGACAGACCAGCCATTCATCGATCTTGTCGGTGGCAATATGACCTTTAACAATGTGCACTTGCTGAATGGTCAGCGTCTCCTCAATTGTCCACTCACATGCAAGTTGTTGAGTGGTGAGTTCTCATGTCCGACCAAACACCAGCTTCCCAAACATCTCGGATGGATCATTGCCGGATCAGTGCTTGGATTCATCTTTGTTGCGTTCATGGCATTCTTCATCTGGAGGAAGGTGAAGATGAATCGACAACAGTATCAATCAATACAATAGATTGTATTATTTGTTAATAAACAAACGTCCTGTCTGGAACCCTCAAACATTGTGTGATCAAATGGATGGGTCACAGCCCATTATTCAAGCCCGTATTCAATCATAATGGTCCAACCAAGGCCATGTCCGATTCATCACCATTGTTGAGAATCATGCCCGACCAATCAAATGATCACCTCAACAAGCACTCATTCAATCAATCAAACAATCACTCACTCATTCTTGAGTAATACAAGATATAATGAAAGAGATAAATATATTTCTGTTTATTATTATTATTGTACTCTTTGTTCAGATGACATGCTTTGTTCAAGGTCAGACACTCAATAACTTCTACATATATGTTGATCCGACATCAACTTATAACGGGTCATTATGTGGATCATCAACAAACAACTCATGTCCAACGATACAGGATGCACTCAACTCATACTACTAAATCAAACCTCAACCTCAAGACACTATGGTGAACATCATCCTTGCACCTGGACAGTACATCAAAAGTGCCGATAGATTAAGTTGTGATCAGATCTTCCATGGTACCAATGTCACCATTGTATCAGAGTTTGAAGACCAACCTGCTGAGATCATGCTAAATGGAGGAGCATTCATCTGTAATGATGGCTCATTCAATCAATCCTCACCATTCACATCGGTCAACATCACAAACATCAACATCAATGGAGGTTACAGCCCACACTACGTCGGCTTCATTCTAATGTTCTTTGGCTACCCGATCAATGTCACACTCAACAATGTCAATGTTTACAACTGCCTTAATGTCCCCTTTTTGATTGAGTTCCAAACATCAGATAATGGAACACTGAGCGACCAATCATACCTGACCATTACCAACAGCACATTCAATAACAACAATGGTGCACTATTTGTACTAAGCATCCGAAGCATCACAGTATTCATAGACAATTGCACCTTTGACAGCAACCTCAAGTTCGGCGGGTTCAACTTCCCAACGAGCACGATCACAATTACCAACTCGATCTTCTCCAACAATCAACTTGCGATGGAGTTGATGTTCTCATGCGAACTAGAGGCCCAATTGACAATGGACAACTGTATGATTGTCAACAACTCTCAGGTGTCATTCCCTCTCAGTTTGATGCTATTCGAGGGTATCAACCTGACGATGAGCAACACACACATCACAATGATGTCCATACGATTGTAGCTCACTCCAACTACCAACCATCTGAATGGACGCCGCCATGTTGCCTCTCCAATGTGTTCAACCTGACCAATGTCACAGTGAGTGGTGGACTGCCGACTGACGATCCGTTCATCACATTGGTCGGTGGCAATATGACCTTTGACAATGTACAGATGCTGAATGGTCAACGTCTCCTAAATTGTCCACTCACATGCAAGTTGTTGAATGGCGATTACTCATGTCCGACCAAACGTCAACTTCCCAAACATCTCGGATGGATCATTGCCGGATCAGTGCTTGGATTCATCTTTGTATCATTCATGGCCTTATCCATCTGGAGGAAGGTGAAGATGAATCGACAACAGTATCAATCAATCCAATAGATTGTATTATTTAATTTCATTCTTTAACGATAATGTCTTGCCTAATGGAATATATATATATTAATGAAAGGAAAATGATTGAATGGTCATTTGAATCAACGAAATTGATCATATCAAAAAATATCTATAAATAGATAGGTGTTTTCAATCAATAATGTTGGTAGTTGTCATTGACCAATAATTTATTTACACTCTCTCTCTCTAACAGAGAATGAACAAGCCTTTATCCTTTGAATGAACATCATTTATCAAACAAATTAACAATATGTTCATTCCATTCATTAATTCACATTCAACCAATCAAACAGATAACCCATTATGAGCTCGCATCTGAAGTGGGGGTTGAGTGGTGTCCAGTCCAATCTCCCCACCACCAACAATGTGCTCGCCTCTATTCTCTGTCACCCCTTCCCCATCAATGGGGGCAAAATAATAAAATTCAAGATGGTTGTGTCACCTTACTTCAGGTCGACTGGCTGACTGACTACTCATCTCCAACCATGCACAAATAGGTCAAACATTTTAGGATTCTTCAGATCCCTTCATTCATTCACTTCATCCCATTCATTCAATCAATCAATCAATCATATAACATAAAATTATAATATATATAAGTAATAAATGGAACAGATAAGGTACAAACCTGCAAGGAGGTACGTTGTACATTTGGATGGTGATCCTGAACATATGTGGGACGAACCTTGTCGTGATTATAGACCAGCGGTGAAGAGGGTCGAAGCACATATCAACAAGATGTACGGCACAAATGTGTTGGTACGATCGCTACAGAGTATGTTGGGCGCGATGGCCTATATGAACTGGGTCAGCTACGCATCAGAGCTGCGCGGCCTGTCTCGCGAGCTAGACGTTCCCGTCGGTGCACTCGTCTTTATGCAGCTGATCTACGAGGTGAGCACCTGCTGCACCACGGCAATGTCTCGCGACCAAGATGGCAACATTGTCATGTCACGCACGATGGATTGGGACATGCTGTTGCTCAAGGACATCACGATCGAAGCCGACTTCCACGTGGGCGGCCGCAGCATTGGAGTGTACACCACGTGGATTGGATACGTGGGTGTGCTCACAGGCATTAGCCCCAAGGGCTTCGCCGTGGCCATCAACTACCGTCGTACTACCGGCGGCTCCTACTGGACCAACGTCAAGCAGTTGCTCAAATACTGCTGGCCCGTCGGATACCTGGTCAGGGAGGCTCTGATCACTTGCCAGACATACGGAGAGATCGTCCAGTTCCTCGGAAACGCAAAGATCATTGCTCCATGCTATATTACAATCGTTGGCAAGCGTGCTGGCACTGTCATGGCTCGCAATCCAACATCTGTGTTCCGTCAGAGTGTGCTGCCATCGACCCACGAGGAGGAAGTCGACCAGCACTTGCATGCCAAGCCAATCCTGGTGACAGATCAGGACTTCCTGGTGCAGACCAACAACGAAGAGGTCAACGACAACGAATACAACTTCCTGTTGTCCAACGAGCGACGATGCTTCACCACCGAGCGACTGGTCGTCCTGGAGCCACACAAGCGAACCGACGACAATCTCTGGAGCATCATGAGTGTGCATCCCGTGCTGAACAATCACACCATCTACGGATGTATCATCAAGCCATCGCAATACTCAATCGAGACTAGAGTCCCTCACGAAGAGTTTGGATTCCTCTAATCAGTCGCATGGGTGCACGCGAGCGCATCTATGATTGATCAATCGAGGGATAAAGAGAGAGTATATCAATGGCCTATCCACAATCAATGTACATTCATTCACAAGCCAATAATACATTCTAAAAGTAGTAGTAGTAGTAGCAACAACAACCCTGTTTATTAGACGTGGCTGATGGCCTGCTGACTGGACGACTGATGATGACTGCCACCACCTGCAGCACTTTGTTCATAGTCTGTGATCTCTTGACGTCGCTCGATGGCTTTGTGTAGGGAGTCCATGATGGGGTTGATGAGGACGGCAAGGTCGACCTTGCCATTCTCCATGAGCTTCTTCTTCCACGTCTCAAGGTTGTCGTAGAACTTGTTGATGTAGCTAGCAAGGTCGCGATTCTTCTTCTTCTGGGCCGCTGTTGGCGGACGACCCAGCATGTTGGGCAGGTAGGCACTGCTCCAAAAGTGTCGCAGCAACTCATTGGCCTTGTTAAAGTTCTTGAACAAGTCCTGTTTGAATCTACTCTCTCGCTGCTGATCCGACTCATTACGCGACTTGTCACTCCTGCATGATGATGCCAATATAATCTCATCCAGTACACTATTGTTCTGTGTCATCGTACGATCAAAGCTGCACCTCCAATTAGCAAGCTCATCTCTAAACAGTTCCTTTAATACAGTGAGGTTCTACACAAGTGGAAGGCACCAAGGTTAGCATGATTGAATGATTGAATGATTGTATGATTGAGTGAGGTGATGGGATGGGATGGATGGGATCATACCTCTTCCTTGTTACGCTCTTTTGAATGGCCTTCAAAGTATCTCCTCTGATCCTGGATCTTGAGCTTGGGCAAGTCTTCAGGTATAATTTGTTCCAAGTCTGGCAAGATAGCATGATCATGTAATATCTTTCGATTGTCCTTCAATATCTTCTCAAACTCCTCTGTGTTCAAATATCTATCTCTATCCTTCTCATTTGGTAATGCTGATGCGCTATATGTGATTGATTGTGTTAGTGAAGGCCTTGGCTTAGGCTTGGGCTTGTGACCTTTGATGGCATACTTGATATCTTTGGCACCAAGTACAAGTGCACTGTGTCTGTTGAACTTTCGAAGTAGTGGCAATGCATTCTTGAGTTTCTCAGGGTCTTGGTTCGGGTCCAATAGCAATCCATAACCATTTGATAAAGGGTCTTCGTCTCCCTCAGCCGACAAATCAACCAAAGGATTGATATCCATCAACTTCTTCTTCAATATCTTGATCTCTACAAGTGCGTGCGTCCAGTGTTCCATTCAAACAAGATTTGATTGAGTGATCAATGAGTCCAGTGATTGGAATGATTCCAGGTTAGCAAGTGAGCATTAATGACCCGATCAATCAATCAATCAATCAATCAAACATACCACTGTCCTCGGTCGTATCGTATGTTGAGAATAGTTCATCGGTTGGTGGATTGCGATCACGGTAATAATACTTGGTCTCGACGTATTTCTTCCAAAAGTCCTTCTCTGAGATCTTGTGAGGGACGTTGCCGCGATAGGCTCGCTCCACTGATGGATGTTGGATGAAGATTTGATTGATGATCGATGGCGTCAGACGATAGCGAACGGCGTTGACCGACTCAGAGGTGGGA
This sequence comes from Acytostelium subglobosum LB1, assembly GCF_000787575.1. Lineage (NCBI taxonomy): Eukaryota > Evosea > Eumycetozoa > Acytosteliales > Acytosteliaceae > Acytostelium > Acytostelium subglobosum. The sequence continues at coordinate 1,416,847 of NW_012236529.1, read as the reverse complement.
CGCACGTCCGACAGAATGATGCTGGGCATGCCGACCTGCTGCTTCTCTGGGCGCATCGAATCGTTGTTGAGCATCATCTTGCGTGACTCCCAAAAGTCGGCCTCGCTGATCACGCCGGCGCCCACCAGCGAATCAAACAGCTGCTTCAGTTCATCGTTTGACGAGAGCAGCAGCACACGCTGCTTCACCTCCTCCTCTGTGACTGTGCCGTTGCGGAATGTCTCGGCGACGCGAGGTGGAGGGGGGACGGGTGGCGCGCGGGATCGCTGGGCGGCCGTCGTCGTTGTGGTCGTGCTAGTGGTTGATGTCGCGTTTGCTGCTGGCTTTGCTGATGGCGCTGTCTTGACCACCCTTCCAGCAATATAGTCTCTAAACTTTGTAAGATCATCTCTTGCATTAACCATATGAGTGAATTCAAACAACAAGTCCTGTGTCTTATTCGGATCCTTTGGGTCCTTTATACTAAGTCTAAGCAATGCCTTTGCGCTCTTATTTGTTGATGTATATTGAGCTATTCATCATTCATCATTCATTGATTGTTTGATTAAGTGAGTGAGTCGTTCATTCAATCATTCATTTCATTCAATCAATGACATACTCCTTATCTCTGTGAAGTGACAATGTAGCGAAGGCTCTGAATGACCGACTTGTACCCATACTAGTCTCAGATTCGTACAGAACAGAGTACCTTGCTCCTTTGCAAACTTTGAATCTGCACGGTGTTCTACCAACTCGCCAGGTTCCTTTTTGAATTTCTCCATCAATGTTCTAGTAGTATGTATAACAAAGTAGTAGTTATAAACAATAATATTTATAACTACGTTGTTCTTGTCAACGGGCAAACTACAAGTGATCCCAAAACACCAAATTGGCTTGATCTTCAACTTCTCTCATTTTTCCAAAATGAACCCTGGGTTGGGCACTTCCACTTATTGTTCATTTATCCCTTCATTCATTCATTCATTACCATCTTGAATTCAAGTCATTCATTCAGTTCATTATCTCAAGACAAATATCTATAAGGTCATCAGGCATTGGATAAGAAACAACAACAATAGCAATACAACCAACAAAATGAATACGAGTCCTGCACCTACATCAATTCCAACAGCTACTCCTACAACTGTGACTGCCCCTGCTACACCTGCTACTGCCACGACAACTTCAACTCCAACATCTACCAAACAACATCATCCAGCACGTACTCATTCACAACCACATCATAGAGGTGGAGCAGGAGGCGGGGGCGGAGGAGCCGGAGGCCTCCAACGTCCACAACAACAATCAAATAGACCCAAACAGAACAAAGAACGAGGAGGAGGTGGAGGTGGAGGTGGAGGTGGAGGAACTCCACATAAGCATAAGCAACAACAAGCATCAACTGGTAGACCAAGTGATGCAAGACCAGTCGTCCAGGATGTGTCACATGACAAGGAGTTTGATGCAGAGCTTGAGCTGGCAGTTGCATTGAGTAAGGTTGAGTTTGAGAACCAACAACAACAGCAGAACCAGCAACAACCACATCAACTACAACAACAACAACAAAAGAAGTCAAAGAAGACACAAGTTGACATGACACACTTGATATACACAAAGAAGGATAAACCAACAGCATCATATTACAAGGATTATGGTTCTGGATCTGGATCAGGGCACTCTGGTCAACGCCATCATAACAATAACAACAGTGGCTACAGGTCATCACCATCATCCAACAAGAAGAAGGCATTTGACAACAGTGCCCAACGATCAAACCTATTCCTACAAGCCAAGTAAGTAGTGTTGACTGATTGAGTGATCCAGAGAGATGATCATCTGACACATAGTCAATCATTAGCTATCTGTTCAAAGTCAATGCCTATGGTAACTACAGGTCGAGTCTATCAAGTATGTGATCGAATGATTGATTGAATGTGATTGATCCTAACAATCATGCCCCATCTAGACCCTGACTACATTGCATGCTGGAACAGGATTGAGCAAGTGGAATACCTAACCAAGTCCAGCGAGTTCGTCTGTCCCATCTGTTTCGAGCCACCTGTGGCAGGGTATGTCCTTTCGACTGACTGATTGATCGGCATGATACTAACTCCTTTGGGAACTCATATAGTAAGGTTACCAAGTGTGGACATATTGCATGCTATGGATGTATATTGAGAAGCTTGTATCATAGTAGCAACTGTCCACTTTGTTTGAAACCAATTGACAGGACGGACTTGCGAAGTGTACATATATCAAAGGCGACAAAGTATGTGGAGAATGACCCAATCGAGTTACAACTACTTCGATATCGTGAGGGAACTACTGTGCCATACCTCGCGCAACAGCCCATCCCCTCGCTCATTTCATTCCCCGACGTTGGTCATGCCAACTCGGTGTTCTCTCGTTTCTCGATCATTCATGACATTGGACCAATCACCAAACTGGAGAAAGAGGAGCTGGAGCGCGCAAAGATCATGGCGCACAGAGAGGGCGAGGAAGAGACAGTGCGCTACCTCAGTCGTGCCGAGAGGGAGATTGAAGAGCGCGAGACTGCCTTCAAGAAGATGTCGGAGCAGAAGAGCATGGAGCATGGGCATTCCTCATCGTCGTTGTCCATCCCAACATCATCAATGTCCACATCACCTGGAGAACATTCGTTGGAGTCAGACGCATCAACGGTTGGATCACCAGACTCACTCAAACTAGCACAAGAGTACTTCTACAATCAACTCATGAACAATCAACAAGATGATGATGCGGCCAACACATATACATCAACAACATCAACAACAACTACCTCAACAACAACTTCAACGACATCATCCAACAATCAATCTAACAATCATAGCAACAACAACAACAAACATGTACCACATGATGTGAATGACAAGTTCTCTTACAACAGTCCACCAAACGAAGGATACCATTACTATTATCAATCAATTGATGGACAACCAATCTTCATGCATCCACTATGCATGCAGATCTTGTCAAGAGATGCCTATCTGCGATCACTCCAACAACTAGAGCCTGGCGTCACGCCAACACCACCATCATTACCCGATGTACTCAAGTCCAGGGTACTGGAGATGGAATCATTCGAGATCACAAAGAAGTCACGACACGTCTACAAGGCACTCAACATCTTGGCATTGACCAGTGAGATCAGCTTTGTCGAGATTGATCTGCAGTCGATTGTCCTGCGACAGGCACTGGACGATTTTGCTGGCGAGCTCAAGCATCGACGCGACATCCGCAACAACAAGAAGCGTGAGGAGACTAGGAAGGAGAAGAAGAAGGAGCGTGATAGAGCGATCGATATCAAGCGCTCCAAGGAGATCACGGAGATCTATGAGCGACAGATGGCTGAGGAGCGCGAGCGCAAGAGGATAGAGATGGAGATTGCCGAGCGAGAAGAGGCTGAGCGACTCAAGAACCAGCCTGCGCAGCCCAAGGCACCAAGTTTCCTGGACGCCATAACCAAGTACAAGTCACATGAAGAGGACTTCAAGTTCACATTGAAGGAGTCAACATCATCACGCAAACGACAATGATTAAATGAATAAAGAGGAGAAGATAAGTCCTAAGGACTAGCGAGTGAATGTTTATTGTGGCAACAATGTCATGAGGTCTAGAATGAATAGCATGATCATGTTCGACTTGACCTCGACGATATCCTCCCAAAAGATGATGGTCTGCGAGCCTAGTCTCCTTGCGACGGAGATGACGTACCTTGCGTTGGACTTGTTACTCTCGCCATCGTTTCGCTTCAATACCAACGAGTAGTCAATGCATCCTTTGCTCAAGGAGTTGAGCAAGTCGAGCAGGAATGAGGAGTCCTTCAAAGTGGAGTCGCTTAAAGACTTGATCGATGTGGTCTTGCCACTGGCCTGCACCTTGTTGTTGGCCCATGAGACCAGGTCTGCTTCGGTAATATCCTTTCCGTCCTTGCCCTTTAGATTGACCTTCTTGAGTACACTGTAGCGCATCATTTGCCAGACGAATGATAGAAGATACTTCTTGTTGCAATTGACAAAGTCGGAGCCGGAAATGCCCACCAGGATGAACTTGAGTTGCTTGCCGAGCTTGACGACATAGTTGCAGTTCTCAGTCATTGTGAACATGTTTGAAGGGTGCATGTTGACGGACTTCCAGTTGACAAGGCCTGGCGAGACCTGGTCCAACGCGCGCAGCAGTAGTAGGCCATCACGGAAGTCATCCAGACTTGATGTTGAGATGTCAAGAGTTTTCAGCCATTGTTTGGCGGCCTTCTCCTCGCTCGATGGTGCAATGTCTGGAGAAGTGATTGACTCCATTGGCTGGTCCTTTGGTAAGCTCAGTCCGGACTTCTTATCAAACAGCTGTGCAAGGAATAGTATTATACAATGTTGGTCGTTCCTTCTAATGTCTGCCTGAGTGACTATCGTACATCCAAGAGTCTTGCAATACTCCAGCATAGACTCCAATGTCTTGGTACTAGAGCTACTGTAATCTGGATACAACTGACTGAGCAATGTTGTGAAGATGTTCTCATCACTTGTGAACTCCTTGGATATTGGTGATTGGCCACCGCCAGCCAACTTGATAAAGTGGTTGACCCAACGCTTGATGAAGAGATGTGGCTCTAGTGTGATGAAGTTGTCCCAGCTCTCATCAGACTGGTCGCTATCCTTGTTGTTTCCTTTCCACAAAGCAGCCAACTCTGGATGATGTAGTAGTGATACTCGTTGAAGGAAGCCAATGTACAGTATCTCAAACAATAGTTTGAATAAGTTGTCATTGTTGCTGGACACCAAATCACTTCCATTGAAGTTGTTATAGCCTCCAAACACCTTGACCGAGTTCAATACCAATGCCAAGTTCTCATCCATATCGCTTGGTGAACATGGCTGTTGATGTAATGCTCTCGAATCGATACAATCATTTATAAAGTGATTGATCACATTGCTTTCGATTGATAAGTGTTAGTCAATGAGCGAACTAATGATCTGTTGATTGATTGAGACATACCAGAATACATGACCATCCCTGAGTTTGTCGGAAACACACTGGCGACATTGGAGTGAGAGTATGAGGTGGCCGGGAAGGAACTGGTTGATGTAGGCAATCATCTCGTACTCTTTGTTGATGAGTGATCCGATCGTGCAACGATGCGGCGCTCCCGTATCAACGACGGAGCCAACCGAGGCAAGAGTAGCCTCCAACTTCTTCTTCTCAAGCTGGATCAACTCTTGCTCCTTCTCCAGTTTCTTTTGTTCCTCTTGTTGTTGTCGGAACAGTGCGGCCTCCTTCTCCATGATGAGACTATGGCTCTTTTTGAGCTCGTTGCGCTCGACCTCTGTTGATGATCTCAGGCTTTGGTTGGACTTTCTCAGATCATCCAGCTCGCGTCTGAGCGCGTCTATCTCATCACGCAGAGAGCTGCATGTGTCACACTCGGCTGGAGGTTGATTCTTGATCTGATCCACATGTGCGCGCATCTCTTCCACTTGCTTCTTGTGTAGTTGTAACATGTTCACCAGGTCATTGTAGTCCTTCTCCTGTGTCTTGTGCACGTCGTCCATGCCCTTGATCTTCTCCAAGTGTTGCGCGCACTCCAGGCACTCGCGCTGCGACATTCTAATGAGCTCATCTTCATGTTCTTTGTTCACTCGCTCCAGGTTTGATTGATGCTCCACACACTCTAGACATGTCTTGGGCTTCCTCTGTTCGGCCAGTTCTCGTGCAATGTTGTCAAGTTCGATCTTGGCTTCCTCTCCCTTCTTTAGCTGTGCCTCCAACTCCAACTGCTTCCTGTTATAGTTCTCGTTCATCTCGTGCAGTTCATTCTCCAGCTTGGCAATATCCTCTTGCAGCGACGTCACTATCTTGTCCTTGTCGTCCAACTTTGATAAGAGTACATTGGCATTGTCCAACAGGTTCTTGATCTTGGCGTCCACCTCTGAGTCCTTGGATTGGAGTTGCTCGAGGTCACGTGACAACTCCTCAATCTTCTTGTTGAGCGACTCTATGATCTCATTATGATCACGCTTGAGCAGTGCGATGTTGTCATCATTCTGGAGTCTCAACTCGGCCAGCTCATCACGCATTCTTGACAACGTCTCGGTCATCTCGTTGATGGTATTATCGCGCTGGGCCAGGGCAGTCTTGAGACTGGCAGCCTCAGCTATCTGTTGAGCCAGGTCCTCATCATTCGCCGAGCAAGCGTTATGAACCAACTCCAATGCTTGGTACTTCTCCTCCAATGCCTTGATGCGAGTGGATAGCTCTGCGATCTCCCTCTCCTTCTGTGATTGATCATCCTTTGCATGTGCCAGGTCGCTCTCAGCCTGTTGTAGACGATCCTGGAGTGCCACGAACTCGGCCACATCCACACTCGATGATTTATGGACTGCCAACTCCTTGCCCATATCGTCCAACTCCTTCTTGAGGTCTGCAATTATCTGGTCTCGGTCGGCCAGTGTCTTGGACATGTCCAATGTCTTTTGCTTCATAATCTTGTCGGCATCCTCTAGCTTGGCGATGTTGAGCCTGGCCTCCTCCAAGTCATTGGACATTCGGGCTATATCCTGGTCCTTGTTCGCGACCTGTGCCTCCAATGCTGCCACACTTTGTTTGAGAATAACATTGTCTTGCTCGGCAGCGGAGTGCTTGGCTGTGATCTCTGCTAGCTGGCCCATCAGTTGTTCAATGCGGTTGTCCTTCTGTTTGAGCTCAAACTGCTGGCCATCCTGGCTACTCATCAGCTGGGCATAGCGCATGGCCAACTCCATGTACTTGGAGTTGAGATCTCGCAGTGTAGCCTCTGCCGCTGGGTCAGCAGCACGCTCAACCATAACAGGCTCAGTCGGCTTCTGCTTTGATTGTTGCTCCTGTAGCAGACGGTATTCGCTCTCCACCTGCTTGAGCTGAGCCTCCAGTTGGTTGTGTCTGCGCTCGGCCTCCTCTTGCAGGGCACTGATGGCCACTTGCTTGGCGGCCTGCTCGGCTTGAAGTGACTTGATTGAATCGTCCCTCTCTGTCTGGAGTTGTGCACAACTCTGTTGTAGAGTCTTGATCTCATTCTGCAGCAGCTCGGTGCGTTGCTGTAACTCTTCGATCAGGTTGCTGTTGGACAACGACTCCATCTCCAACTTTGTATTGAGCTTGGTATTAGTCTGTAGCTTCTCCGTCAGCTCCTTGATATCTTCCTGCAACTCCAACATCGATGTATTATTCCTTGTGAGTTGATCATTGACATCTTGATGTCTCTTGCCAATATATATTGCGATCAACTATGTTTGATTGATTGATTGATTGAATGAGTAAGTGATTGGAATGGTTCCATTGATTGATTGAGTGTTTGGAACTTACTAGGAGTATGGAACTACGCGATAGGTTCTGTGCGGATATCTCGATCTGCTTGGCCAACTGACTCTCGACCTCATCGATGTTGTGATCGGAGGAGTCGTCCGCCAACTGGATGTCACTCTCCTCCAAGAAGCTGGAACTCATATCATCCTTCTCACGAAGCTGAGACAACAACTGTTTGACAACATGATTGTTGTGATCGTGATCATCCAATCTAATCTGGTCCAATGCATCCTTTGACTCCTTGATCAACTTCATCTCCTGGGCATGATCATACCTCTCCTGACTCGTAGCGCACGCCAATATATTCTCCAACGTCACCTCAAAGTTATCCTTGAACATATTATACTCATCAATGATTGACTTCCTCGTGGCGATCTATGTCCACATCATGAGCGGGATGTTAGTCCTGGACACTCTGGCTGTGAGGGGATGGTTACTTACATCCTTGGCCAAACCAATCAAAGAGTTATTCTTGACGGAGAGGAAGTGATACTTCTCTTTGATGTGCTCTAACTCCTTCATGTCGCTCTCGTATTCGGTGAGCTTGGACTCGATGGACTCGTTGCGCTCGACCAGGGACTCATTCTCACACTTGAGTTTGATGATAGACTTCTCCATGCTTATCTCCTTGCTGCTCAGATCTTCAATCTCCTGGTGCAACTCATCAACATTGACATCTGCATTCTTCTTTGATGACTTACTACTCTTACTATACTTCTGTCTAATACTATTCATCTCTGTGTTGTTATCATTCATCTTCTCGACCAACATCTCATTGACCAATGTAGCCTCCTTGATATTAGACTTTAGTGTCTCATTTTGCTGCAAGTTGATTGATTGAGTGATCTAGTGAGTGATGGAATGATCCCTGACCTCCCTGACCTCCCTCCCTAGCCACATACCTTCTTGATGATGTCAGATTGAATCTTCTCATCATGATACCTCCTCTCATAGTCGAATAGTTGTGAGACTTGGTACTCGAGCTCGTTGTTCTTGTCGAGTAGCATCTTGCCAATCTCTGCGGCAAGTTGCACATCTTTCTCCCTCTCTTCCAACTCTTTGGAGATCTGCTCGAGTGTGGCGAATAGGTTGAGTGGCTGACCAGGGGAGCCCGGCGAGCCCACCGCCATGGAATTGGAGCGCTGACGGGTCTTGGAACCGAGTGTCTGGGGCGAACCTATCCAACCCAACTGCTGGATCTTCTCCTTGAAGTGGCTGACCATCTCCAGTGGCGGTGACTTGTGACTGAATGCTCCACGGGCATTTACCGAGGGCATTGGAGGTGAATGAGAATGTTTGGCAATTGATATTGGACTCATTCCATTTATACTTCCACCTCCACCAACTCCGCCACTACTATTATTATTAATACTCTCCATCTTTGGTGAAGTTGACATTGCAGTTGCCACAGTTGGTAATGGTTGTTGTTGTTGCAACTGTTGTTGTAGTAACTGCTGCTTCTTCTTTGATTTACTTGATATCATTATTAAAGTTTGTTTGGTTTGTTGTTGGTTGGTACTCTTTATTAGATCTCTTGATATTACAGGAACCTCAACTCTAAGTTCCAAGTGTATTGGTATGTGTATAAGATATCAGATGAGTCACTGAAGGCTACTAAAGTTAAAAGTTGAACCAATAAACTAATCTCTAAGTATTATTATGTATGTATGATGAAGATGAACTGTAGTAGTAGTAGTTGCACCATCCATTCATTCAATCAATCAATCAATGATTAAACAATGCATACTTAGCAACCTGTCCTGATCATCTAGCTATCATGACATTGATGTTGATGTTGATGATGTTGATGTGTTATAGAGGGTAACACACAACCCCCCACCTTTGATGTTGTTGTTCGTTAAGTTGTCCTTTCAAACATACACACACACTCTCTATCTCTACCTCTAAACAAACAATAAAACAACACCAACAACAACAACAATACACACAACAGAACCTAAAACAATCCATTTCCATTCACCCAATCAAACTGTCATCATCTGTTCCATTTGTTAAAGTTAACTTCAAAGCTAACAATGTCCTGTTATATGATCTTAGAGGTATTCAACATCTTTCTACCTTATTGTTGTTGGAAAGTATGAGTATGAGTATTAAAATGTAAGAGGTGTAGAAGTACTTGATCAATGATCCAGAGAGTTCTTAATAAAGTTGGAATTCTTTATGGTTTTGTCATGAAGACATGAATGACCAACAAACAAGAATGATTATCTATTTACTTCTTTCTTTAATGATTGGTTGATTGAATGATAATATATTAATGCTCAAGAACACTCACTCATGCTCCATTCATCCATCCATCAATCAAATCAAGTAGCACATGATGTAATGTGGTAACTCTACCAAGATGTATTCAAACATATTGCTCTAGCAACACTCACACTCCCACTCACACCCTCTCTGGAGATGAAGCTGAGCTGACGGAGCACATGATGGGATAGTGAATGAATATTAATGATAGATGGATGGATGAGTGAATGAGTGATTGTATGAGTGCACACAATCACTACTACCTCCACTCCACTCAGCTCCACTCAACTCCACTCAACCCAACTCAGCTCCACTCACTCTTACTTAAGAGTCATCATTAATTAATTTGAATGAACGTAATATAACAGAGAGTTGTAGAAGTAGCAAGGACAGGTCTCAAGATCAAGATAACTATAGTCTTTCAATCAATCACAACTCTCAGACCACAACGACGACGACAAAGTCAAATACGCGACGACAAATAAGACCACGACGACGACGACGACGAAGACCAGTCGATTGGGCAAACACCACTGGCAACAACATCAATCCCACACGACTGGCGGCAACAACAGTCCTAGCACATAACTGACCTCTCTTGTGCGTGGCGTCCACAAATCAAACACAACTGCACATCACAATGATACTGGTGTTTCGATATCTGTTGCTATTCCTGCTGCTCTACAACATAACCATTGTGAGCGCAAGGTTGCGACATCATCGATCCGTGTACATGTCACCAAACGGCTACGACTATGAGGGGTGTGGCAAGGCGCGAGACTCACCCTGCTTCTCATGGGAAGTGGTGTCCATCATGTACGGCACGCCGATGCACCCCGGCGTCGATCAACTCGAGTTGCTGATGGAGCCAGGCGACTACAACTACACGTCTTACTTCCGCGCCGACTTTGGCTATTTCATTTCAATGTTCATCCGACCCCTGCCCAGCTTGAACGGCGGTGACAACCGCATCGTCATCAGGTACGAAAGGGAGCTACTCAATATTACCAATGTGGCACTATTCCAGATGTACAATATAACGTTTCTTGGCAGAAATATGGTGGCCCGGCACAATGAACCATCACCGGATGGTCCGCTGGGCAGTCCACCGGCGGGCGAGAATAGCCCCGACCCAAGCGAAGACCCCAGCAACCTGTTCCCAAGCGGGGAAGATGGACCCTATCCTTACAGCAACTACCATCTCACCGACCAACTCTACAGCGTGGACATCAGGTTAGAGAACAGCATCGCCCTATTCAGAGGCATCATCTTTCAAACAAAGTCATACGGCAACAACCTCTTGCTGATACATACATGTAAGTGATGTGATCACTTCATTCATTCCAGGAACTATCTCACTCAAACTCTATCTATCAATCAATCATACTTAGCCAACCTTATAATGGATCGATGCTCATTCTTGAACAATCAGGGCAACTTCTTGGTGACGGCGGACAAGTCATATTTGACAATATTTAGGTCTAACTTTATTAGTAACCTCGCCGAAGCATTGGTCAATTCAAACAACTCTATTATAGCAATATCGCGTAGCCATGTAATTTACAACCGAGTCAATACAGGCTTTGCATTGGACATGTCAACAACATTCGCCGTGGGCTACTGTCGCTTCACCAAGAATATATCAAAGCTTGGACTATTCTTTGGACTCAAGGTCACCATGTCCGTGGAGCGAACAATATTCTCGGACAACTGGTCCGACGTATCCACAGCCATTTCAATATTATCAGAGTACAGTAGTTCATTGTAAGTTGATCGATCAATCATTCCATCAATCAATCAATCACATCAACTGACATGTCATCCATTCATTAGTTATGAAGTATGTATCTTTGAGAATAATTATGGCACTGGCAATTCATTGTTTGGAACATCAGCTCAGGTTACATTGTTGCAACATTGTTGGATAAGGAATTCACCAAAGTTATCAATCCTCATATCGATCTATGGCAATGGCGCCGCACTATTCTACGATTGCGCCTTCACCAACATCAGTGGCATCCTCATCTCATCCGACTCGACCACTCTAATAGTACTATTTGAATGCAAGTTCACATGTAAGTTGACCAGTTTGATCAAGTTGATTATCCATGCATGGACCATATCTCACACATATACTTTGGATCACTACACATAGATGTTGAAGGTAGAATATTGGAATCTTATGGCAAGGGCACGGTATTGATGGTGTCCACACTTGTGACGACATGTAGTTCATTCGATAACTTGATCACATTCTCAAATAGTATAAGAGCCTATATTTATGGAATTAGATTGTTTGGAGGATATGCATCGGCATTCATAAAGAACGACTTCCAATCCAATCTGATCATACATGAAGGATACTTCTATGGCACGACCGCCCTGACCAGTCTAATAGTATGCTACAAGAGCTATCATCTCAGATTACAATTCTGTTACTTTGGACATCTCCAAGGAATATATGTACGTGTCCATCACTCAGGAACCATTCCACCCTGACCCTAACCCTTACCCTACCCTCATCTTAGAATGGAGCCTTGCTTGAGATTGATGGAACTGGATCACTTAGCGTATACGCGAGTAATATTGAGTACAACTTCTCACCTTATGGACCATTCATTTATGTGATCGATACAGATACTTTGTTGTTCAATCGTTGCCAGATGAACTTCTCAGTATGCACATTCCAATATAATCATGCTCAGACATCTGGTGCATTGATCTACTATGAGACGCGATCAGTCTGTCCATTCAGATGCTCCAACTGCTTCATTGCGGCCAACACCGCGCGATATGGCGACATCACCAACACCGACTATTACAACTTTAGTGTTTCGATGCCCACTCTTATCTCCACGCCACAGACCATCCAAGTGGTCATCATCGCCAATGATGCATTTGGCAATCGATTCAAAGGCAGGAACGACGTCACGTTCACCGTGTCCGAGTCGTGTCCCAATGTCAACCTCACGGGCATTCGACAGGTGCTACTCAATCGCGTTGGAATGCAACTCATGTACAATCTGGTGCTCAGCGGTCTCCCCGGTTCGACCTGCGACATCCAATTCTCCTCGATGCCGCCAGCCTTTAGCGGGCCTCTCTACCTGCGTGTGGGCTTCCGGCCCTGTCCTGCGGGCTCCAGCGAGTTCTTCTATCGCAACCAGACGCACTGTTTCAAGGTCGGTGGACTGAGCTTCGCGCCCTACCTCTCGCTGGTGCTCCTGCTTGGTCTCGAGGTGCTGGCCATCTTTGCATGTCTGGGGGTGGTGATGTGGAAACGCAAACATCGATTGATCGTGCACTCCAATCCAGTGTACTTGACCGTGGTGCTCATTGGATGTCTGGTGATGATCACCTCGATCATCTTGTTCAACTTTGTTTCCAAGGCCATCTGCATCTTTAGGATTGCACTACTTCCACTCGGACTATTCATCACATCAATCTCTGTCGTTGTCAAACAATGGAGGATATGGAGGATAAGGAAGCAAATGAGTTTCCAGAAGAAGAGAACGGTATGTATCCCCCATCTCCCAGCCATTGGTACTCTTCGTGCGAACATCTCAACACTTGACTGACGCCATTCATTCAAACAATCAAACAGATACGAACAAGCTACTTCTTCAAGTTCTTTGCAATCCTAATGATTATTCCAATTGTAAGATTGATTGATTGAAAGGATGATTGATCAATCACTAACATCCATCCTTCCATCCATCCATCAAACATTCATGCTCATAGATTATCATTTCACTTAATATTACATTATCACCGACTACACCCATCAACAGGGTATCATTCGCCAAAGGACAAGTCGACTTAGTATGTCCAGTTGGTATATCAATTCCATTCATTATCTCTAGTTTATCATATTTGGTAAGTATTGGTAATCATACAATCATTCAATCACTCAATCACTTAATCAATCAATCATTACAGGCGACATTATTATCACTTTCTTGTATCCTTGTTTTCAAGGCCAAGTACTTCCGGGCATCACCTGGTACATTCAACGAGCCAACCTTCCTTGGATGGCTGGTATGTATACTCTCAAACCATGTCAAGGATGTCAATCAATCACTAACTTTATTAATCATTCAATCAATCAAATATTATAGATATATAATTATCTTATTATTATTATTATATTGATTCCACTTCGATTCTCTTTCAAGAACGCCGATGCACAGTTTGTTGTAATCTCTTTGGCGGTCTTCTTCTATATTCTATGTACCATACTCCTACTCTTTGTACCCAAGTTCTACCTAATCTTTGGAAAGGAGCGTGCCTTGTCTTCTGTAAATATCATCCATCCACTCATCCATTCAATCAATCTATCAGTCATGTCCACTGACACTCAATCAATAACACAGATGAAGAAGTTCATTGAGGATCAAGAATTACAATTGGAACGTAATAAGGATGTATTGACATTTTATATGATGTATGGCAATCAAGAGGGTAACCTTAACTTTGCCAATCACGATATATTCTCGCCGGATCCACCAACACCGGATTCAATGTCGGATCGCGCCACACCTCCATCGCCCATCAACATCAGTCAAACAAGTGGTGGCGAAGGCATTCAATACGGCCTGCCCAATCCAAACAAGTACCGAACACCATCGCCAATGTCGACACCATCGGCACGATCTCCCCTGCGAGAGAGTGTCATCAACATCAACTCACCCAATGCCAACCCTGCCAACTCGACCGAACTCCTTGACAACAATAACAACAACAATAACAACAACAACAACAATATTATTGGCAGCGGCAACAACAGCAGCAGTGGTAGCAGTAGGAGCAGGAACAAGAGCAACAGGAACTCACCACCGATCGCATCATCCAGTGGTCATGGATCATTGGATAACTCTCGCAACAACATCAACATCAACAACAACAATAATAACAATAATAATAACAACAACAACAACATTGGAGGTGGACCATCATCTTCAACCTCATCATCAATACTCCACTCTCCAATCGATTCGCACGACCACACTACTGGTGGCTTTCAACAGCAACAACATCATCACTCCACCAAGAAGAAGTACCTGTCCAAGTCTGAGCCCAACTCGCCGCTGACCGAAGCCTTTGCGCATCAGAACGAGCTGGTGTGGGAGCAGGACAAAGAGCGTCGGAAGAAGAAGCCACGACCAAAGAAATAAAGTGACTATGATCCATGGTGCTTGCTAACTATATGTGTTCATTCATTCAATCCAATCCAATCCAATCCAATCATTCAAGCAGAGGTTGATTGCTGTTGCTTGGTCTGCTCCTCCTTCTCGCGCTTCAGGATGTTGCTAATGTAGAACTCGCCAGCCTTGTAAGATGAACGGACCAATGGACCTGATGCCACATACTTGAAGCCCTTCTCCTCAGCGATCTTTTGGAACTTGGCAAAGACCTCTGGTTCAACATACTCATGTACGCGCATATGCTTCTTCGTTGGTCTCATATACTGGCCCAACGTCAAGATATCGACATCAATCTTGCGGAGTTCTGTTCCATGAAGTAAGTTAGTTAGTGACACTGGACTGGATTGAGTGATTGAATGAGTTGACTGCACATACCATCCATGGCGTGGATGACTTCATCCTCGCGCTCACCACAACCAAGCATCATACTGGTCTTGGTGAGTAGGGTTGGCTTGACCTTCTTGGCATGGGCAAGTACGGCAAGTGATTGTCTAAACTTGGCACGTGGATCACGAACATAGCTTGAGAGTTCCTCAACTGTCTCGATGTTGTGGGCATATACCTCAAGTCCCGATGTGGCCACACGTTCAACACATTCCAGGTTGCCCTGGAAGTCACCTGTCAGGCATTCCACGAGGATCTTTGGTGACCTATGGCGAGTGTTAGTTGAGATAATGTCCGGCCAATGGATGATGGTACGACTTACTTCTGCTTCACTCTTCTGATTGTCTCGGCAAAGTGATCGGATCCACCATCGGCGAGATCATCACGGTCAACTGATGTTAGGACGACATAGTCCAATCCCCATCTGGAGATGGCCTCGGCAGTGTTCTCTGGCTCGTTGATATCCAATGGCTTGGGCTTCTTGCTTGTCTTGACCGAGCAGAAACGACATCCACGTGTACATTCGTCTCCCATCAACATGATGGTGGCAGTGGCAGTCTTGTGTTCACCGCCACCCCAACAATCAGAGATATTCGGACATCTAGCCTCCTCGCACACTGTATTCAACTTTAGTTCTCTAAGATTATTCTTGATACGCTTATAATCCTCTCCTGCTGGTATAGGTGTCTTGAGCCAATCTGGAAGTCTCTGTCTCCTGTGTTGTATCCGTGTACAATGTACATTGTGTCAGTGAGTGATTGATTGATGAATGAGCGAGTGACTTGGTGTGACTCAACTTGACTTACGGTGGTCTGCCTGTTGCCGCTGACTTTGCCTTCTCGACCACTGTCTCTTTGAGTTCGAGTGCCTCCTCCACGGTCAACTTTGCATCATCGCCACCAACAAAGTCTTGAAGACTTGGTCCACTTGCAAAGAGATCAGTATACTTTGTCTTCTTTGTTGTTGTTGATGTCTGTTGTGTTTGATTAATCACATCTATATTATTGCTATTATCATTATTGTTGTTGTTATTTATGTTGATATTTGTGTTGTTGTTGTTGTTTGAGTTGTTGTTGATGTTTGTGTGTGACACTCCACAACCACTGTAGTATCTCAAGAATGATGATGTTGGAGATGACCTAACCAACAACTGTCTTGTGAGTGGTAGTGATAACATTATTATCTGTTTGTATATCTATGATTGTTGTTTATCTGTGAATGTTTGGAAAGTTCAATTGATCAATCACAGATATATATCTGTATGTTTGAGAATGAATGTATGAATTATATTGATGGTCCCAACAATCATCATAATAGAGTGCCAAAACAAATAGATAAGAGTTATAGTTTTGTCGTTTTTATCAATTTTATTGGTTTTGTCGGGATTGATGATGGGGCTTTGTCGGTCGGGCGGTGTTTGTTGGGACCCAAACACTCAAACCCCCACAATATCATCACTCTTCTGATCAGTGTTTGTGTAACCAATATCAATATCAATGTCATCGTCAATGACAATGAATACACAAGTCATTCTTCCATTTCAATTTACAACTTATCATCATGATGAATGTTAGCAAATCATTGTTATACTTTAGAAATACTGTTAGGGCGTTGACAACTTCAACGTCAACACTGACATCAACTCCAACAACTCAACAATGTACAGCATCAACAAGTATGTCCAATCGACCAATTATACCATTATCATATATATACTTGGATAATCTACCTTATAAAAGATCATCAGAATTACAACAACTATTAGTTGAACGTCAACAAAGATTGAAGGCAGCACGTGAAGCATCAACAGCTGATGATGTCAATGTTACAATCTTAAATGAAGACTTGATGTTATTAGTTGAACATACACCAACATATACAAATGGTAGAAGAAATAAGGGAACGCTGGGTATCGATCAATCAACATTACTCGGTGCCGACTACTTTGAGTCCTCACGAGGAGGTGAGCTCACCTACCATGGTCCCGGACAACTCGTCGCTTATCCCATACTCGATCTAAGACAACAACAAGTATGTTACCCCATGGAATCATTCCACCCCCACTCACCCTGGAACTATTCCAATCACTCACCCACCACTCAATCACATTGAACTAATCCAATCCAATCCAATCCAATCAATCAAATAATGTAATAAGTTGACACTTAGATGTTATGTCTCTACACTTGAGAAGGCGATAATAGCCACTTGTGATCAGTTTGGAGTGAATGCAAAGACTACGGAGAATACTGGTGTTTGGGTCGATGATCAGAGAAAGATAGCGGCAATAGGTGTACAATATCAAAGATTTATAACATCACATGGATTGGCACTCAATTGCAACACGGACCTAAACTACTTCAAACAGATTGTTGCATGTGGCCTCAAGGACAAGGACACTACATCTCTGGCCAAGGTGTTGGGAGACCCTTCACTCAATGTACAAAGGGTCGTACCAGCATTCCTAACATCGTTTGGCAAAACATTCCATCGATCACTAGTACCTCTCGAGCAAACCAACCCTGACCTACACGAGGCCATCAACCATTTTGTCAAGACCGGTGTCGCGCAGCCCTTGCTCCAGGGTCCATCACGTCAATGATTCATCGATTGATTGATTCATTCATTAATTCACATATAGCTTAACATTGCTATCTCCTCTCGCGCACACTTCCATGTTCCGTGTTTCCGTGTTTCCACCCTTGCGCGCCTCAACAACCACATCTCGCGAAATAAAATGACAAGTTATAACTTCATCTTGTTCACTTGACGACTCCAACGACAGATACATGGAGATACTATATACACATTCACATAATGACCTGTCTAGGTATCTTCAATATCTCAACAGATTGTTACCATCATCAACATCAACATCATCTGTTGATGAATGGTCTGAGAGTATTAGTAGTGTAGTTAACGACATCATTGATAATGATAATATACATACAACTTCTCCCAAATCATTCTCTCCGAATGATCTTGATAGCTTATCAACTGAAGATGATGATGACGAAGACAACAACAACAACAAAAATGTACTTCAATCAATCAACAACAGATTACATGATGTAACACCGATCACAGATTCAAAGGTATCCATCACAAAGATACATAATGTCATAACAATACTTGAAGTGCTCAAGTCGATCTCTACACTCTTAAACAAACACAACGACACTCTCTTGTTGTCGATCAATGTATGTTGTGTCCTGTCCTGCCAGCTCATTGCGCTCTCAATCACTCATTCAATCAATCACATTATAGAACCAGAAACTTATTAAACTTGCAATGGATGTTGTTATTGGATGGGGAGTACTACCTTGTCTACAACGTGGCGTTGGACTGCCCCCTGTCAATAGACTTGCTTTGCCAAAAGGTAACACAGACACTCTCTCGCGATAGCGCCACTGGGCCGTGGCAACTTGAAGCCTCTCACTCACTCACAACAACACACACCAGACTCATGCAAGATGGACCAATCAGAGATGATGCTATACTCATGGGAGCGCAATGGTCAGACATTCATTGGCACATACCTCTTTGCAATCACAAAGGACATGTTGGGACTTCGCGCGACAAACCTCGACTTCAACGCCATTATAATCTCTAGATACCTACCCGATGTATTTAGTGCGTTGTTACAATTGATTAACGTGTCGCGACAATATTCATCATTGACAACCGATGACAAGCAGTACTGTGCACAACAGATTGATGTACTACTGTTTGGTGTGCATCCCGAGCTCATATTCGAATCATTGACGATGCTCCTGCAGGCGGCTGGCAGTGCTGTGGATGAGAGTGGCGCTCACGTGGCTGCGCCCGCCTGGCTGCCCAAATGTCTGTCTCTGATGCTGTCCAAGTGCTTGACGCGACCACATTCAATCGCCACATTGTTCAACACAGTGCTCCAGCCACAGCCTGGCAAAGACCTCAACAACTCGATGCGTAGTGTCGTCCGTCTAATCACTTCGACGCCATCTTCAAATCAGACGTCGTCCAATGTGGACGACTACTATTCAAAGATCTGTCCTCAACTCATTGCAATACTACATCGACGTAATGATCCAAAAAGTGGCATTGCCCACGAGAAGGTCATTGAGACCATAGTGCTCATCGTGGATACAATGTTACGAACTCATTCCAATGAGACATTCAAACATCTCATCGATCCAATCATTCAGCCACTCATTCAATTCAAGGTGTTCTCCAAGCGAACACCATCATCATCATCATCTGGCACGTCCATTGATGAGGGCATCATGATCAAAGAGGTGGATCTATTCCATTGCATTGAAGATCTTCATAAACTACTTTCTAGGCTCTCAACCAATCAATCATTGTTGGCATACTTGACACTGAGTGAGTACTTCTTGAACCATTCCAATCACTCAATCACTGACTCACCTCTCCCACTCTCCTCCAAGCCATTCCAACATTGTTCCAACTACATTGTTTCCTTTCCAAGTCGATATCATCACTGAAGACATCATGTAGCGAGATACTATCGACTTACTTCAAGTTCTACAACAACTCAATCATTCAATTGAAGAATCTGATAATTCCTCCATCAGACGCAGACGAGACTTCAAAGACAACATCTGACACATCATCAACAACATCAACATCATCATCTCAATCAGAGTCAAAGTCAGACAAATCATTATTGGAACTGGAGGATATCATGTTGGATGCGAATGATGAGGACGAGGAATTGGAATGTTTGTCATTCGCAATGGGCGGGAATGGTGGAGTGGTGGCCAAGTACATACCATACTTTGAAAGGGACTTCCAACGCGAAGCGGAATGCCTCGTACAAATGCTTCAACTGATGAAGAATGACAAGTTGGCTGGCGATCTCTTCATTGACCTACTTAACGAGTTTGCAATGGTGGAGCAAGGCGTCAAGAAGAGCTCATCCAAGCGCTACTTTGTCCTCATGCAGTTCATTGTGATCATCAGTGAGCAGCTGGGTGCGGCGGCCATCAAGAACGTCGTCCAGGTGTGCACGCTGGTTCGCGTCCTGCTTCAGAGGTCGCTGGAGAAGATGGCTAAACAGAAGGAGACAGAGGATGATGTGGAGACTATCACCATCGCCCTTGGTATCCTATCGACCCTGCTCATGGGTGATATCAAGGTCAAGAAAGAAGAGGAGCTACTGGTATTCGACATGTTGTCCATGATGGAGAAGTTAATAATGCATCCAAATGAAGTCGTCTCTGCGATGGCCACACAGATAACGACGATCATCACAACAAAGCAACCTACATGGCTGGAGCAAGAACCGTCTGATCATAATAGCTCATCGGTAGAGTTGGACGATGCTGCCACACTCAAAGAGATACTTGAGGACCTCTCACATCCGTTGTTGCCAGTGCGTGCACACGGACTGATTGAGCTCAGAAGGTTAGTTCTGCGGTCCAAGCACTCAACCCTAGTCCAACGTAATCTAGATAACATCATCGATGTCTTCAAGACCCAACTCAATGATGAAGACCCGTATGTTACTATCACATGTTCAAGTCCGATACATCTCACTAACTCCAATCATTAGATTTGTATATACATGTTCGATCAATGGACTAACAGCACTTGGAGACATATTTGGAGCAAAGATCATACCGATATTGACTGCTCAGTTCAATGATGTCAAGTTCAAGGAAGACAGGCGAATGAAGATTGGCGAGTCATTGGTACAGATATCCCAACGATGTGGTGACGCCTTACCTCAATATTGTATGTCACTCAATCAATCACACGGCTCACTCATTCAATCAATCAAACTAACAATCGCAATCACAACCACTAGCATCCAAACTATTCCATTCATTCTTCTTGGGTTGCAGGGATAATAGTGTTGGTGTTAGAGCCAGCAGCTTGTCCAACTTGGCCACATTGTGCGAGTTGCTAAAGTTCTCAATCGATCAGTATATGGTAGAGCTGTTTGGTTGTTTGGAGGGTATATTAAGAAGTGAGAAGGAGGTTGAAGTAAGACGTGGTGCAATATTCGTATTCCAACTATTGCTTAAAGGTATTGGAATGGAAGCATTCTCATTAATACCAGACCAACTTAAGAATATCTATCAAATACTCAAGTTCATCGAGTCCACTGACAAGGATATAGTATGTAAGCATCATGCTGTAATGGCACTTCAAGAACTGGATTCGATCACTAGGCAATTCATCTTCCCTACATAATAAAAATAAACACCAACAATCTACTTTCGGTCCTGTTCGGAACCTGTGAGCGCAATAGTTTGCCCACCCAATATTGTCACCAGGAGAGTTGTCTCAGCCCGCACTTCCTATTGTTCACCAAGATCGAGTGTGGTTGGTCCGATGATTTAATTGGCTGCAGCCTGATTGGCTGATGAAGATTCAATGATGTCAGTTGGATGAGGAGGATGCAGAACAAGCAAGCATTGTGTGAGATTGTGCTGAAACTCGAAACTGTCACAGAGATAGTTTTGGAAGCCGCGATAGGACTTCAGGTTGGAGGTGGCCTTTTTCTTGTCAGCATTGTAGGTCTTGGATTTCAATGTGATGGCATTTTGCTTATCCACTATCTGTGCATCGTTATGGATAGCATGGGCCACTTGTGTGAGATAGTCTTTTTCATCCAGTAGCAGTATCTGGTACTCGTCCTTCTGGGAGTCAGTTAGCTCATGCTGTCCACGAGAGTATATATTGCTGCTGGCGAGATTGGAGCTCCTGTTCTGTTGTGGTGATTCCAGAGTAGTAGATCCTGGAATAATATCCCTCATCTGCCTCAGGGCAAACACAGACAATCGAGATAGGGCCCTCTTTGGGATTGATGGCCCTGAGTCTTGTGACGACTCTAGAGATGGTTTGACTGGGCAATGCACTATGATCTCTGGAGACAGTGACTTGAAAAAGGATGCGAGGAGTATAGATGCTGTCGGCTGAGGCCAAAGAGGACGAAGTTGGTTGGTAGTAGGCATCTGACATTGTGATATCCCCAAAGCTCTTGTAGTCTGAGAACTTTTGTGTCACTCCACTGATGGTCAAAGTTGATTTGAGGCGAGTCTTCTTGTCAATGATATAATGTGTGCCTGGCTCAGATAGTTTGTTGTGTGCCCATATCTCGTAGAGTTGGCCCTACAGACTTGATTTGACGACGTCTGGTTGCTGAAGGAATTCGACAAGTGAGACCTTCAAACGAGAAACAGCCGATTTGAGCAAGCTGTTCTTGACGTATTCTGAAGCAAACTCCAGTCCATCAAGATCATAGTTGTCATCAACGCGATAGTGGATGAGTTTGTGCGACACCGTGAGTTCTTCCTTCAGAGGTGCATGCAGTATCTTAAGTGCGTCCACGCGTGACAATGCCTGATCCAATGTGTCTTGAGCAGTTTGTTGAAGGACATGGCGGACAATTCCTCCCCATATGAGGTATCGATTCTTGGCTTTTTCATCTGAGTGACCCATGAACTGTACCAATGATGAGATTTCCTCCCATGACCACTTGGGAAGATACTTGACCCAGACCTTGTTTAGGTTGTTCCCAATAATGTCACCAGGTTTCTTCCAGAACTCCTCGCATAAGTGTTTGGCGGCAGGAGAAGTGACTAGGATGGTGAAGCAAGGAATGGTTGGTTGTGGTGCAAACCCATCGACAAAGTAGAGCATAGATTCTCTTGAGAGGAGGTCCAGTGGAATGTCATTGATGGAGCGGTAGGTGAGTAGGATTGGCTTTCCATCTTTGTCATAGTGGAAGAAGAATATTGATCCATTGTAGTGGATGCTGTGGTAGATGACTGTATACTCTGTTGATAATGAGAATGTTAATGACCAGTTGGTTATTGATGTGACCTATGTCATGACCTACTCATGTCTTCTTGAGATAATGCCCAGAGCAGGTACGGAAAGAAGGTAGATTTCCCAATGCCAGCATCTCCACATATGTTGATACCAAAGTTATTGAGGTCTGACATTAAATCTTTGATCAGATCCACCATTCCTTCGTATGACTTTCTGACAAGGATACTCTGGACTTCCAACATCTTGGACGGCAAGCGCAACACAGTTACGTTGCCTGTTTGTTCGAGATTTGTTGATGAAAGGTTCTCCCAAAGCTGTTTGAAACCAAACTCTAAGGAACAAAGTCAGTAACCGCTCGAACACATCACTCGCTTGACGAGATCTCATTTGTACTTACGAGCTTGGCCACCACCTCCTGCAGCACCGGCTTGAGTGTGTATGTTAGTTAAGGGATATTCCTAATATTGAATGAAGATATTGCGCAAATGTTTATTGTACTTACAGGCTGGGGCTGGTATAACTACTACCACACCGAGTGATCATGAACATTCCTTGGTAACTCTGTCAAAAGAGTTTGATTCGATTCTATGGGCTGAGGCTCTTGGTTGATCGCTGTTCGTTGCAATGAAAAGGCGTTCAAGGCCAGTTGTTGCGCTTCTTGAATGTTGTTCTTGATCCATGTCCGTAAACCACTGATGTTGATGATAGGTGTGGTAGTTGGAATCTCGATTGCTTGGTTCGAGTCATTAACATAGACCCAAATATTGGAAGTCATCGTGAATGCTGTTGAGTTGGGATATGTAGAGTGAAGAGACGAGTAGTAACTGTTGTTGTTGTTGATGTGTGAATAAAGAATGAGAGATTCTTGTCTGTGCCTTGAGTAATTTGTAGAAGTTCAAGGATTTCACAACATACAATTAATATTCTTTTATAAGTTTTTTTTTTTGAGTTTGAATGTTGACAGTATTCTAATCTATTCATTTTTTTTTATTTATTTTATTTTTTGATTATTGTTCGATTCCCTCAAGTGGTAACCAGGCGACCCAAAAATAAATTATCTTTGATAAATCATTGAATATTACGATTTTTGCACAAAACCGAGGTAAAAAACGAGTTGATCATCAAAAAGGTGCCGTAGCTCAGTGGTAGAGTAGAGGATTGCAAATCCTTTGGTCGACGGTTCAATCCCGCCCGGTACCTTCTTTTTTAAATTTACAATATTTTTTTAATAATTACTAGGTTACTCATGTACTTCACGAGTCACATCCTGGCCGGACGACCAGTCAACATCAAGAATGAGATGGCCGAGTTCACTACCAAGTGGCACCTCAGCACTCGCAACAGCGACATCCGTCTTCCGCCTCTGCCGCCAACTATCAACAAATACTTGGTGGCCGAATTCAGAGGCCTACAGTAGAAAAGAAAAGAAAGAAAAAAATCAAGAAAATTCAAAATCGACTAACTTATATATATTATCCCGCCTCTTCAATGACGCCAATTTATTTGCAATAATAATAAACTTCCACTCTAGTCAAAAAAAAAAAAAAAAATCATGTACTCTCCCATACTCTCCCGATCAATCATATGAGAGCAGACGCTGACTGCACTCTCTGTGGCAACTCCAGCACAGACCAACCCTACAATGACTTCTTCTTTGACTGCAGCAAAGTGGCGACCCAAGAAGCCATGCGCCCAGCCTTAGACTTGGTGAAGCAACGCTCTGGTATCAACGTCAGAGAATGGAACATCAAATCACTGGACATCTCCACGAAGTCTCGTCGCCCCAACCTTCATTCATCACCTCATGGCATCATTGTCAACTACCTCTGCACTAATCGCCAACCACTCTTTGGCAA
>NW_012236529.1:1374232-1391918 GCF_000787575.1 Acytostelium subglobosum LB1 | reverse complement strand
GCTTGGTGTGCACCGAACTTACCCTAAGTTTTTTTTGAGTCTAAAGGTGTGTGAGTGTGATTGAGAGTGATCATTCTTCATCTTTTTTTTTTTTTTTTTTTTTTATATACACGTATATTGTTGTTATTAATGTTTGTTTGATGATCAACGAGTGTTGTAGTTGTTGCAACACATCGCTTGGTGGTCCTGCGCAGGTGTGCAGGACCCCCAGGCCATTTGAAACTTACCATGAAACGCAGATAACTCTACCATATGGTAGATGACCCGCACTTTTGGGTAAGTTTTTTGTTACGTTACCTCATGCAAAATGAACCGGCTCATGCACAACACTTCTTCGTTTTTCAAGTTTATTTGTGCAGACTATTTGTAGTGATCCTTCAAGTCCCTCCTCCGCCAGGAGTGGCGTTCCCTCATGTCCACGCTAACGAGTCACATCCTGGCCGGACGACCCGTCAACATCAAGAATGAGATGGCCGAGTTCACTACCAAGTGGCACCTCAGCACTCGCAACATCGACATCCGTCTTCCGCCTCTTCCGCCAACTATCAACAAATACTTGGTGGCCGAATTCAGAGGCCTACCGTAGAAAAGAAAAGAAAGAAAAAAAAAAAAAAATGAGGAACTGTCTGTTGCTAGATCACTCAATCTAGCAAAGTCAATACATCAACTCTCAATCAACAACAGCAGCACTCAGGTGAGTGCCCTGTCACAGATTACATTTAATTTCAGTGTAAGACATCAGAAAATAAAAGATTTATTAATAGACTCTAAGCATGACAGATCCATGTGGTGGGATGGTGGCAGAGGTGAAGCTTCCGGTGAACTGGCCAAGGTCGGTCTCAGCCCACAGGTCACGAACGGTCATTGCTTGGTTTGGTGATAACCAGATGTCACCCCAGTTGAGCTGGATGGTGAAGGTGTTAGTGTCGTCGGCGTTGAAGAGAACGACGGCACGGGATCCATCGGCAAGTGGACGGGCCCAGATCTGCTGATCGCCCTGGTTGAGCGACTTGACGAGAGTGCCTTGAGTGCCCAACTTGTCCTGGTTGACGGCAATAACCTCCTTGGCAGTGTAGATGGCCAGGGTGGCGGCGTCGACGCTTCTCAAGTCATTGCCAGCAATGAGTGGAGCGGCGAGCAAAGACCACATGGAGAAGTGGGTGGTGTACTCAAGGTTGGACATGCCTCCGTTGCCAACCTCCAGCATGTCTGGATCGTTCCAGCCGCCAACACCTGAGTATGAGGCGATTGGGATCTGGGCATAGAGGATCTGAAGGAATCTGTCCCAGCTGTCGTTGATGTCGCCGGTGGTTCTCCATGAGTTGCCTACGTCTGGGCCCCAAGCCCAAGGGTTGTCGACACCCCAGTTGCAGAGCGAGAAGAAGATGGGTCTTCCAGTGGCGTTGAGGGCCTTGGACATGGTGGTGTACAGATCAACTGGGTTGTTGTTGCCAGTGTTGCACCAGTCCTCCTTCAAGTAGTCGACGCCCCATGAAGCGTAGGTCTGGGCATCAATAGCCTCGTAGCCCTCACTTCCTGGACGGCCAGCACAGGTCTCAGTTCCAGCACAAGTGTAAAGACCAAACTTCAAGCCCAAAGAGTGGACATAGTTGGCAAGGTATTGCATTCCGCTTGGGAAAGTAGTTGGATCACTGTTTGAGTTGGGAGGGGGAGATGATCAGTTGGCCAGCCAACATTGTAGATGCGAACTACAATGAGTTGTACTTACGATTGGATGACACCGTTGCTGTCTCTGGAGTAGGCCCAGCAATCATCAACATTGACGTAGTTGTAACCAGCAGCAGCCATACCGTTTGTGGCGATGGCCTGAGCCATCTGCATAATGATGGTCTCATTGATATCACAACCAAAGTGATTCCAACTGTTCCATCCCATCTGAGGAGTCAGACCTATTGATTGAACGATGAAGCATAGTGTTAGGACAGATTGTTGACCAGTCAAAATGTGTGTTTGAGTGATTGGTGATCATACCAAGTCCATTGTCAACGGCATTGGTGACAGCGACAGCGATCAAAACTGCAGCCAAGATATATCTGAGTGAGTACATTGTGTATTTATATATATGTATGAATATAACTTTATAATGTTTGCAACTTTAGAATGGACTCAATGTTGTTGCAGTAGATGGTGATGGTGCCATGGCATCCAAACAAACAACAGCAATGAAGATATTTGTTTGTTTGAAAACCATCAAAAATAAAAACAAACGCGATTTAATGATAGTGGCGATAAAAGAATCCGGATACTCGGCATTGACCAATTAGGTCCATCCACTGTTCATTGATTGATTGATTGATTGAATGCATAAATGAATGATGATGATCATCATCTACATGGCCTTAAAAGATGGATGTGGGTCACCAATAGTTACCAGGCCAAAGTCTAATGTCTCTCCTGCTCCAAGTGTTGATTGGTAGTTGGGGAGGGTGTACACGCCTGGTGACACAACAACGAGTCCCCACACAGATGCAGAATCACGAATCGGAGTTGGGCAGGATAACTTCAAATCCTTGACCGAGCTCGTACCTATGTTGGTCATCTTGCCATCGATCAAGTAGTACTTCTGATCTCCAAGATACCAAGAGTTGGTTTGATTAAGAACGAATGCAAGGTTAGGTACAGTAGATGATGTTGTTGAAGAAGTAGTAGTGGTTGACGGTGATGTCGTTGTTGTTGATGTCGAAGTAGTAGTAGTAGTTGGTGGTGATGATGTTGTTGAAGTTGAAGTTGAGGTTGTCGATGTTGATGT
The DNA here is from genome assembly GCF_000787575.1 of Acytostelium subglobosum LB1. Taxonomy (NCBI): domain Eukaryota; phylum Evosea; class Eumycetozoa; order Acytosteliales; family Acytosteliaceae; genus Acytostelium; species Acytostelium subglobosum. The sequence continues at coordinate 1,389,148 of NW_012236529.1, read as the reverse complement.
AGGTGTGATTGTTGTGAGAGTAGTTAGAGTTGTAAAGGGAGAGGATGTTGTGGAGGTAGTTGAGGTTGAGGTTGAGGTTGGAGATGTAGTAGAGGTAGTGGATGTCGATGAGGTTGCTGGAGTGCCAGTGGTTGATGTCGACGAAGTTGATGAGGTAGAGGAGGTAGTTGATGTCGTTGAGCCGGTTGTGGAAGTGGTCGAGGTCGTTGGAGAGGAGGTAGTTGAGGTGGTCGATGTTGTAGGTGATCCAGTTGTAGACGTGGATGTAGTCGTAGATGTCGATGATCCAGTTGTAGACGTTGTTGGTGCGACTGCCGTGGTCGATGGGCCCGTGGTGGTAGTTGTGGTTGTCGTGTTACCTGGTGTGCATGTCTGTTGTATCTGGCCATATGGTGAGAACGTGAAGTAGAATGAGTAGAGGATGTTGTTGGAGTCCGATCCAAAGGCCACAGCACTGGAACAGAAACTCAGTCGGATAATGGTGCGTTGTTGATTGATCGTGAGCGTAACCACGGCCTGGTTGGAGATGGTGAAGGCCTGAGAGTTCTCAAATGGCAGAACCACTTGGTTGACATCGAATGGCTGCAGCAGACCATTGCTGCCACAGGACTGCAGTGTGGAAGTGATCACATTGAAGCTGTTGACATTGTTGATGACAGAGAAGAAGAAGTTGCTCGTGCCCTTGGAGTTGCCTTGGAAGACGGCCACGTTACCATCCTGGTCCAGAGTGACGACACGGACACCAATGATAGATCCATTGAAGAATGGAGTCAACGTGGCTGGATTACACTGAGCATTACAACGTTGTAGCATGGCCAACTGGGCAGAGATGATGAGAAGTAGTACCAACAGACAATGATTCATAGTTTGATTGTTAAGTTGGTTAGTTAGTTATATCTATGTACAAGATAAGAATATAATTATTAGTATGATATGGATATGGATATGGAGTTGAGGTTAAAGGTTATGACAATCCATCCTTTATATATTCTCCGGTTCCTTACCTAGGTGGCTGGCTGGCAGGCTGGGCTGGCTTGGAACAAATACATGTTTCAAAGTTGGTGACACTACATACCTACCAACTCGGGGTGTCAAAGAAATGACAGGTATCATTAATGTCATTGCTACTACCATCAACTACACCCTGGTTGATGATGGCAACAACAATGACACTGAAGTGAGTGAGTGATTGATTGATTGATTGATTGATTGATTGATTGATTGAGTGGGTGGGAACATTCCTTCACACTCCTGTCGTTGTTAACAACGACTGGCAACCACACTATGAGTAACAATCCATCATTGCCTATCTTATCTCTTTCATGTTTATCTTTGATTGCGGTCGACAAGTCACTTTGTGTTGTTTATGTGTTAGTTCATTCAAATAATGCCAAACTGTGTGAGACCTTAGGCTGAAGATCCACTCACACTCTCCCCACACTAACTCTAAAGATACAGATACAGATCAAGGATATATATAGTAATAATAATAATAATAATAATAATAGCAATGATATATAGTCTATTAATCACAAATATAAATGGCAATGTATTGTTGTCAAAGAATTATAATGCAGCAAGTGATGAGAAGCAGATGGAGTATGAGAAGTCACTATATCAATTGACAAAGGATGAGTGGACATTCGCAAAGAATGAGAGGCATCTCGTTGCTGAGTTGACTTCGTAAGTTCATTCATGATTCAACTCAACTTCAAAGCCATACTAATATCAATCAATCAAATGAATGATGATGAGATAGAAGTGCAACTATTGTAGTATACACCAATGTTGGTGAGTTGATGTTGTTCTTGGCTGGTTCTTCAGAGACATACGATGAGTTAGCTTGTAAGTTGTGTTGAAGGAGATGGAGGACATACATGTACTAACCATGAACTTGATGAACAATGTTATAGTATCAGATATATTGAACCCAATATCAGAATGTTTAAAGGATGTTTGTAAGAAGAAGGCAGTAACAGAGTTATTGTTCATTGAACAGATACCAAAGTTTGTACAATACTTGGACGAGATCATTCAAAGGGTAAGACAGTTAGTACTCCCAACAAAGTGAATCAATGTTCACTAACTCAATCATTCAATCAAACAATCAAACAGGGTATACTCGATCAGACACAATTCGAAAGTATATCAAACTATAGTCAACTGAAGCATGATAAGAAGGAGACAGTGTAAACATACAAACAAACAAAAGATGACGATGACAATGATGAACATGACGTTTGGAATTGGCTGATGCGCTGTTGTTGTTGATCAACTCAATCAATAAACAACCAGCCGCCAGCCCCATGTGGAGTGCGAGCATTGTGTGTGTATTACTAGATAGATAGATCGTCAATGCCCCCTAGCATTCAGATTCATTGCATTGCCTACATGCTTATGCTATGCTATCATCCGGGCCTTCCAGACCTGCAAGTCCGTTATTTCTGTGTAAGGCCCAACAACGGCATTGCCGCTCTCTCTCTTCTCTTCCTCAACCTCAATCTTAAATACCCGATCGCCAATAGGGTGACGCTTGGGTTCAAGTTCACCAAGTCTCCACGCATTGCGCAATTGCAATGACAATAATATCAAGGCACAGAACTGTCTAGTCCGGTCCAGTCCAGTACTCATCTCATCTTTGTCGATTGAGTGCGCCATTCAGTGACACAGGCCAAACAAAGCAATCAACCATGTACCGCGGCACAATACCTGCGGAAGTAACTAAGGAAGGAAGGAATGAATGGAAAAGGAAGGCAAAGGCAAGAAATAATGTTGACTGGCCAACGTGAAGCGTCTTAAGCTTCGACGCTTTCCGTCGCCTGTTGGATGGATGTTATGATCCAGACCAACAACCAACAGGTCATTTGCTTACCAAGCCCAAAGAATCCTTTGGCGCAATCAGTTGACAACAGAGACTTGGACCATCTGCAAATAACTCTATCAACATCACGTGTTTTACATTTGCAAGGTTATGAGACGATTGATCAACCCCCACTTCCAAGATGAAGGGCCATTTCATGGACCTGACCCACACGCACGAGTACCCCGACTTTCTATTTGCACCATCGTCGGTACTTTTTTGGATGTAGTGGTGACACGACTTGTCGGTCGTCCGCATCGTTGGACAGGTGATGCTGGATTGCGGAGACTATACTATACTAGTATGCCTATCCTGGCTACAACACATCCTTCAAGATCATGCGTGTGGGTTGGAGGAAGCATATCGGTGATCGAAGCAAGTAAGTGTCAATTTCCAAGGAAGGATATCCTTCCACTCTGCTCATCATCATCATCATATTTAGATCATATTCAATCAACATGTTGGCAGGCCTTGCCTGGCTACGCCTCTGACCTGGCAGGGTAATCTTTCTTTCTTTTGGAAGGATAATGAGAGTGGAAGGCTGGGTAGGTCGCCGCTTACTACCCTGTATCCACCTCGAGGGGTGGGTTGGCAACTAGCTTGGGTTCCAACTTGACGCCCCACCACAGGGCGGTTCACCAAACCATCACAGTCAGACAAGACATTACAAGGCAAAGGAGAGGATTATGATTAGAGTGAATCTAGACAACTGATCAAGTTAAGTAAAGTAGGTCAATCAAACACCTTCTTATATCATTTATCTAGCCAGACCACTGGAAACAAACAATCAAACATATATTATCCAATGATGATGTCTGTACACAGTAAGTCCTCATGTCCATCATCCAATCAATCATTCCATACTAACACTCAAACAATCAGAGCCCCATATTACCTGTATTATAGTAATAATATTGACTGTGTTGTTAATCAATGTCAATGTATCGAACGCCGTCAAGATTGAGTCTGCCACAATGACTCATAGAACTACAAATGTGGTCGGAGTGGAGATGGAGTACGCTCTGATGGACATCACTTTTGACAAGGATGTCTACATCTATGACTCGGTCGCATGTCCCAACTACACATGTCCAACAGCCACCATTGACTGCACTTGTGACTACACCGACCCCAAGGCATGCCCCAAGACTGGATCGGGAGATCCCTCCTGTCCGCCATGTCCAGCGACCAGCGTGTCTGGCAAGCCAATGTGTGACTTTTCCCAAAACCCCTGGGTCACACTGATTGCCAACCAGGCCCAAGTCCTCTCCAATCTCACTGATCCCGTATACATCAGATACAAAGCTGCCACCAACTATTGTGAAGCTCTCAGGGTATGTCCACACTCAATCATGATGGAATGATTCATGACCCTAACCCTCACCCTCACTTCACAGCTCTATGTATCACAGGACCAAGGAGGAGTTGAGATAAGATTGAATACGATCGAGCAAAACACTCAGTCTTATGGCAGGATCATTGGTTATGGCAATGTGGATGTAATCAACTTTATGAACATCTGTCCGACTGACAATGCGTATGCCCCGGACTGGACAAACAACACCTACTTCATCAAGATCATCCCAACGAGTGTGCCTGCCACCATATCGGTTGTGTTGCTGTCTGGTCCAATCTCCAAGCCTGAGCCTACGGCGCCCAAGTGCAACAACCTCACCGAGACGCACCAGTGCGTGAATGACGGCGACCAAGTGGCCAAGGAGATCACTGAGTACTATGACTCTGGTCACTACACCTACAGCGTGAACCAACCCCAGACCTTGACCATCTCCTGTCCCACCCTACAGCAGGACATTGACTTTTACGTGTCGCTCAATCCAAATGACCCCTTCCCTTCCAATGAGAGCAGTGACTATGCTCAGTTCCTGCCAGGTGACGATGAGCTCACGCTCACTCTGGCGCCACACGCCGATGGCTCGCCACTGGTGTTGTACGTGACGATCATGCCGTACTACCCATCCAACTACTCGTGCGTCTTCACTACAACCGCCACAAGATTCAAACGTTCAATTGCTGACAACTTTGGCCGCGGTGGCTCGCTCCTGATGATGGGCACCTCCGACCTCACCGTCAGCGGCACTCGCTACCAGTGTCTCAACTGGGGCAATGCAAACCCGTACACAGCACTGTTCCCGCGCACTCACAACAACCCACTATGGCCTGTGCCCTACTTACTCAGCACTTCTTCGCTGTTCAACAACATCAACTTCTTTGATGGCATGGTGTTTGAAGAGCCGTCCAACCTTCCCAAGGCACGCACCTACCAGGCTGCCTACCTGCTGTCGTACAGCTTCTACGGCACGGACAAGACTGTGCTGGGCACGATCGAGGAGTTGGAGCAGGCTCAGCTCGGATTCAAGAACATCTTGGTGGATATAGATGGCCTGCCTGTTACCGGACCAGTCACATTCACCTTGGTGAACGCCACATGTAACTACACCGACTACCAGACCGTTCTGACAGAGATCACCGACATTGAGGAGACTATATTTGCATCGATGGATTACTCTGAGGTGTCAACACTACGCTACAAACTGGACACCTATACCTTGCGTGATGGATGGTATGGCTGCTACTCCCAGGCCACTGAACTGCTCACAGTCGACACGGTCGACACCATCCAATCATCAACCATCTGTCCCTACCAAGTTGGTGACCCACTCTTCAACGTTGATCCATGTTGCAACACATCCAACGCCTTCATGAAGTGCTGTGCGCCACGTAACATCACCGTCCCAGTCAAGTCATTCGTTGGACTTAAGAACAGTAAGTTGATCACTCTCATTCATTCAATCAATCGATCAATCAATCATACTGACATCCAACCCTCACCTAACATAGACATGGTCAAGCAACAATGTTCTAGCTATGATTGCACATTGTCTGTGCTCGACGAGTACCATCATACATTGGGTGGCATCGAGACTGGAGAGTGCAGCATCTCTGATGATCAGTACAAGTCAATCAGAGCAAGCTTTGCCGAGGTCTTTAGGAGCTGTAAGAAGGTCTATGACAAGGTGCCTTGTAGCAACGATGCTCAATGTGGTGGCAACCTTTGCAACTTGTACACGCGTACTTGCGAGCCCACTCTGGAGGTCCAGGACAAGTCCTACATCAATTGCATCGTCAATCAATCATTGCCATCAACTCTCTACTTCCTCAAGTACCAGGTTGGTCTACAGAACGTCACGGATAACAGTCTGTTGGTGGACCTGTTGTACACTTCATTCCTCAAGGACGACTGCGCTTCATACACTGGACTCGACTTTAGAACAACATACTCCTACGACACGGCCAACCCTGGTGCCAAAGTCTTCTACCCATCGCCAAAGTGCCTGGACCAGTACTGCGTCATTCCTCACGACTTCAAATATGAGGGCATATATGCAGGCTTCCAGTTCCTGCCCACAACTAGCACACAGGCAGCCTGCGCTGCCAACGCCATTTGTCCATCGACCCACTGCACATCCCAGACACCAGGTTGCATCACAAGCTGCCCAACCACAGGCTTCTGTGGCCATTGCTCGCACAATCAATCAATGTGCCACACATTCGCAGGTCTGACTTCTGACACCACATGTGGCGAATCAAATAACGTATGTTTGTTGCCAAATGGCCAGTCTGTCCCTGGCTTGACCGACCAGGAGTGTGCCAATCGTGGAAGCTGCAGCAAGCCTTGTGGAATGACTTGCACTGGATCATACACTGGATGTGTTGTCGCCACTGCCCAATCACAAGACACATGCAACGGTATAAGCGGTGCAGTATGGCATGTCGGTACTCAGTTCTGCTCGACCAGTGACACTGTGACTCAGTGCCATGACAATGGTTACACCTGGGTCAACTGTTCGACAATGGACTCCTCATCATGCTTTAGCCGTGTAGGACAGTTCGCTAATCAAACAGAGAACATATGCAAGGCCACTCCAGTAGAGTGTCAGACAAGAGAGCAGTGCGAGACTCAAAGTGGCCAGTGCTCAGACTCATACTACTTTGACCCAAGTACCGTGAAGAACTACCCGGCTGGCTTTGGCAAGTGTGTACATGGCCATCACATCTACTTCAGCTACATTGTGACACCAACTTGCAATCAGACAGAGCACGACTCGCCCAAGGGTTGTTACTCACTCAAACCCAAGTCATATAATGTTGACGAGTGCAAGGCAATGGGTGACGACTACTCATGGTGGACTCAGGCCACGACCAAGGACGCCTGCCTTCAGCCAAAGGGCTGTCTGGTCCCAGACTCCACACCTAGTGCCTTTGACAACCAGTTCCGTTTCAACGAGATGTCCATGGAGGAGTGTGGCCTTTGCACCAATCAATGGACCAACATGTTCCAGTGGACCCAAGGACAATGGTTGCCCGGTGTCCCTGTAAAGCCCAAGTGGATCCCTGTCAGTGGCCCTGTCACTGTCTCTAGCTGGCGCCCTGTTTTCGACTTCCAATCATTCTCTGTCCAGTTTGGTCAGGCCTTCTATGGTTACCTTGTTGACCTGTTGCGTTCGTCTGCCATGTGTAGAATGGAGCGTCTACAGAACAACCTTCAATCAATCTCTTGCAGCTGCTCTGGCCCAGGCGGCTCACAATGTTTCTCGTCGTCGGCCCTGATGATTGGATCGACCAGCGCATGCGCCATGCAGTCATCCAACTTCACGTTTGCCTTTGGCGCGCTATCCTTCACTCCCTACTCCGTGCCAATCTCCTGCGTCAATGTGATCGTGTCACATCTCAGCAAGCAGCAGTACAAGGCCACATCATACCAATCTCTCAGCTCCAACTTTGTCTCGTATAAGAAGCCAGACAACTTTGGCATCCTCAACGAGCGTGGCGCAGTTATTGGTTCGATCCTGAACGATGGCATCAAGATCCAAGCACGCGGAGTCAACTCGCTCACAGTGTGTCTGCTTGGTGGCAGCACAACCTCTGAGTTCCCAGTGTTTGACTTTGCCGAACAGAATGAGAACAAGTCCAGCCTGCTCACACCACTCAACCTCAAGCAAATCGTGACCGTGGCCAACCCAGACCCATCGCAGCCGTCATTTATCTGCGCCAACATCACCTTGTCATCACACGAGCCAACATACTTCCCCATCATCCGTGTATCCAACAACGACTGGAAGTCCAACAAGCGTGAGGTCTTTGACAAGACTGCCACTGCCTTGCTCTACACACTTGGATGCCTTTTTGGAATCAACGCACTATGGGGTATCTTCCAACTCACAATGGTGCTGTACACTAAATGCACGCAGCCCAACTCGAGCTTCAAGTTGGTCCAGTTGCTCATCCTCACAGTGACTGTGTTTATCACTATCCGTGCAGTGTACTTCTTCATCCTGCCGTCTGGCAAACTGTCCGAGTCACAGGTGGCCGACTACATTCTTGTCGTACTGCCGACATTTATCTACTTCACAGCGTTCACCGTCATCATTGTGATCTGGTACATCATAGTCAGCTCAAAGATCCACATCAACTTCTTCTCGCGATTCAATCAACTGGTTGGCATAATCAATGTGGTTCTCTACGTCCTGTTCATCATCATTGTGTTGGTATTCAACTATACCAAGCTTATCTTGGAGAATGACTGTGGCGCAAGACGTGTCATCGAAGTGTCCAGCACAACACCTCAACGCATCGTCTCAATCTTCTACGCCACGGTACAAGCAGTCATCTCACTACTTATTGGTGCGGCCTTTGTCTATCTTGGAGTGTCCATCCATATGTTGATGAAGGTGCGTCGCAATATGACTGATCGTGCCGAGTCCAAGTTTGCTCAACAACAAAAGATCTTCTTGGTGACCGCCACATGTTCAGTCGGCTTCGTACTACATTGTGCATTCGTCTTGGTATTGGTAGGCGCAGAGCCATCCAATGTAATATTCAGTTTCATTGGACTGATTGTAACAGAGATCATACCAACAATGAGCATCCTCTACGCATACAACCAAGGACATCTATCCGTTTTACGTTGGTCCACTAGCAGTGGTAGCAACAGTCTACAGAACGTCACGCCAAGTTTCCAACATAATGAAATGAGTGCCACTACTGCCGGAGCAACCAATGCCAACTCCCTATCAAGATAGTCATATACACACCTACATACACAATTAAACGCATATACCCTTTATTATCTCTCTCCCTTATTATCTCTTCCTACCCGGATGAGAATGAAAGGGTGAAGTTCACCACCTTGAGCTCAAGGATTATCAAGATATGAGCTGGTGTTGAGCGTGGGTTATCTGTCCATTCTACAACACAACACAATACCAAGAACAACAGTGTTGACCACACCACACCCATCTTTGATTTCTTGTAAGTCCATCTCCGACATTGAGATTGGAGATAGGATCAATGATCCCCATTATCTTCTTATTATCATTATCCATATTTTAATATATCAAATAAATAAATACCAAACAAAAAAAATAAATAATTGTCTAACCAAACATAAAAATAATAATATAATAATATCTCACTATTTTAATTATGACCTTATTATTAAATAATAATGGAGTTGATCCAAATATCCAAAATATGATTAATAATAATTGCTCTCTCGAAACAATCTCTTTGAAGACCGTAGTATCACCTTCCTTATCATCATCTCCAAGTACACCAGTACCAAAGACAATGTCATCTCTATTCTCAAGTGTACTTGGCAATATTGTACTTCGCAAGAATATCATGTCTTCAATCTCAACAATTAGTGATCGTATCCATTATGAGCGTACCGTACGAGTTGTGAGAAAGGGCATCCAATGGAAAATTCCAGAATCACATCGATCAAAATTCCATCATTGGTGCGATATGAACGTCATCTTAAAGCATGGTCATGTTGGTCTTCTTAAGTACCGCATCAAGTTGAACCTCTTCATCGGTGACAATAGGGCATTCCAGTGCCCAATTGAACTATTTATTCCAAGCTTTCAAAGAATGGATGCAGACACCTTTGGATATCTCTGTCAACATTTCCCATCCAAATTCGTCAGTGTTCCAATGATGCAAACCGTCATCCAGTCTGGCAATATGGATATTGTCAATGTGTTGTACAATCAACTCCCTTTGATTGGTGTTTCAACAGAGCCGTTATGGGAGGCAGCAATTGATTGGGAGGATATCAATGTTCTGGAGTACCTAAGAGATCAAGGTATTCTCTATTCATCTCAACTTGTTGCCATTGCTAAGCGTCTTTATTCTACTCGCTCTGGACCCTTCATTCGTTCTGTTTTGGCCCCTGGATTCCTTTCAACACAAACTACAACCATGATCAGATCACTGGCACCTCAAAACTCACTTGATATCCTCTTGACAAATGATCAACAACTAGTTGATGAGTTGCTACCAATGGGCGAATGGCAAAAGGATCACCACACACCCTTAGAGTCAGTCACATCAGAGCAACTGAGATTTGATACTGTTCATCAACTTTGGGAACAGATTGAAAGATTGACCAAGTATGGACTTATCCCCCCAATGAGTGATTCTGTTAAACAACAAGCCAAGGTAGCTCTCAGAGATTCCAAGGACAACACCATAGCGCTGATCGGTGACGGAAGAGATGGAGATGACAAAATGGCAGCTGCATTTTCAATGAGCGATGAACAAAGAATGGTCTATGTCAACTTACTCAAGCATCCGAAGGTGTCCTTGGATCACTTGGTGAATCATATCCTCATGCAGTACTGTTCCACTGGCGACTGCGCCCTCCTTCACTTCTTCATGGTTACAATTCCCCAATTATATTGTATGTTCAACAACATTGTGGAGCATGGAACTTTACTTCAGGCTCAGGTTGCTATGGGTATTGTTGAAATGTTGCCGGATGAGATGACATTGTATACCTTTGATGGCATGACTCAGCTTAGTCTCTTCACTGATCAAGATGATACTGGTGTCAAACTGGAGATTCTCAAACACCTCAACACTTTCAATGTCACACTTGGACCACCTCCAAATGGCATGAACTACCAGGTCCTGGCCAAACTCGTCTTTGATGTCCCCATGGATACAATCAACTTTCTCATTTCAAATGACAACAAGATATTGCCTCTTGATCAGTTTGGATGTTTGTTTATTGACCACCACATCTTTGAAAGGGTGTACAGCAACAAACCAGAAATCATTGATATTTCTTTCCAAATGAGAGTGGCTGTTCAACTTGGCGACATTCGAATGATGGAGATGATCTTGGAGAGAGACCCAACCATCCTTGATGACGTGGAGTTTGTATCAAGCCAAGTTCTCAACCTTTCAATCACCAATCGTCCGCATATTCAAATGCTCCAATGGCTACTTGAGCATTTGAAGTCGACACCACTTAACAATTATCATTTCTGGGTCTGGGTTGGACTAAGTGGTGACATTGATCTCTTGGACTTGGCAATGAAACATTTCAAACCGGATACCCCCAACCTCCATTTAATGTTGGTCAGTGCAATGGAGGATTGTCAGTTCAACCTCATCAAACATCTTTACTCTAAATATCAATCAATCTTCGCTACAATTCATGGTCATCTATCAGTTATTGTGTCTGGCAATTTAGAGATGATGAACTTCATATTCAAACTGGACCCCTTGGAGATTGACTATGAGTATTTTGAGGAGTGTTTAAAAGGCGATACTGTTAGAGATAGGATGGACAACATTACCAAGATTATACTCTCAATATTCCAGGAGACTGGCAACACAATTAGGATGGAGAGATTATTATCTTGTATGGACGATGAAATGAAGTCAAAGTTCAAGACTGTGGTCATACCCAACTTTACCAAGGATTTGATTGAGAAACCCGATGTAGTAATGCTCAGGTATCTAGTAGACAATGGTGCCAAGCTCAATCTAAATGGTGTCTCCCTATTGCCAGGATTCAAGTCCAGTGCACCCATCAGGACTGTAATCAGATTGTACCAAGATAAGCAAAAGAAATAGAATAATAAAGTTAATATTTCAATCAAAATCTGTGAAATACTTTTGTGATTCCCAAAGTTGATAGTTGAGTAAATTAGTAGTTTTGTTTTAATGTCTAATCTCCTTTTATATAGTAGTTCAGTTTATTTATCTGTTTGTCAAACTCGGTGGTCAAAATTTTCAGCACAAAATCGATGATTAAAACCGTCTTGAACATCAAAAAGGTGCCGTAGCTCAGTGGTAGAGTAGAGGATTGCAAATCCTTTGGTCGACGGTTCAATCCCGCCCGGTACCTTCTCTTTTCAAAATTCTATTCTTTCCTAGAGGTACAAAATTTTTTTTCACTTTCAACAAATCAAATGACCGTTCATATATTAATATAGTAACATTTATTGTGACTGTTTGTTCAATGGATATTATTGTTCTGGATCAAGACTGGCATTCAAGTACATGTCATCATTGTCCATGGGTGGATTTGTAAGGTTAAAATATTTTTAACTTTTTATCGTTAGTTATGGTGGAATATTATTTACCATAATATATAAAAGTCAAATAGTGTTTTTACCATACAGTATTTGAACAAGAGGTTTTATTTGTAACTGAAACTGATTCATTCGAAATCAAAATCGTCAGGAGATATTGGAACATGAGAAGTATTGGTGTTCTTAAAGATAACATTGATATGTTTCATATTGGAAAGCCTCTCTTGGATGCTAATATCAAAGTAAAAGTGATCATTCTTAAGGTACAATGAATGAAGAGACCTGTTAAGACACATGGCATCATAGAACCTCTGAGCAGACGATAGTTCCAGTCCATTTAATCGATTATCGCACAATGCCAGTAACTTGATCTTTGTGTGGTTTGAGGCAAACACTTGGCTTAGGCTATCAAGGGCAGTATGGTCAATGGACTCCACAAGCTTGAGTTTTTTAAGATTGCAAGTCTGATTGCATAAGGACTTGAAAAAGTCTGCATCGACAATGAACCAATACGTGGACGACCTAATCCAACAGTAATGCCCGTGTCGTTCGCGAACTCAAACGAACCACATTGATTAGGAATTTCCATTTATTTTTTTGCCCTGTCCACATGATCGAATAGGTCCGGTCCACGAGGTCGAATGGCGGTGTCCTCACTGAGTAGATGTCGTTCTCTTGTTGGCATAAGTCTTCTTGTAGATGTCCTCTGTGATAATCTTGTCGGTCACCTTCTTGAGTATCTTGGGAGCAGTAGTAGTCTTTTGTTTGGTACACGTTGATTTTTTCCTAAAGTTAACCTCCCTCCCCCTCACACATCTCCATAGTACCTTCATCGACTTGGAACAAAAAATTGGATTCACATAGAGTTAACAACAGGTTTGTGGGTGTGACTAGTGCCTCCATCCTCATGTATTTCCTAAAATTAACCTCATGATAACTTGCAACAAACATCGTCGACGACGTTGGGATCATTGACCAGACGATACTTGATGTTGACCAGATGATACTTGATGACTTGTATAGCAGTGTGCAATGCATTGAGAGTGAATGAATGGAGTGATTATCCAACAGTGAAGGATGTTTGTGCCACTTGCTCTGTTTTGTTGTTGTTTAATGGATTTGATTGTTGTTAGTTGTTGTTGTTGTTGATTGTTTGGTTGATATTGCTGTTGTTATTGATGTTGATGTTGATGTTGATGTTGATGTTGATGTTGATGTTGATGTTGATGTTGATGTTGATGTTGATGTTGATGCAATTTCATGTTGATTGTTTAAATATACATACAGAGAAGAGAGTGTGTGCGTGAGTTGATCGTTGTCGCAGTTGTGATTGATTGATTATTGCTGTTGTTTGTTGTTGTTTGTTTGTTGTTATGTTGCTGCAGTTGATCGTTAGTACAGATAGAGAGATTGCGTGTGTTGTGATTGATTGTGGTCCCTACTGTTGTGATTGATTGATGTGGCTGTTGTTATAATTGTTTGTTTGTTTGTTATTGTTTGATGTCGCTGCTGTTATTGTGATTGATTGCTATTGTTGTTGATGTTATTAACACTGGATACTTGTTGTTATTGATTGATTGACGTCACTGTTGTTGATCGTTGACTGTTGGAAATTTGTTGCTGCTTGAACTGTTGTTAATCGATGCTGTTTAAATGATGCTCAAGTATATTGAAGAGTATAATGCATATTTAATTAATAGATTGCTATTTACTAACAGTAAACTAACTATAAATGTAATGACACATTTAGAATGTATACAAATATATATAAAGTTGACAATACCTTGATCAATGATCTACACATTTGGTGATCATTTGTGTGAGCGAGATGTTTGAAAAACAGTTAAAGTCGCGCACGATTGGTGACCTCTGCGTCAATTCCCCTGTGAGAGAATTGCTGTGTGATTGCACGACTTAAGAATTTGAATTCGTTTTTACATAGTAACTTAATATGAGGGTTAACAATAGGAATCAATCGTAGTGTTGTTCGTCTTCTTGGAGTTCAACCTCTTGGGACTAGGTGCATCTGACTCATCCTCAGACTCGCTGTCATCCCATTGTTGATCTGGCTCATCCTGTTCGTCATCCTCATCGTCAGATCCTTCAAAGAGCTTGGTGGCTTTTGCTCCTTTGATCTCCAAAGCAATCATTGACTCGTCGAGATCATCCTCCAATGCCTTCCTCTTGAGGAAGGCACTCATGTTGGAGATGTTKACATTAACTTCTTCAAGTGACTCGTTTGGCACTCCATTGTGGATGTCGTCAAAGGAAGAGTCGCTGAAAGCATCTTTCGCCACCACCTTCGTCTGATTCTCGACTAGACGTTTCCTAATCTCCCTTGCACTCTTGGCCTTGGCGGCCCTTCGCTCTTCTTCTCGCTTGATGGCTCTCCTGTACCTTCTCCAGACTACTCCACGGTAGTTACTGTGCTCGTTGTCCACCAGGGCATTGGCTTCAATCAATTGATTGGTCAATTGACAGCAGTTGTAGAAGTCCTGATCGAGGAACTTGTGGTCAAGCTCGTATCTGAATCGAAAGAGGAGATATCGGTTGACCAAACGACCAAAGAAGCACTCGATGACCACTCTCCTCTGGGTGAGAATCTTGTTCTTTAGCTTCTCTTCTTTACTGGCCTTTGCAGCTCGGGTG
>NW_012236529.1:1297256-1374132 GCF_000787575.1 Acytostelium subglobosum LB1 | reverse complement strand
CTCTCGCGGCGCTTTGTTTTTTTTTTTTTTTTTTTTTGTTTGATGCAGATTGAGTCGTGGACTGTTGAGGCCGACCATCCAGTGACCATGCTTGCCAGTACTTGGATCTTGGACGCAGTTGTGTAGAGCGCCAACAAGAGAACGATACTATCGAGGTAACTGATCTTCCTCTTCCTTCCTTTTCTGTCGTGCGTTTCCTCGGTGATCTCGGGCTGACAGTCACGGTACAGGTCTTGAATCTCCAGTGTTGTTTTGGATGTCAGCTTGACAACTTGCTGCACTGGTTTCAATGTAAGACCTTTAAAGAGAGGTGACGCTTCAAGCATCACATCTTCTGTCTCTTCAATGTCCTCGGCTTCGGAATCGTGTACCTTCTCATCACCAACATGCATCTCTACTGCCCTGCGACAATCTGCTGCTGCAAATATATTATCTAGGTTCATATCTGTATCTATTTATCTCTGTGGACAGCGCTATTCAGAAAAATAGACAGCCGCCATTCAGCAAGTAGACAAGACAACAAAAAAAATGGAAAATCAAAAAAAATAAATAGAAGTTCAGCTTCGTGAATGACACAGCCATGTCTGTTAGATAGTGTCGTCCACGTATTGGTTCAATCCCAATGAATGAGTCAAGTGTCAACGATGTTAATTGGGAGGCACCAGAAAGTAATGTCAATTGTCTTGTTATTGCAGTGACAGATCGTGATCGCAGTAATCCATCATAGGGATTGTGGTCTTGACACAAACAAAGTGACTTGATTGAAGGGGACAAGTTTGTAAGATTGATAATGTCGTCGGAACTTGAATCCAAGGACGAGAATGCAAAGGGGATAGAAAGATAAGTGAGAGATGGGTGACTAGATAGGAGAATGTCGAGAATCTTGACGTTCCTGATCGGTATATTGAGCTTAAGTTTCTTGACGAGTGAGTTGTTAAGAACCGCTTCACACAAGTCATCGGAGCTCACTTCTCTGCACCATATATTAGAGTGTTGAATGCTGTAGGAATGGATTCCGACATTTGTATTGATGATTTGGACGAGCTCGGAAATGGCAAATGTATCCATCCCTTCTTCGTCGTCAAATACAAGATTGATGGATGTCAATGAGGGAAGTCTATCGATAAGTGTCTTAACTTTAACTTCGCAAGTAATACCAATCAAGGTAAGTGACTGAAGGTATGGAAAAGTTTTGGCTGTGATGAACTGCAAGTGACACCAGTTATTTTGTACGTGCAATGAAATACTTTGCACATGTATATGGTCTGTCAAACAAAGGCATCGTAAAAGCTTGTGAACATCACCAACGTTGATGGATTGTGTGGTGTACCATCGAATGGATTTGCGCAAATTATAAGAGTTTTGATGTTCCCGAGAGTTGATTGCCCCCTGATGACAGACATTAGGAACTTTAAGAGGTGTGGACTGTCGACTCTAAGATGAATAAAAAGTTGCTTCGAGAGTATGTGATACCATTCGCGACAGACCAAACTTGTGGAATTGATTGTCTTGAGGTCTGTATGCTTTTGACAGCAGAGAAATCCCATGATATGTTTTTGAATCATCACACTACAAATAGTCTGCACAAATAAACTTGAAAAACGAAGAAGTGTTGTGCATGAGCCGGTTCATTTTGCATGAGGTAACGTAACAAAAAACTTACCCAAAAGTGCGGGTCATCTACCATATGGTAGAGTTATCTGCGTTTCATGGTAAGTTTCAAATGGCCTGGGGGTCCTGCACACCTGCGCAGGACCACCAAGCGATGTGTTGCAACAACTACAACACTCGTTGATCATCAAACAAACATTAATAACAACAATATACGTGTATATGTTTGATTATATCTGTTTGAGTGATGAAGAATGATCACTCTCAATCACACTCACACACCTTTAGACTCAAAAAAAACTTAGGGTAAGTTCGGTGCAGACTATTTGTAGTGCAATGAAAGTGACCCAAATGATGATGAGGCACCTGATTTACCAATAGTAAGGGGTAGATTGGTCAATGAGTTTGCCTGGTTTCGTGATGATGAGTGTTTTTGAATGGGAAGTCAGTTACCACGTATTGATATATGACCAATTGCATATCTATCCATTTATATTGAACAAGGAGAACAAGGCACCACTCATCATAAAGGAATTCAGAGCTAGCGCTGATGTCAATAATCGCATCATAAGAAGTCTCGCAATCGTGCATTTTGCACCTGGGTATTGCATATAAAGTATAGCACAATTAATAATTAAGAATCACAACTAAACAACACAACGCGACAATGCGACAATGCACCAACGTCGTGCTTATGCTTAATGCTTAACAATTACTTACCAGAATAGTCCTCTTTCATGAGTCTTTGATTGGGGCGAGAGCAATACACGAACACCCCAGAGGCCAATGGATGTAGCAATCGGAGTGCCTTTAATAGCATTTCCCAAACCACTTCTGTTTCTGTTCATATAGTCATTCATAGCTATTATTTCTATCTCTCAATCAATTACCATGAAGCAGCCAATAATGAAATAATGTGTGGTGTGAGGGGGTTTGGGTTGGGTTCGTGATCAGATGCAAGAAGAACGTAACCGGTTACAAACAAAATCAAAATCACTTCACTTCACTTTTTTTCAAGTGCCTTATTTGCTCATATATATAAAAATAAAAGATAATAATGATACCAATATATATATATATTATTACACAGCTTTTTTTTATAGTTTTGAATCAAGCCACCCCCCTTAATCAAAGAGTAGCACCAAACGGTGACCTTTCAGAAATTAATATGCATAGTCAATGGGGCCTAATATCAGTTGATAGCGATATAAGTGCACGTGGCGTATTAAGAGGAGGCTCCGAGAGATGGAAATCATGGAAATCTGGCTACATAGTCATTGGGGATAACGCAGCCATTCAGTTAGAGTACAACAAAGATAAAGAAAAATATCATCAACATCCAGAAAAGGGTCTCGGTCGTAACCGTACCACCGGATTCCGTACTCTGCCAACATCCAACTCTTGGGTGGCCATCCCTTCTATATAGCCAAAAAGACCACCAATACCAAGACCAAGACCAAGACCAGGACCAAGACATATAAGTTAGTCGATTTTGAATTTTCTTGATTTTTTTCTTTCTTTTCTTTTCTACTGTAGGCCTCTGAATTCGGCCACCAAGTATTTGTTGATAGTTGGCGGCAGAGGCGGAAGACGGATGTCGCACTTGCGAGTGCTGAGGTGCCACTTGGTAGCAATGCTCCGTAAGTTCAGGTGAATAGTTATTAACCTTGATCTGTAACTGAACTATTCATTAATTAGGTTAATATTCAGGTGTATCTATTACAATTCACTGAAGTGACAGTTCAGTTATTTATCTTGGTAGTATAGGTCAGATAATATCTATTTTACAATGAATAATTGTGTATACCACGACTCATCATTGGGAAGACTACACCCTCGTCGAATATAAATGTTTTTTTTAATTCTTACTTGTATCATTCAATCCAACAATATGATTCATGATGAATAATTGGTTATTGGATATCCAGCTGAAGTGAGTTGATTGAACGCAATGTCATGATCTGGTCCACTGCATATCAACCAAACAAATAATCCCACAACAACATAATTAATTAATCAATCAATCATTTAAAGATAATAAAGGTCAGGTTTATCTTTGATCTACAAATACCTATTCAGTTCACTGAACTGATCTATTATACCTGTTGTATTGATGCACTCATTAGGATGTTTATCTTTATATTACCTAAGATCAACCTTAGGTGCGATCTATCGGAGCATTGCTTGGTAGTGAACTCGGCCATCTCATTCTTGATGTTGACTGGTCGTCCGGCCAGGATGTGACTCGTTAGCGTGAAGAAGGTCCTCTCAGGGTAGACTACGTCAATAATATTAAGAGTACATCTCTTTAATATAAAGAGATGTACTCTTAATATTATTGAACGTTCACTTGAGAGTATGACAGTTAGTAACTGAAGACCCACTGTCTATGAATGAACGAATCATATAAACTTATTTATTTATATAATTAATGATTGATTGCGTGTAACAAGAGGACATACCTTGAGAGTATGACAGTTAGTAACTGAAGACCCACTGTCTATGAATGAACGAATGAAGTGATTGAGTGCGCGAAGCGACATCAAAACACTTTGGAAAACGAATCATTCGACTCTGGAAGTTCCTCATGTTACATCTCTTTATATTAAAAAAAGGTTATTCTCCCCTTCCGGGAATTGAACCCGGGCCTTTCGCGTGACAGGCGAAAATCCTCACCACTAGACCAAAGGGGAATTGATGTCCATAAAAACATTTTTTCTAGTTTTATATCTAAAAATTTTGGTTTGTTTTGAAAACAAAAACATCCTTTTAACTGGAACCCTACCTAGACAAACTATTGAAATAATTAATCAAGAGACAATGATTATATTAGAAGAATCCTTTTTAGGTTTAATGTGTATCGTCATTCTTGGATGTGGAAGGAGCAGGCGAGCCAGAGAATTGGTCTTGGATGTTGCGCAACTCTACCAAGTCCTCTCTCTTCTCTGGGAAGTAACTAAGGAACTCATTAAGACTCTTGATGCAAGATTGAACAATTGGCGTCGATTTGAGAGTGTTGATCTTGGCCGCAGAAGTTAGCTTGAAGTTCTGTTTGAATAAATTACTGTATGAGAGGATGAGTTAGTCTTTGTTACTAAGAATATATCCTTACTGAGAAGCTAGTACATACCAGTAGAACAGACTTGCCAACTGTGATGTAAGTTGACCAACCTGCTTCTTGAGACCAAAGAGGATGAGCTCATTGGTGACGTGGTGAAGATCAAAAACAAGCTTGTCGTAGCCGTCCTCTTTGGCTCCTCGTTCAAACAGTTCCTTCATCTTTTCTGTCGACTTGGACGTGACGTCCTCAGCCGACTCGCCACCAGTGAGCAGTAGTGAATCGGCCTGACCGCCAACGCGCCACCAGAACTTTTTGAACTTTCTGTTGAAGCGCGAGATACCGTACTCGAGGTTCCTGTAGTGATAACCGCCCTTGAGTCCCGACGATGAGGAGAATGCTGTGAGGTTGCCAATTGTGATTCGCAAGGATATGACGTACTTCTCGCTGAGCCTGTTCTTGTTGTAGAGAATGATGTACTCCTCAAGGTATTTCTCCTTGAGCAGCAGGTTGGAGTTCTCCAAGATGACCTGGATGTTGGGCTGCACTGAGATGGTGGCGAATGATTGATCGCCAGCCGCCACCACGCCATCATTGATGCCACTGATCACAAAGAACATTGGGTTGGAACGCAGGCAGAAGCTGAGTGGTGTCGTGAAGTTGTTGTAGATGGTGATGTCGCTGACGTCGTTTTGGAACTCAATGTCCACAAGTAGCTTCTTGCCCTGCACACTGAGGCTGGGCACTGACGATGACTTGATTGCACTGCTGCCTGTGAGTGGTCCACTGGAATGCTCGAATGATTTCTTCATCTTTAAGTCCTTGGTCGATGTGGATATAGAGTTTGAGGATGAAGGTGTTGCGACAACATGCGATGACGATGCAATGTTTGTCTCATCATGTTGATCTCCTGCGCCAACGATGGTCTGCTGGGTGTCTCTGGTGATCACACGACCAATAAACACTGTGTTGTAGTCTGACAAACGTATCTGAGGGTTCCTGCACGTGGCCAAAAGGGTGATGACATGTTGGAAGTCTCTGATCAATCTACAGTTGACAAATATCTTGATGTCCTTTTGCACGGCGTGGTCCTCGCTCGTGCTAGTGTCTCCCGATGGATGGAAGAAGATGAATACCTTGACCGACGAGTTGGCATTGACATACAGAGAGTTGAAAGATCGCAAGTATGACCTGCTCAATGAGAAACAGACCTCGGTCTGATCGGTGGGCGGAAGACTGGTTGTGAGGAGGAAGTCCAGTGGCATCGATGATGTGTTGGACACGATGAATGAACGATCGGTGTATGTGGTGTTGTAAAAGACGTCGCCTAGATTGATGAGCGATGCCTCTTGTTGTCGTCCGTCCACCATGATGTTGAAGTGTGTGTTGAGCTTGGCCACGACGTCCATTGTGATGTGGATGGTCTTCTGATCGCTTGGATTGCTCTTGTTCTCCACGATAAGGTAGGCAGAGTACATGTCCATGCGCTTCGTTGAGAAGGTCAGCGTGATGTTGTGACGGCCCTGTGACTCGATCTTGCCACTGTTCCTGCTCATGCTGAGCCATTGCTCGTCGGTCTGCTTGGTAGTGTACATAAAGTACTCGACAGACTTGCCAGACACATTCTCCAGGGTCAGTTCCCATTGAACGGTGCCAGGTGTGTACTCCTGCTGGTTCAAGTTGATCTCGTAGCAGTTCTTCATCTTGGGTATTGGTGTGCATCCCTTGAGTGATATCCTTTGTGGCGCGGCTGGGCCAGTAGGGACGGCAACCACTGTGACTGGAGGAGTTGTCTGAGTGCTGGCTGGTGATTGTTGTTGTGCCACTGGTTGAGTGTTGGTCGGTGATGACGTAGCAGGAGATTGTTGAGCTACTGTTGTGGTGGTTGTAGAGGTCTGTTGTTGCTGTGTTGCCTGTCCGTGTGTGGCGGCACTCTCAATCACTGGCGTGGTCTGTTGTGCGGTTGGTGCCTGTGCCTGAGGTTGCTGTGCATGAGGTTGTTGTGATGAGAGTGGAGGAGATGAGATGGGCTTGATACCTCCGAGGATGTAGACTGATAGCTTCTGTGCCTCCTTGTTGAAGCTGTCAATGGCTGTGACAACGACGTTGAATGTGCTGCTTGGGGGCATGTCCTCTTCGGGCAACTCCACCTTGATGTCCACAGTTTTGGACTCATTGGGTGCTACCTCGCCCTCCTCGGGCGTAATGGACAACTTGAATGGCGTTGCATTGTTGGGCAACTGAGCCTCGACACGATATCGCAACGAGAAGTGTGACGATGGATTGCGAATCTTGAAGTTGTCGCTGAGTATTGACTGCAGCGACTGCTCCTCCGTGCCATCAGAGTTGGTGAGACGGGCCATTGAGTTGAAGTTGATCTTGGACACTGACAGCGAGAAGGTCTGGCCGGGCAGAATGGAGCCGCGGAGGGGGACAACCTCGATGGGGTACAGGTTGGTGTTGATGCAGATGCGTCCAAACTGGGACAACAGGTCGTATTGCTGGGGCAGCTTGCTGTCGGGCTTGGGTTTGGCACGAACACGCACCTCGATAAGTTCGGAGGGGCGCAGCGAGAAGCTGGGAATTGGCGCATTACTCGACTTGTGGATCACCTCAACGTTGATCAACTCTTGGATGTGGGGCAGTAGCTCGACGTCTACGTTGATCTTGAGTGACTTGTTCGAAGTGTTCTCGATCGTGAACCACTCGTCCGACTGTGTTGCCGAGCTGGCCGTGGGTGGATGGTACAGTGTGGGCACAATGAACTCGTTGTCGACCAGACGGCCAAATGTGATGACGCGCAATGTGTGCTGTAGCTTGATGTTGTAGCGCATGTTGTTGTGGCGGTTGTACATGTTCTCAAAGTCGATGGGCAGAGTGAGTGGGCCGGCTGTCGACTGCTCAATCTTCTTGGGATCAAGGACGAACAGCAACTGCTTGGACTCGGACGCGCCGATCTCAAGGAGGCTCTGATCGCCGCCCTCACCTCCAGCCGACACTGATATCTGATTGCTGGGTATTGGCAGTGCGGGTGTCTCGGCGTCGATGGCCGTGAAGTTCTCCTGCATTGAGAGATTGAGTGGCGAACCTTGCGAGCTTGTGGATATCGTGCCTGAGCTTGAGCTGGAGAAACGCAGGGACTTGGACGGCAGCGGCATGATCTTGATGAGCAGGGGGATCTCGGAGAGGTTCTGGATCTCGACCATGATGCTGACTTCCTTCCAGCTGTTCTCGTAACCAATGCGGCCAATGTCCACGGACTGCTCAGTGAGCTCACCCAATGACATGCAGTATGAGCCGCTGATTGTGACTAGCTTGCTGATGTGCGTGCGGCCCTCAGCTGGACCGATGGGGTAGTGAGTCGAGTCTGATCGCTCAAACACCAGAGTGCCCTGGTATTGTACCTTCCTGCCCTTCCACAGCAGTGTCTTCTTCTTGGGCGTCAGCAACGACTCGGGCTGGGGTGGATGTGGGTACACCATGATCTTCTGGTCGCTGCTCAGCACGAATGGCTTGCCACACAGTCTGATTGAGCGACGCTTATCGGGCGTGCCTGGGATGATTGAAGAGGCCAGCTCTTCGACCGATGGCTCATGAACAAAGAGTATCAAGTGCAGGTTGCTCTTGGGGTAGATGCGAATGTCGTACTTCAAGAAGTTGCGCATGGTGAATGGCATGAGCAGGGAGGCCTGTGCCGACCTGTCAGTGTAACCTCGCGAGATTGAGAAGTCTGTGGCTCGCTTGTCGTCCAGCAGCAGCTGTGCCAGTGGTTCGACATATATGTCCTCGAACTTGAGGATGTCGCAGCTGTTTGAGTTGAGTGGTAGGTTGGTCAGGAGCGAGGCGTCGTCCACCAGCAGCCTGATGTTGACCTCGAGCTTCTGGCCCGGGCAGGCGAGGTTGGCGATGATGACCTTCTCCTCGTAAAGGCCATAGACGGGGGTGTGCAGAGAGAAGTGGATCCTCTCCTTGGACATTCCGTGCGGGGTCTCTGCGCCATCCAATGTGCCCTCGACCTTAGACAGCTTGAGGTTCTTGGAGTGGGTGATCGTGTAGGTCAGCGGGAGCAGAGTGGTGACGTTGGCAATGTTGAAGCTGCCGCTAACTGTGTCGCCAATGTTGCGTGTGGAGCCCAGGTCAATGAGTGTCTTGCCCACACGGATAATGCTCTTTCCGACCAATGCCGTGAACTTGATGGTGTTCTCGTAGAGGCTGTGGTGCTCAGTGTCGTGCACCTTGACTCGGATACCTCCGACCAACTCACGACAATGTCCATCGATGTAGTTCTCGGACGTCATGCTTGGCTGCAAACAAATGTACACCAACGACTTTTCGTAACCCTTGAGGAATATGTTGTCCGCTGGCTTTGTGAGTTTCTCGTCCTGGAAGATGAATATTTGCATCGACAAGTTGGACTTCATACTGATGTACAATGATTTCTTTGTTTGATTGATTGGTTGGTCGTTAGTTTGTGCGTCGCGCCACTCACGCACTCACTTATTCAACTTACATGTGATAGATTGTCCAGACGGAAGGACGAAGTCTTGGAGAACTTCTTGGACTTGTCGTAGTAGCAGTCACCAAAGTCTAGGATTTGGGATGAAGGGAGGTCGGGGAACAGTACGTATTGGGGTGGACGAGGACTGAGGGTAACCTGGAAGCTGGCTTCAAAGGTGGCGTGCGAGCTTGACTTGACGAGGATGGTATGCGTTTGTTTGCCTGGGAACTGTGGCTGACACACAACCTCGATGTTCCTGCGTCCGTATGGCTCAATCACTCCCTGCTTCTCTTGCTTGAGAATGAGTGGACACATTGACTGCATGGTGGTTGGCGGTGAAGCTGGCGTGCTGGTGATGCTCGTCGATGTGGCGGGCACGATGGTCAGTTCGTAGTTGACGCGGAAGCCAGAATGATTGGCCAGGGTGAATCTGAAGGGGATGTCTTCGTAGACACGCACCTCGCCAAGGTCGAGCTTGGGCGGGGTGAGCGTGAGCATCGTCGTAGCCATGCCCGCCGGCTTGGCAGCAATGGGCCTGATCAATGTTGCTGTGGACGTGACGATGGTCGACTTGGGCGATGCGGCGGGACTGATGATGACTGGCACCATTGGCGAGCGGGTGAGGGAATCATCGACCAGCACCGACTGCGACATGTTCTGGCGGTAGGTCTCCTCGTCAAAGCAGATTGTCGCGGCATAGTTGAGCTTCTTGGTGACGTCGATGTTCTTGGACTCGTAGACGAGGATGGAGCCTGTGCCCTCCTCCTTGCCGTACCATTGGCGTCGTCCTGGCTTGGGGATTGGTGCAAAGTACACCAAAATGTTCTGAATGCCACCGCCATCGACTTCGAATGTGATTGAGTTGTCCCTGACCTTGGACATGCTGGACTGGTCAGCGGACACTGGGGTCGTTGGGGTAATAGTCGAGGGTGCTGGTGCTGCCGCCGCTGATGGATTGGGGTTGCCGCCATCCTCAGACTCGAGTGCAGGTGATGTTGCGCGGCTGATTGGGATCATGGGCATGGTTGGTGTACCAGAGTTACGCAACTTTTCAATCTGCATGTTGAGCTTGAGAGCCTTCTCGTGTTGGCCCTTTCTTCGACAGATCTTGAGCTTGCGCTCCAACATGTCGATCTCCATCTCGGCCTCCTTGGAGATGGACAGCGCGCCGCGCTCCTCCAGACGGAAGAACAGCTTGTTCAAACAGCTCTCAAAGGTGCTGGGCGTGTCGTCGATGATCTTGAACACACGCTTCTGGGTCGATGTGTTTGTGAGTGTGATTCGCTTGGTGATCGACTTGCCCTTGATCAAGCAAGGACCAAAGTCAATGTCCAGTGTGTTCAAGAAGAAATGACGTGGCCTCTTCACATTGGCCTTGATATGAACAGTCTGATTGTTTCCACTATCATAAATGTTCTCAATGATCAACTTCTCATCAAATATTCCAGAGAATGTTGGTTTGAATACGAATTGTACTTCCTATTATGTTTGATTGATTGAATGAGGTTAGTGATTGGATTGAATAATTGATTGAGTGCACTCATTTGACAAACATACTCTCTTTCTGAATGGCCTGACTATACCCATTCTGTCAATACTTGTAATGTTGAGGTTGCCACTTGTGATTGAACCAGACTTCTTGATGCGATAGATGAGTGGCACCTGTGTCAAGTTGTTGATGACCAATGTCTTTGTTCGATAATCATACTGAACGATGCTTCCAAAGTTGATGTTCCTCTGTGCCAGATCCATGATTGACTTGCACACCTTGGTAGTGATCTAATGTTGATTGAGTTTAGTGAGTGAGTAAGTGATCGATTGATCAACTGACCGATTGAGTGCACACTTACATTCATCTCTCTAACAGCAGTGTTGAGCAATGGCTTGTCATTCTGCTTCTGCAATGTGATGAATAGCTTGGCCTCCATGTTCTTGAGCTTGCCACCAAGCCATGGTCGCTTGGAATCCAATACGACGAATACAATGTAGATTGTGATCTCTTCGTCGCAAGCCAACTCTATTGTGTTGGCGGGCATCAATTGACCCGACTGCACTATTATCTCCAGTCGCTTGTACTTCTCTATCTGTGATTGAATGTAACTGGTTTCCGATTCAAAGTCGGTGAACAATGGCAATGTGTTGTCCTCGAATGAGGTGACCAGCTGTGAGAGCGGGAATGAGCCGAGGTTGGACGCAGTGGACATGTAGGAGGAGGCCGACTCGAGAGTGTGCGTGCCAGTGGTGTCGCTGTCGAACGTGTCATCATTAACGTTGGAGTGCTGTGACGGCCCACGCTCAAACTCGTGCGTTGGGGAGGAAGCACGCGAGTTGGTGCGCGAGTTGGTGGTGGAGGACGCGGTCGACGTTGTTGGCGCCTGATGGAGGTCGGCAAAGGCCTTCTTCTTGGCACCAGACACCTGTGACTTGGTCTTGGGCAGGGCTAGGTCCAGGTACTGGCTGTTGACGCCACGGTTGCGCGCGCCGTAGTTCTTGGCGCCGATGGGGTCGATCTCCTCGCCCTCAAAGAACTTTGTGATGTAGTCATGCACCAGCGACTGACGTGTGATCTGTAGTTGCGTGGGTATGGCACTGATGTCGCGAACATTCTCGCGGTACAGCTTGATCTCCTCGGGCAACGACGTGCTGAGCGACAGCGTCAACGTCGACTTGGACGTGTTCTTGATGTTGAACGTGCGCATTGAGGGGCAGTTGACAATGACCTCATCAAAGTCGATATAGTTACGCGAGAACGGCGTCTCGA
Source organism: Acytostelium subglobosum LB1 (assembly GCF_000787575.1). Taxonomy (NCBI): domain Eukaryota; phylum Evosea; class Eumycetozoa; order Acytosteliales; family Acytosteliaceae; genus Acytostelium; species Acytostelium subglobosum. The sequence continues at coordinate 1,362,204 of NW_012236529.1, read as the reverse complement.
GATGATAGTAGCGTGAGTGCACCGAGATGGACTGCTCGTCCATGTTGTTGGCGCGCACCTCGAGATACTCGGTGTTGTCCGGGTTGTTGGCATTGACAAAAGTGATCTGCTTGCGGTACTCGGGGTTGTTCTTGCGCGGCAGGAAGTCCATCTGCAGGTCGTAGGACTGGCGTGGCGGGATGGGGATCGACTGGAGGCGGAAAGCGATGACCTTGGACTGGTACCGCAGCTGGATGAGCGCGGGCAGGTCCGACTGGTTGGTGATATGTACAACGGGCGAGATCAGCTGGCCCACCGTGCAGTCGCCGAGGTTGATGTCTGTGGGGATTGTGAAGCTGGAGGTGCACACGCGGCTGGCCACCTTGATCGTTTTGTTCTTCTGCTTGGTCTTGAGCGTGGACTTTCCGTACTTGAGCAGCAGACGGAACGACTTGGCTGTGAGACGGAACTGGCGAGAGTCGCTCGCTGAGAACATGGGCTTGGGGATGAAGCGCACGTGTATCACGCGCTCGGCGCCTGGGTTCAGTGTCATCTCCTCGATCTCCTCGTTGACCTCCTTCTTGCCAGTGCGCGACGACTCCTCTGCCGAGGGCACGCGATGCTCGCCAATTGTTGTCGCTGGCTCGGTTGTGGCCTTCTTCTTCTTGTTGGTGTCCTTCTCCTCCTCCTCGTGGAGCAGGAAGGTGACCTCGTCAAACAGGTCGCTGTTGAAGCTAATATCCACTGGTTCCTCGCTGATGTTCTTCACCGTGAACTTGTTATAAGTGGGCACATCGCTATAGCAGTCACCCATGTCGAATGAGTTGTTGCTGACCTGAATCAACTCCTACAAGTTGGTGTTGATTGATTGATTAGCGTTGGGCTCACATCAATGCGAGGATGATCGATCAAACTTACAATCTGTTGCTCATTGGACACGGTGGCGTGCACGACTACTAGCTCGTAGTTGGACGTGTCGTTCTTGTTCTCTAGTTTGAACTTGTAGGTTGATTGCCCGATAGAGGTGGGCGTGAACCCAATTCGCATCGAGAGCGAGGAGTAGCTGGGCACGATCTGGTTGTCAACAGACATGGGTTGGCCCGTGGAGTAGTCGGTGAATTGGAACATGCTGATGGCCTTCTCCTTGCAGTAGATTGAGAAGCGCAGTGGCATCTCTGAGCGATTCCAGATCGTCAGGTCCTTGATGTAGGTCGTGCCCACGACGCAGTCGTCAAAGATCACCTCCTTGACATCGACCTTAATCTGTGAACGACATACTCTTGTGAGTACATCAATGATCATTGGTTGTGGCTGTGGTGGCTGTTGTTGGGCTACTACCGCGGCGGGAGTAGTATCCTGTTGTTGTTGTTGCTGTTGCTGTTCCTCCTGAATGGCCTCGGGTGTGGTCGTGGCGGGTGCGGCTGCGGCAGGCACAGCCACGGTCAGATAGAGCTTGCCCTTGACCTCAAAGTAGTTGTAGAAGCCTGTTTGACGCAGGTCGTCCTGGTCCTGCTGGTTCAGCAGCGATGAGGGCCGGAAGGACATGACGACGTTGCTGGTCTGGTGGGGCTGCAATGTGATCTGATCGATAATGTTCACCTCGTTGAACAGTTGATTAAAGTCATCGTCCTGTACTGGTATCTCTGTGTCTGTGTCCTGTAGATTCTCGTTGGTGCTCTGAAAGGCGATCTGCTGCAGATCTGATCTCAGTGATACTGTCACTGGATGATCGACCAATGACGTGATCTTCAGATTACGCAACACATATGTATCCTTTAATACAACGTCATCAATCTCCAACTTATTGCTCTGTAAACTTGTCCTTATCATCATCATTGTATTCTGTTGTTGTTGTTGCTGTTGTGGTGGTGGAGGGGAACTTGTTGTCGATGTTGATGTTGGTGTTGTTGTTGATGTTGATTCCATTGTTTGTTTGATATTATTGTTGTTGTTGTTGACAAACAATCAATCCTCTTGTTCTTGTTCTTGGTATCTCAACTCTCAATCAAACATCAATATATATATTATCTCTCTCTTCCTTTATATTATGTATTCGAATCCAACTATATCATAATCATCTGTTTGATATTACGTGTATTAAATATATATGTATATGTATATGTATGAAGTATGAAAGGTGTAAGTAATAAGAGTAACAATAAGTTCGATGTCATCTTCACGAATCTTCAGTTTCAAAACCCTAACCCTTGCCCTTGCCCTTGCCCTCACACAACTTCAAAACAACAACATCCGATGACCAAGACAGTGATCCAACTTGTACAAATAAATAGTATTGTATTGTATTATTGTATATAAGTTTGTTAGAATACTAGGCTAACTAACTAAATGATTACAATGTGCTTTAAGTTGGACAAACCAACATAACTCCAACAATCCACTTCTTATGGAAGATCAGTAAGTGATCTCTTGCCAGGGAGGTCTATAATAGATTGATTAGTTAGTATACATATACATAACAAGAAAATAATTATAATACATACTCTTGTATGTGGCCTTTTGAGTCTTTCCACCAATCTTATACTTCTCGCCTTGTGGTGCCTCGGCATGTGCCTCACCCTTGCCCTTCTTTGACACTTTAGTTGGAATGTTCTTCTCGACAGGCTTGTTGACACTGACGATATAATCCTCCCAAGCACCCTTAATCAATGATGGAATTCCAGTTGATGCTGGAAGCTCACCTCTATGTACCTTCTCGACCATAGTACAAAAGTCATCAAATCCAACTGTTCCTTTCTATAAGTTGATTGATTGATTGATTGAGTTAGTGAGATTGATTGAAGATGGAGACAGAGATACATACTCCTGTAGTATCGACCAATGAGATCATGGCATAGACCTCGGACAATGTTGGCTTCTGGCCTGCCTTGGCAAAGGCAACAGATAGCTCATTCACATCGAGGACATTGTCACCATTGGTGTCCAACTGTTTATAAATCCTTTCCAAACTAGCCTTGTTTGCTGACATTATTATTTATTATTTGTTATAAGTATATATTATATCTATTGATTGATTGAATTCACATCAAGATTGATGTCCATCAAATATTTAATCAGATGAACAAAAAGTTGGGTGAGTGTGTCCAGCCACCGACCCAGCCCATCTATTCTTTGAACAACTTATTGATTGCAACGACACCACACTCATATCTGTCAGACAATCATGATTATTACAATACTACAACAACTACCAATCGTTTATTCTTAGGTTGGCACCATTGTTATGTCGACGTCGCCAGAGCTTGGAGAGAACACTGACGATCTTGGTGCTCTCAACTTGATGTGCACATTGTAGTATCCATTGATGTATACCCTCGATGTTGGCATTCTCAAAGATGATTGTGACCTCTGTTGGATTGTTGTTCAATGAGTAATGTAAACATGATATATCTGTTATCTTGAATGACTTGACCAATGTGAACTGTGGCGATGTAGTCTTTACACTCCTATTAAGTAATGGCCATTGATTATAATTCTCAATCATTATATATATCCTATCTGATTCTATAATCAGACTTCTAGGTTGTACTATTGATTGATTGGATATGTGAGTGAGCAATTGAGTTGGAATGGTTCCAGTCATGTGGATCAGACTTACACTTGGATGACACTCTTTGGAATAACATGATGTAGAGTTCAAAGCTCTTCCTTGAGTCTATGAATGACTCAATGTTGCTCATCGTCTCATTGTTCTTGTAGGTTGGCTGTATTGACAACTCGGCCTTCTTGGTCGCCTCGAATATTGAATCCAGTAACCTGTACATTGATGAGGGTTGATTGAGTAAGTGAGTGGCCATCATTCATCGCCCTCCATGGAGGGCACTGGCCCATGGGCCAAGGACTTACTTGTGATTGGACTCGTGTGAACGCTTGAGGAATACATAGGCAACATCACTAAGCTCGATACTGAATGATTGATAGAGTAATCCAATGTTTACCTTGCGTAGTTCTTTGAGTTTGATTGATCGGATACGTGAGAAATTGACATCTTGTGCCGCCAGTGCCTTCCTCTCAGCCTTGAGCAGGTAGATCGCACGTGTGGTCAGCAGGAAGAAGATGGGCCGCTCCTCCTGCTGGTCCTCCTTCAATTGATTGTTATAAGTGATGTAGTACGTGTGCATGATGTAAATGTAGGACTCTTGGCTATCGAATAGGTTGTTCCTAAAGTGCTGCTGGAGGGTCAGATCGTTCACCACTTGGTTGTTCAGGTCATCGTCGCTCACGGCGCTCTGCAGGGGCTCGTTGGCCAGCGCGCCAATCAATGAGCTGGACGTCTTGAGGACTGTGGATGTGATAGCAGCCGATGGTTGCGCACTCCACGACTCGGACATGGCTGTGGGACTGGACAGCTTGCGCAGACTGCCCACGTCGTGGGGCACAAAGAAGAGGTAGCGCGACTTGCACTTGGGGCACTCGCTAAACTCTGTCACCTCCTGGCAGACGTACTTCTCAGAGCAGTCGACGCAGCGCATCGTGTACTCTTTGGCGTGTGGCCGCAGTTGCTCATCTATTCGCAGGGTCTGCTCGTCGTCGGTCGTCAGATATGCTTCCTTGTCAAAGCTCTCTGGCAAGCCATCCTTGAACTTGCGACCATATGTAATCTCTATAATGCCCTTGTTGGCTCGTAGTAGTTTCTTTACAAAGATTATTGCTGACAATGGATTGGACATCAACAAGTTGGCAGACTTTGGATTATACTCGCTCAATGTATCCGACTTGATCTCCAACAATATCTCCTGATTGATTCCAAACTTGGTAACCTTGAACACCTGTCCTTGTCTGATTGATTGGGATTCGGTTAGTCAGTGCTCTGGTCCACGTGTCCTTCTCGCACCAAGACATACAGCTTGAGTTCTGGCACCTTGGGCTCGCTGGCCACGATTGGTGATGATATATTGAACTTTGGAGATGTCCACTGTTGTTGTTGCTTCTGGGGCAGTTGTTTGGCGCTGAGTGGCGACAGGCCCTCTGGACGCGCCATTAAGAATGATGAGGTTTGAGTTGGCAATGATGTTGAATGAGTCGCGGTTGTGGGGACGGGCGATGATCCATCCACCTTCTTAACCTTCTTCTTTATGATCTTGACCTTCCTTCCATCGCGTGAATCGTCAACCAATGGATGTACTTTGTGATGCTGATATTGCGGCTGTTGATGATGAAGACCAGTCTCCTGCATCCTCTCATTCAATATGCTTAGCCAGGAGTCTTGACCCTCCTTGCGCCATGTCTCTATATCCTTCAATAACTTCTTCTCCTCAGCAAACTTGTCATCCTTCTCCTTGACCTCTTCATTGTACTCGACCACTGGTGCCTGTGATGCTTGGGCATCCGTTTGATCAAGACTGACCACTCGCTTCAGCAATGGACTGGTTGGATGATTTGGTTGTGATGATACAGATGCCATGTATGGTGATGAGCTCTTGCTATCACTCTTTGATATCACTGCGTTGGGAGCAATGTAGAATCCCGGCTTTGACCTGTCCTCCCGCATTGGACCAATCCTATTTGATCGCGAAGTAGTGATCCCATTCAAACTCTGACTCTTGCTCTTCCTCATAGTCTCGGCCTCATCATCACTAATGCCAATGCCATCCAAATAGAACTCTCTTGATTCCAATGAGTCCATGTCCTGTTGATTGATAGATTGATTGAATGGGCATGTTAGCACTGGCAATGGTGCGGCTAGAAGGGAGCACATACATTCTCAAAGAAGGTTGATAGGATGTACGCGCGATAGTGCTTGGCATTAGCAAAAGGATTGCCCTCGACGTTGAGACAGACAAGCTGCGGAAGACCTCTCAGCTTGAACATCTCCTCCATGTCCTTGATTTGATTGTAACTGATGTCCAAGTATTCGAGTCCAAACAGTTTGTTCAAGCCATCGACCGTAGTCAATAGATTGGCGCGCAGTGACAAGTGTGTTACCATGCCCACCGACGCAAAGATGCGATCAGTCGACTCGATCTTGTTGTAGGACAAGTTGAGTAACTTGAGCCACACGCATTCTTGTAGATTCTCCACTGTAGTGATTAGGTTGCCCTCCAAGTTTAACTTCTCCAATGCCACCAGACCCTGTATCGACTGATCTATCTTTGGAATATAGTTGAATGAACAGTCCAATGTTGCCAGACGGGACCAATATCGTCCAGTCGCCGTGTCCCGCACGCCATTCACTGCATCGCCAATCTGTATCAGTTCGTCCAAAGTGAACAATGACTCGTGTAATGTGAGCTGGATGGATAGAATGAATGAGTGAGTATGGGATGGGAGTGAGTGACATGCGGAGATGTTACCTTTGTGAGACGATTGGATAGTTGTTGGATATCTGTTATCAGGTATGGTTTGATTGAGTTGAGTTCGAGAGATGTCAACGATTCGAATGGAGTGAGATCAAAGTCTTTGGCCTTCTCAATTAGCTTGGGTATGTTTGAAATGACCTTTAAACGTTTGATCAATGATATTGTATACTGTGTATCCAACAACTGATTCCTTGTCAACTTGAATGACACTCTCTTTCCACTCATATACAAACAAAGATGATCCAGACTCCATACATTCAAGAATAAACTATCTTCTCCTACAACAAGCTTCTTCTCTACATCATCATAATGTTCAACATGTAAGTATTGATGTTCATTCAATCAATGATGATGCACATACCATTGACTTGAAGATGTTTGGCCACAGCAAGGAGTAGGTCATCTGGATCAGTGTATGTACCAAAGGGAGATTGACTAACTTGTGCTGCGCTTCTCTTTGGTGATGCAAAGGTTGGTGATGTGATGTACTTTACGCTGCCTCCATTCTCAAAGCTACCACTACTACCTCCCCTACTGTTATCCCTACTGCTATTACCTCCACTACCACTACTATAATGATGACTATTGTTATTATCCATTATAATACTATATGAATGAAATTGAAAGAATGATTGATTGAATGAACTTTGAGTGGGAACACACAAACACACACTGTGATTGATGTAGGCAACTACTTCCCACCTTATGAAGATGATGATCCCAACTCGGCAAGACTACTTATTAGGGAATGCGATTTGTATTTCGGATCCAACCTAACATCACTTGTTTCATCTCCATAACCATGATTGATCAAACAATGGGCAAGACGAACGAAAAAACACATAATGGGCTACTTTTGATCAAACATGTATTCTTTGAAGTGATTACGTCATCACACAATGCCGACGTCAACAATTATTGATTGATTGGTTGGTTGTAGTTTAGACTAGTTGTTGCCTTCCGTCAACTCCAAACATAAACTTCCTTTGCTCGGGAGTGGGATCAGTCCGGGGGTTCTTGCTACGATACTCAATCTCAAAGGCCTCGAGTTCTTGGACAGCTTTGATCTCGCGGATACGGACAATGTAGGCATCGAGATGTGGAAACTCCTCTTTGGTGAAACCTCCAACCCAGGAGTAGATCTTTGCCCAAGGGAATATGGCCATGTCGGCAATTGTGAAGTCGTCACCCGCGATGTAACGACGATTCTCCAAAGTCCTGTTGAGAACATGGAACAGACGACAAAGCTCCTTGGTACAGCGATCGATTGGATATGCGATCTTCTCGGGGGCGTACTGGGTGAAGTGGTACCAGCTACCGATGACCGGTCCCAAGTTGGCCATCTGCCAGAAGACCCAGTTGAGGACCTCAGTACGTTCACGGATATTGCTACTGGGTGGGATGAACATGCCATACTTATCAGCTAGGTAGAGTAGGATGTTACCGCTTTCAAAAACAGAGATAGGTTCACCTTGGACATCATGGTCAACGATTGCCGGTAACTTTGAGTTTGGATTGATACGGACAAACTCTGGCTTATAATGTTCTCCATCCCTCCACTTTACATCGATGAAGTTGCAATTGATGCCCAGACACTTGAACATAAGGTACACTTTAGCGACATTTGGTGATCCACATCCATAAAGATCAATGTTTGTTTTGGTTGCAGTAGACATTCTTATTATGTAATTGATTGATTGATTGATAGTTGATATTGTTTTGAATGAATCAGTAGTAGTTCACGGCCGTGAACTTAAGTACCTTTTGGAGGTGTCTATTCCGGAAAAGTGGACAAGAGAACAGTTTGTATCAATCACACACTCACACACCAATTCGTTAAGATTGATTGGTTAGTTATACCAGGGTGTTTGACCAATCATTATAAGATATTTATAATTCGGATATGACCTTCTACATATCCTCCTTTGATGATATTCATCATAATGATGCTCTCTAATCCTGTTCAAACATTCGAGATTAAAATAGGTATTTGAAAACTCGTATTAATAGGTACTAGTTTAGTTACTTATGTATTATGTGATTGATTGATTGATATTTGATATTAGTTTACCTTGTTAATATCTAATGAGATTTGGTCTTTGACCAATGTTACAAGATTATTTATGGTTTTGACAAAACAACTGTTGGTTGGAAGACCCTGGGCTGGATCCGACTTTTTTTCCGTGATCAGGGATCGCGAACTGTTTTGGGAGGGCCCTCGAGTGGCCCATCAGCTGGACAAAGTTGATGACATGTCACACTTTATTGGACCTACATATCATTTCTATTACTCTAATCACTTTATTCTCTTTATAACTTTGTACATATATCTTATTTATTCCTTTTATATTTATATATTTATAATTTATTTACATTATATATTTAAGTAATATTACCTTCTAGTCTATCTAGTGTACAAAACTTATTACTGTCAACCATCACACAAGATGATCAATGTTGAGAACCATGTCATCAATGTAAAGGTAGGTGACAATGATTGACAACTTAGAATCACTCGCTCAATCAATCAATGACCACTCGCACACACACTAACAATCAACCCCGATTAGGATAACACGAACATTGTGGTGAACAGTACTAATTGGATAGAGTCATTGTATGATCATATAGAGACGGCACAGAATGGTGGATGGGATGATGATGCTGCCTCTTGCCACATCGATGCAGACACATTGAAGCGTCCACTACACGACCATTTGATGCTGTCGTCTGTGTTCCTGTCACGATTGGCCTACGTCAACTATGAGAAGGACATTGCCAATATGATTGCGCAGCACACTACCACCATCCCACTGCGCTCCATCAGCTTCTACAAGCCTACGCACACGCGCACCAAGATGGTGGTGGCGCTCGACCACCTGGACAACATGTTTGTGGCGTTCACCGGCTCGACGGCCGTCAGCGACGTGCAGTTGGATGTGGCGTGTGGCCTGTTTGAGAAGCAGTTCTACGACCGCGAACACACGCTGTACGCAACGATCGCCCGCTTCGAGTGGGTCTACTGCGCCGTGCAGCAACTCATGACCATCGCCTATCGCTGCAAGGCCAAGCGTCTCATATTCACCGGCCACTCGATGGGCGCCAATGCGGCGTCGTGGGCGGCCATCCACGCGCTCAACTTGCAGCGCCAGTCGGCGCCCTCGCCACACCTGGGCACGCTGTCCATCAAGTGCTACTCATTTGCCGCCGCCAGCTACTTCCACCAGGAGACACGCGAGCTCATCGACCAGCTCGAGCGTGAGCGGCCGCATGAGCCCATCTTCACAACGGTGTTGAATGAGTTTGACCTGGTGCCACTAATGTCGCATCATCCCTTCCTCATGCTAGACTTCTTCTTTATCATCCTAGCATTTGTCTCCATGCTACACACACTCCTATACCATCGCGAACCCTCAATGTTCGCGCCTTTGCTCCTCCTTCTGGCTGTCAAGCTTCCTCTTAGCTATGCCCTTGCCAAACTTGTAGATACCCTATATATAAAATGTTTCTCAATGTAAGTACCTCCTCCTCAAGACGTGACCGCCAGTTTCCACCTGTTTCCACGTGTTCCCGCGAGTTACCACTTGTGTTTCCGCGTGTTGCCGCGGATAAAGGCCCGCCACACCTCTGACCTCAAACTAACTAAACATACTCTCTCTTGCAGCGGATTATTATCACCTAATGTACACTTGTTCAATGCGAAAGAGAACAGATATATTGCCACAGACCCGATGTCTGTGGAAAGCAGGTTCAAGTCGCTCCTGCATCACCTCGTCAAACTGTACAACATACGAGCGCTCTTTAATCAGGACCACTCCTGTGAACTATATTACCAACGCGTACAATCACAGATTCTGTGCAGTGTGTCTGGCAGCGCAGCGAACGCTGCCAGCAACACACAACACCAGCAGTTATCCACCAACATGGCGCACATGTCCACAACAACATCGGATACAGTGTCCAGCTACACGGACACCACATCCAATGGCAATGGCAATGGCGCCGACTCATCATCCATCTCCAATCACATTCAATATCTAACGCATCCAGCTCACTTTGTCGTTGACATTGTGGAGGACGAGCGTATCGCTCTTCTTAAGAAGCGCATCACAATGAAGGTATGTGTGATTGTGATTGTTCAATCAAGAATCATGGATGTCCATTTGACTGACCACTCATTCCTTCAATCATCATTCCTTCCTGCCTGCAGGGACTAGGTATATTAATGATCATCCACATGATGTGGGTCGTCCTGTCCATCATTATCCTATCATTCTAAGTTATTCCAATCCAATCAATAAACCAAGTCGTTTGATTGAATGATTGATCGATTGAGTGCCTATGTGATTGATTGATTGAATGAGCGGACGAGAGCATGAGAGTGATTGAAATATAATACATTTGTATATATATATAAGTATTGAATAAGGTTGGACTAAATGATCTCTCCAACCTCTGTTGGTCCGCTGATTGGATCGCCCATGCGAATGAGTCCAACTGAGAAGTCTGATGATGCTGTTATGATATCTACGTGATTGAATGAACGAATGAGTTAGATACACGACACGGCGCGACGCGACCACGACTTGATCAAGTCGACACATACATTCATCATTCCTTGATATTGCCATGTCTTGTATATCCTTGCTATGCTTGTAGACTATGCCTTTGAGATCGTAGCCACCATTGATTCTATTGTACATTCTGAGATGGCCATCGTTTGTGGCACAGAACAGTGCGCGGCCACTGCGCGAGTAGTTCAGCCTGCTGACGTATTTACAAGTGGGGAAGTTGGATGAGTATACAGGCAGCTGACCCTGCAGCGGATAGACATTCAGCTTGTCGCTGCCAATGGCAATGCATGAGTTTGATGTGATTGATGGTGCCTCTGGTGTATGTGCCACCGAGAACACTTGTGTTCGATGCTCGAACTTCTTCAACACCTGTGATCGCGTGTCTACAATCTGAGGTCGGGTGGTAATGGTGTCAGTTGGGACGATCAGAGCATGGGCGTAGTAGTGTCGTGTACTCACTCTACAAGTGCTGTCTGATGATGCGGTGAGGATGGCAGGCATGTTGCCCGATGCAGCGCCAACCTCTCGTGCCCATGCACTGTCCAGAAGAACAATGTCATTTATCTGTGCCTCGTGTATATCCTCCATATTATTAACGATTGATGCTGCCCTCAGATCAAGGAATGCTATTCCTCTACCAGTTGCATTGGGTACCATTATAACATTGGAGCTCTCCACAGCGATTGGACAACGTATACTTACGCCTCCAGGTGGGACACCTATTTGATTGATTGAGTGAGTACTTGATTGAATGAATGAACGTATCCATCACTGATCAATCCCCTTACACTTATCGAATGATTGAGTGACTGCACTCGTCTCTATATCATATATCAGCATCTTGTTGTTTGATGTTGCCAGTGCCAGTTTAGTACCATCTGTAATGTATTTCACTTTGTTCGTTCATTCAATCAATCGTTCGTTCGTTCGTTTGTTAGTTAGTTGTCTGATCATCTGTGACACACACACAATGCATGATCGCGATACCTACATCCTGTAAGTTGAGATGGTCCATGATGTGCGATTGTTGTGTATGATAGTATCCTTCCTTGACGTGCGTCGTAGGTGACACACTTGCCGTCGAGACCTGCACTGCTAAAGATGTGATCGTCGCGTGGCGAGAAGTCGACGGCTTTGACTGAGCGACTGTGCTGCTTGAGGAATGTGACGTCGCCCAGGACACCCTTGAGCACGGGTGCCGTATGCTGCATGATGTGGATGCTCGAGTTGAGCGCTGAGCCAGGATTGAGAATTGAATTGGTGATTATCTCGCCCAAGTCGTTCGAATCGAATGAGCCCGACAGTATGTCGTGGAGCTCTCTCGACATGTTGCTCATTCTAATCAGCGACGCCAGTGACCCATTCAAATTGTTTGTAGTTCTCTGTATCCAAGGTTGTTGTTGATGTAGTTGTTGTATTTGTTGTTGTTGTTGTTGATGTTGTTGTTGATGTTGTTGTAATTGTTGTTGTTGTTGTTGTAGTATTTGTTGTTGTTGTTGTTGCAGTCGTTGATCCAATGGATTCATATTATATATATAATAAATATAAATATAAATATAAAGGCTGTTTATTGTATTGTATTGTATTAAACGTGTTGTATGTATGTATGTATGTATGTATGTTGTGTATGTATCTTTTGTTATCGATTGTCTTGTCTTCTCACTGCCTTCAAAAGTGTGTGTTTGAGTGTGTGACTTTTCAAAGTTCCTTCATTGGAAACCATTGGGGGAATTCGAAATCTTTACATTGTTACCCAAAATCAAAGGTTTAAGTATTTGTGTGGATCAATCAGTTGATGTTGTCTCTAAGTATTACAGCCTGGGTAGACATCATCATTAGTCCGTAGTCAAAATGTTAAATGGTCCACATCCTATAATTCATACCAACACCCATTTCCCATCCCAACAAGGGTATCCAATCTCAAACGAGCAAGACCTGAATATGATATCATCCCATCGTCAACCAAATCAACCCAACAATCGGTTTGTTGTTCTACTAATCGATCGAATCGTTTGTTTATACATTGAGTTTGGTTAATTAATTAGAATGTTTGCAACTGTCTTAGTCCATGATTATCGTCATAAAGTACTATTATAATATATATATTTGCATATATCCTTCATTATTCAAGTCAACTCGAATACCTACTACTACCCTTTGGCAATGAATACTAGAAGTTGGTCCTAGCCATTACCAGGTAGTGACCATGATTGTGGTTCTTTGTGACCAAACCCCACCACTCATGATTGTTGATTGAGGCTTGCCAAACAACCACACACTTCTATATTTAGTGTTTGTTTGTTGTAGATACACAATACTAAATCTGAACATATATATCGTTTAGCATCTGTATTGATCTGAACAGTGCCTCATGATATTGGGCTATGTACACTATAATTAGTATTAGTTATCTCAATCTATCCCTATGTTCATTCAAACAACAATCAGTAGTATCTTTAATATATCTCTTTCAATATTCTCAATTTATACACTTTATCAACTTCAAGATAGTTCAAGTCCTAAAGACGAATAAACACAAACATACTCATTTATACTTCACTTTTAAATATCTGTACAAACAAACAAATACACACATTAACACTTCAATCAATCAATCAATTATATTGTGACTCATCAACACCAAATACAGGTTATCAAATATTATATTATAATATCTTATTAATAGTAGAGTAGATTAATTAGGAGAACTTACACGAATTTCAACGTAAGTGTCAACTTCAAACATCCATTAGTTATTTGACTCATTATCACATAAACCCAACCGACTTCATTATCACAACCTAATTCCATATCCATATTTGTTTATTATTAATTTATTATCTTGTATATATCTATCTAATGATCTAATCTACTTCTAGATTAATTAATTTACAATTTATAATAATCTATTTGTTAATTATTCGATTCGAACACATAAACAACAAACTATCAAGATATTTTGGATAAAGTCATCAGTTGACTTATTGACTCTTTGATTACCAATATCCTTTTTTGTTGTTGACATTATACCATTCAACACTCGTCGCACCCCATACATTAATTCATTCGGTTTTTCATTTGACACGTGAAAGGCGAAAGGCAAACCAAATCAAGACGACATCCATCCGCCCCATCAGTCCATCCCATCTATCTCCGCACCTCAGCTCAAAGTGTGTGTTTTTAGTTTATCTCACAATTCCGTGCATTTGCCACATTCCCGCGACCATAGCCTTAAGGCCCGAACGAGCCCCCATCCCAACAACACGTCTAACACCATCACACACATTTAAGGTCCTCCAACAACAAACAACAAACAACGAATGAAACAAAGAAGACACGCAAATTATAACCAAATTGAGATCAAGCCTGAAGACATCGAGAAACATTCGATCGAGGAAAGAATGATGATTCCGCTGCTCCGTCCATCCGACCTGTGCGCCTCGCCCGCCCAACCCTGTCCATCGCTCGCTGTCATCGGATCAGTCCCCTCCTCCAGTCATCACTTCTTCTCGACCAATACATCAACAACAACTACTACGTATAACAATAATTATAACAACAACAATATATACTTGGCACGACGAATGTCTCCCGCACTCTCATCTTCAACAAACACAATGTCGCCGCTACTGCAGTCTACGGCCGACTCATCACCATCAACTTCACGCCCAGTATCACCCATGCCATATTCACAACAACAACAACAGCAGCAGCAGCAGATGACCAACAACACTCAAGAGGTGATTGCACTGATTGACGAAATGCGCCAACTCGATGTCTGGGTCAGCCAGATTGACGAATGTTCAGAGAATGCGCGCTCATTAGTATGGCGCCAATTGACTGCCAACAGCATAAAGAATGCCTACCCGATGGGCGGCGCGACAATGATCATCGAGGTCTACGACAGTTTGGCCAAGTGCACAAGCAAGTTCCGTCCATACTTCAACTCGTTGGTGCGTCAGACCAACAGCGACATCCACGCCATCAAGATGTTGCATCTCGCCTTTGTCGAGGCCAGTCAAGGAGGAAGCGAGATCTTCCAACAGATATCCCCTCAGCTCAAGGCCGAGGCATCCGACGCAACCAACCCATACATGGTGTCCAACAACATGTTCCACTCGTCTAATATATGGGGCCACAACTTGCCATCTGTGTTGCAACAGTTGCTGTGTCTGACTGCGTGGGCACCCCAGCTCGATGCTCTGCCAACGGCCATGCGCAAGGCCATCTGGGACAACTGTAACTCGTTCGCGCCATTCAAGTCATCGACCGAGGGCACCAAACTCAACAACTTCACCAAGGTCATCAAAGGATGGACCAACAACCCCGTCAACAACATGCTTCCCATCACCACTTTATTCGCCTCAATTGGATACCTCAGCGAGCAAAGAGTACTCAATGTAAGTCTCATCAGTCAGCCACATCTTGGCCTTCGAGCAACTAGTCACTAACCACTCCATACCTCATCAATCTAGAATGTTCAATTCCTTTATCCACAATCAGACTACTCGATGTTCAACACATCGGGCATTGCTCAATCACAATCACAATCGGAGGATGGTGAGGACTTGGAGCAAGAGAGCTATACATCACCAGCCCAACCAACCAAGAGAGTGAAGCGTTCACACTCGAGGAGCGAGGTGGGCGAGCGCGTTCCATCGATGTCCCCACTTCCAACGCCATACGTCTCCACCACCCCGCTCTGTGTGACACCAGGCTCCTCGTACGAGGACAGCAGCGACAACGAGTCCATCACCGAGTCATTCAACCATAATCAATCAAAGAAGCAGCAGCAACAGCCACAACACATTCCAGCACTCGACTCAATCAGCTCGATGATTGAGCGTGCGATGACCTCTGGCAAGACATCGCCCACTACCACCAATCAATCAAACATGTACATACCAACCAGACGTGTATCGACAGATTATGACCACGTCCCAATGACCAAGCACATTGCCAATGTCCAGCAGCATGATGCCACTCTGTCCGTGCCAGTAGTAGTTGCAACCAAGTCCAACGGCGCTGGATGTGCATCCCTTGACGTACTGGCCCTCACAGCATTCCAATTTGAGCATTTGGACGAGTCCAACAACACCAACCTCAACAACAACAACCCATCTATCGTCATTACCAACCCATCAACATCCTCCGGTGCCAAGCAACAACAAGATGGTGCTGCCATGAACATCAAGAATATCCTGTGTTCCTAAGCCCCCAATCACTCATTCAATCAATCATTCCAACTCAATCCAATCACATCAACAATCCCGATTGTACATATTCCACTTATCTAGATATATGTAGATAGAGTCTCAGCATTCAATCAACTCCAATCCACCAACCAAGCCATCCAATCAATCAACCTTTTTTGACAAACCATTATAAGTTATATAATGGTACGACGAGACGAGACTACGACATAGTCCAGTCCAACTCCAGAGCATTAGCAATCAAATTCCAATCAATTAATCATATAGTTATATGTTTGGAATCATATATAATCAACCATTCAATCAATCAATCAATAAACGATGGACTCTATCCGGTCCATCTACATCTCCATCGAACAATCATGATTGTCTTATTATTATTGTGATAAACTTGATGTCTTTACTATGATGACGAGCGAATAAATTAAGTAGTGATCGTACTGGCCGCGGACAAGACTGGACTGGTCCGGACGGCACCGTTTAAAATGATGTTAGGGACTTTAGAGTCCCTTGTTGAATGTGAACTCTCTGATCAGGTCACCGTTGGCATCCTTCAGACCCTGGAACTCGGGTTCAAGGGAGGCTGAGTCAATGGTGGACTCTTGAGGGAACATGGCAATGGCTGCCGGCAGTGATGTGTTGAAGATGGCAGCAAGCAGACCAAGGTTCAGTGGCATCTTGACCATTGGATACCTCTGCACCATACTGAGTTTCTCGACGAGACTCATCACCATTGGTGGCAACAACAATGCTGGGAATGCAGTAGCCACCCTAGACATTGCGACCTTGAATATCGCAGACTTTCCAGCCTCCTTACTCTTGCCATGTACCTGTCCATACTTGTCCTTAATATCAATGCCATTCCTAAAAATAACATTAATTGATTGATTGATTGAGTGAGTGGGATAGTCCAGGAGGGGTGGGGGTGGAGGACTATGAACATACTTCATCTCATTTCCTCTCATAATGAATACGTTGGCGATACCAGCAGTGGTGACGGCGGTGAATGGCACCATCATTCTGAGTCCAGCATGGACTGAGGCATTGGGTATCTTGAGTTTGTTGACAGCATGTCCAAGACCAACAGCCAATGAACATGATATACCAACTGCAGACATATAAGCGGTTGTAATCTGTTGATTTGTCATCTCATTGCTTGCATTCCTATTAGCATGATTTAGTGCAATATTATATGATTGATTGATCCATTGCCAGAATATTGTTGTACCAATCTGGAATTATTCCAATTGAGTGAGAGTGAGTTAGTATGATTGATTGATTGATTGATTTATTGATTGATTGGGTGATGGGAATTATACATACTGATGCATTGGGAAGTAGTAGACCAGCACATATTACAACATTGATTGGTAGGAATGAACACATCCTGAATGGGAGTGGGATGGTCTCGCCAGTGTCTGGATGGATGGTGGCATCGACCACTTTCTTGGCTTTCCAAAGCTCAGCATTATGTGTAGTTGGGTCGACCAGTCCTCTCTTGAATCTATCCAATATACTCTTTGATTCTGTCACTTCGTTCTCTGTAACAAACATTGAACTTGAAGTATGAGTGAAGTATGATTGTTAGTTGTTGTTGGAATGGTTGGAATTGTTCCATATTGATGGAGGGGTCACATACCTTGGATCTGTGACATCTCTAAAGTTCTGGAATCTTCCAAAGAATGTTGAACTATTATACTTTCCAGAGTCTTTGTATTGAATGGTCAAATATTAGTTCATTCATTCATTCATTCGTTCGTTCGTTTTTTTTTTTTCATATGATACTTACGTCCATCAAACAAAGGTGATGACAATGATTGTTTAGTTGATATCTCTTCCATTGATATATTTATCTATCTGTATTACTTATAATTACACCAAATTGAATTGAATTGAATGAGTTGAGTCGTAATAGAGGATGTTGATTGAATGAGTGAATGAAATTGAATGTGTTTATGAGTAAGTGTATGTGTTGTGTATGTTTGAATGATGATGGGAAGAGAATAGCCCCTACTACAGCATAGGGAACTGACTGACTATGACTTCGTGGTGATGTGGGACTTAGTGATCACCCCGTCTACAACAGTGTGTGTGATGGTGAACGAGTGGAAGTCATCGGGCACAAGTGGGTGTTGGAAATTTCAAAAACGTAGAAAAGTGTGTGTTCTGTCACAATGATGATGACTTCGCACCCTCCTGGGACATCTCTTTGTTCCTCAAAGACTTTAGGTTGGTCAGGGTACTTCAAAGTATCTTACAAATAATTATTTATTTATTTATTTATTATTATTTATTTGGAGACAGAGGTTCTGGACTGTGGTCAACTGAAGATGGACAACTTGGCGGTGGTCAGCGTGGCTTGCAACTTCAGTTGGAGCAGAGGTTTATGGCTGTGGTATATGGCCGTGGTCAGCGTGGCTGGCAACACACGGCCGTCTGGCTAGTTGGAGCAGAGGTTCACGGATGTGGTCAACATGGCAGCAAGGCCGACGACTGTACACAGAGGTTCGGTGGACTCAGACTTGGACAAGGAGCACACAGCGGGCTTCAAAGCACAGGTCAAAGTGGGTAGAAGATAGAGAAGAGAGAAGAAGAGTATAGGTGAGCATGGTGCGATCATTTATGTACTCACTTATTGATAGAGGGACAGAGGTTCAGGGCTGTGGTCACTCAAGGCAGCATGGCGGGCCGTTTGTCTAGTTGGAGACAGAGGTTCATGGACTCAGAGGCAACATGGCGGCAGAGGTCAGGCAGCATGGCAGACAGCATAGTTAGGGCATAGTGGTCAGGCAGCTTGGCGGCAGAGGTTCATGGCTGTGGTCAACGTGGAAGCACGGCGGCAGACAAGTTGGAGACAGAGGTTCGTGGTGCAAGGCACACCATGAGAGCATGGCGACAGTCAAGTTGGTGACAGAGGTTCTGGTCTGTGGACAACTTGGTAGCACGGCGACGGTCAGCATGACCGAGACGCCGTCTGTCTAGTTGGAGACAGAGGCTTTGGTCACTGATGGCACATGGGTCAGCCAGTCAGCCAGTCAGTCAGCCAGTCCCATGAATGTCGAGCACATTGGTACTCAATATCAAGTTGGTGACGCACTGTACAGATGGTGAGGCGCTACACTCATTCAAATGGCATCAATACCCACTTCCAAGTGATTGATCAACAAGGCGCTGGGTCGTCATCAATCACAGGCAAACATATCAAGACAACCATTCAATAATACATGAAACTGCAATAGACATTGAGTGATCAGTAGCCGTTAGCCCAAGTCATTGGTATTCAAGTATGTCGAGCCATCTGGAGATGTGGTCAATGCGTGCTCTGAGGTGCTGGATCATTGATCAGTCGGCTTGCCCTTGTCCAATGTCGCCCTGGGTGATGCGCCAAGAACTTTGGCACTCTCTCCTTAATGCAGCTACGCGGCAGTGTGCCGTCTTTTGGAACCAGTCATCGCCACACAGTTCTCGGACTCTATGATCAACATGTCCAAGCAAGGTCAGGAAGGAGATCTCTGTGCTCAGGACGACGCTCGCCTTTCAAGCCCACATCAAGGTAATGTTTCTAACATTAACCTGAGCAAGCTGAAGCAGGGCGAGGCCGAGCTTGTCAGTGCGTACGAGGACGACATCCTGAACGCCGACACCGTGACCATTGCCTACGACCTCAACGAGCAGCTCAAGAGCAATCGCATTGACTCACTCGATTGTGTGATCGACGACACCTTGACCTACATCGCAACCTACAACCTCAACGATCAGCTCAAGGGCAATCGCATGGACTCGCTCGATCATGACGAACCAGCGCATGGTCACCAGAACGGCACGGTGCCAAGACAGGACCAACGTCGTGAGTCGCCTTGAAGTTGTTGGAACATCATCCGTACGGATCCTCAAAGCAATGGACCAGCATCACAGTCTCTCAAACTGCACATACATTGAACAGCACCTAAAGACGATATGGGCAGACAATGGCTTTTTAGATGGTACCAGTCCATGAATCATTGTTTCACACAGCGTTAACAACATTAGAACAGACTGTCCAATATGTACAACTGTCGAATGATTCATGAACCTGAGCAAATAATGTTAGAAAGAATGAACACCGATGTGGCAATGAACTTGAGCATCATCATCAGATCACCACTGGAGTTCAACACACCTCCTTTGATCGTTCATTCGACTATTTATGTCATGAAGCAGCTAATCGACATTGAACATGGACAGGACGAATCTCAAGGATGGTGAACAACCATTTAGTCTCAAGACAGAGTTTCAATCACGATCAAGAGAGAGAGTTCAGAACCAACACTCGCTCACCCCCAGTCAGTCAATCACTCAGTACCCGCATCAACATCACAATGCCCACTTGCCAAGCACATAGTACACCACTGATCACATAGAGTACTCCATTTGGAACGATCACTGCCTCAATCAAGGCTCATCAACGTGAACTACATTGATGATGACACTGAGATGGTATTGAATGATACTAATTCAAATGGACCGTTAAATGGTCAATCTGTTAATTAAATATTTAAATATTTAATTCAAAATGAGTGTTTATAAGTGTGTGTGAGTGTGTGTGAGTGTGTGAGTGTGTGTGTGTGTGAGTGTGGGTATGTCTCTACTCACCCACTCACAGACACTCTCATTGCGGTGAATGTCCTTGGACAAGTGGGCATTGACATCACTCATTACCTTATCACACTATTACATGTATGTACACATAAATAACATTATTACTATGTTATTATAATTCTATCATCATTCTAATTCATAATACTAACATTGATTCTCTCTCTACTCACCAACGATTCATCAATCAATCAATCAATATCAATCTATCAATATCATCAATATCATAGACTCTTTACTTCGGCTATTGCCAAACCATTATCTGCTATACAAGAATATCTTTCTCAACAGTGTTTTCCAACGCTACCAATCAATCTATCAATAATGAATAATAATAATAATAATAATAATCAATATATATACAATCCAGCCAAACTCATTCGACCTTTGTTCAACAGGCACATACCCAAGAACTTGTTGCTGGCCGACTTAAATCACAGGGTCATCACCCTAATAAGGATAGACTTTGACAAAAAAACAGCAGTCATCAAAATGTACCCAATTCTAAGTTTATTCGATAGTCGACCAAGGACATTGTTATTGGGCGAGGAATCTTCTAAAAAGGTGATTTATACACTTCTTGTGCGCACTGATGGAGTCCATGATCCAATTAGGATAACATATACACCACACAATGAGATCCATCAAACTCTATTCATTGGGATGACAAACCTACCAGAGAACCAGTTGCCAGATCATCCCAATGGTCAACAGGAACCAATTCCAAATGGTAAGTATATATCAAATGAACTTGCATGCTACTGTCAAAAAATAATACTAACGATCCATTCAATCATCACCTTTGATGCTTCTCATCCATGTCACTCAAAGATATTGGCATCCAACAACAGCCACATGACCTCGGACCAATACCTGGAGACCAAGTGATGATGCCACAACCACCTAAACCATTCAATCATCCAGCCGTCCAAGCAGACCCAGGCCAACACCACCTAGGAATCAGATACCAATACCCACCATCACCAGATTATGAGGTGGATGAGCCAGTCTTCTCTCCTCCGGTCCCTCTCCTTTTCAACAAACAGTAATTTACCTCTATATATATTGCCGTCGATCAAGCAGATGAGTGATGGGTAAAACCCAAATATCTCTCGGCTGGCGATTGAAACCAATCAACCACCAACATCAACAACCAACAACAACAACAAATTCGATTACCAACGCACCAATCAGTGGTCCTACATCCATCGCTTTACCCAGATGACACAGTGGAGACGTTGTGATTCATTCACACGATGACCTGTCGTTGCGAGGTCTATTCCCTCCAAGTCATCCAGTGCCGTGCCAGTGCCGTGCCAGACCGAGTGCCATGCCGCCGAGCCAAGCCAGGCCAAGCCGAGGTGGACCTTTCCAGGACCGTATACTACTAACATTTTCCTCCCATCACCATTTGGCCATCTCCGCAAGGGGGTGGCCGTGGCCCATCATGCAAGAGGGATGGGTCGGCCTGTCATGCAAGAGGGACGGGTGGGCCCATCATGTAAGAGGGGTGGGCACGGCCTGGGGACTACACCTGTCGCTATTAGACTTTGGGCAGCGTCGAGACAGGTATGGCAGCAACTTTGTTGACTTTGAGAGTTTCTTCTCATTGTCACAAGTGCTGCCTTTATTTTTTTTAAAGCCGTTGGGCAGCAACCGTGCCCAGGCGACATCATTGAGTTGTACTTTTCCAATTGTTGTTATTCTCCTTCCAAGTCACACTTGTACAACTCCTTCCTGTCTTCATCGTTTATTGATGCTTTGATTATGATCATTCCAGTTGGATACACTCGTCAACTTGGCAGGATGGCTGCGGTCTGTCAATGATGGCAGCATGGCGGTGCGCTTGTCAGCGTGGCGTCTGTCCAGTTGGAGACAGAGGTTCTGGACTGTGGTCAACTCGAGATGGACAACTTGGCAGCATGGCGTCGCACTTGTCAGCGTGGCTGTCTGTCTGGTTTGAGTCAGAGGTGGTCATCATGGAAGCATGGAGGCGGTCAGCATGACGGTGGTCAGCTTGGAGGCGGTCAACGTGGCAGTTAGTCAAGTTGGAGACAGAGGTCCTGAACTATGGTCAACGTGGCAGCATGGCGGCAGTCTAGATGGAGTCAGAGGTTCTGGGCTGTGGCCAACTCGAGATGGACAACTTGGCAGCTTGGTGGTGGTCAGCATGGGCAGTCAGTGGCGGAGTCTAGTTGGGGACAGAGGTTCATGGACTCGGGGCAGCATGGGAGGCCGTGGTCACTCAGGGCAGCACTGCAACTTCAGTCTAGATGGAGACAGAGGTTCTGGACCCTTAGCAAAATGGCGGACGACTGTACACAGGGATTTAGAGTTCGTGGGTGTGGTCAACGTAGCAGCACGCCGGCAGTCAGTCAAGTTGGAGACAGATGTTCTGGGCTATGATCAACGTGGCTGGCAACACGGCGTACGTCTTGCTAGTTGGAGACAGAGGTTCTTGGCTGTGGTCAACTTGGCCATGTAAGATGTCTGGCAACACTGCGGCCGTCTCGTTGGAGACAGAGGTTCAGGGCATCATGGCGGAGTCACAATGTTGGCAGTCTGTCTAGCTGGAGACAGAGGTTCTGGGCTGTGGACAACTTGGCAGAATGGCGGACGACTGTACAGATGGAGACAGAGGTTCGTGGCTGTGGTCAACGTGGAAGCACGACGGCAGTCTGTCAAGATGGAGACAGAGGTGGTGAACAGGGCTTCAAGGCACAAGGTCAAGGTAGAAGAGAAGAAGAGAGAAAAGGGAAAGGTGTAAGTAAGCAGAGTATAAGTGAGCAGATTGTGATCGGTGGTAGTACTCACTCATTGATTGGGGAGACAGACGTACTGGGCACTCAAGGAAGCAATGGCCACCTCAGTCAAGTAGGAGACAGAGGTTCTGGGCTGTGGACAACTTGGCAGCATGGCGGACGTCTGCACAGATGGGGACAGAGGTTCGGTAAGGTGACTCAGACTTGGCAAGGACGACAGTGTCACCGCGGGCTTCAAGGCACAAGGTCAAGGAGAAGGCAGAGAAGAGAAGAGAAGAGGATAGTGTAAGTAAGCAGCAGATCAGATGGTGGTGCAATTAGAAGTAAATTAGTACTCACTCATTGATTGATATCATAACTCAAACTCATTAGTAACTCATCAGCAGTAGTGAGACAACAAGGCAAAACAAAGTGGTGAGTGATACATGTCAATGTGTTGTTTATTATTGTATGTATAAGCATAAGTAAGTAAGTATATATGTGTATGTGTACAAGTAGGAGAGAGTGAGTGCAATGCCAATGAGATGAGTATAGACCCAGTGTCACAGACACATGTGGACCACATCTAACCAACCACCATTTTGAACTCAACCGTTAATTCGATTCGATTGGGCGCGAATTTCAAATTCAAAATTCACTCACACTCATATTGAACTTCACTTGTTTAAAACAAGAGGTGTTTTTGTCACCCAAAACACTTCTGAAGGGGGAACAATCCCAAGATATTTATTTGTGAAGTGTTGGATACAATGATCATTGTCCAACACTTCATTCATTCATTCATTACAACCATCAGTACATATAATATGGTCCGTGTCTCGTCATGACTCGACCAATCAATCAAGATTGGCAAGTTGGACATGGACACCACCTCATCCAATCAAGTCAACTCTGCTTCAATCTAACGTGTGCTACTTGATGCAGGACCCGTGGCTATTAACAAAGACGTCCTGTCTGTGATGCTGAGGACAGTCGGTCCGACCAGATCTGGGTTTCCAAGTATCACTCCCAAATGCCTGGATCACCAATTAATTGATCATCTTTCTCTGTCACGAGTCTCGACTAAGATCCATGCATGGTGAGGTGCCATCACCGAGGATATCTTCCACAATTCAGTCATCAAGCAAGATCCAGCACATTCATCCTCAAATGTACGCATTGACCACATCACCAGATGGCTCGACCACTTCAACATAGTTGCGTATAGCGGGTTCATCTTGGTCGCCATGATTCACCACTAGTGGTTGGCTATATCAACAGTACCAACTCCATCGGTTAGGTGGCGTTGCTTGGACTGGCCTTCCTTCCTATATGCGAAGGTTCCAGGAGCACTTGACTTCAGCATAGACGCCTCACCACGAGTCATAATCCTTCATGGGATTCTATAGCAACGTCCCAAAAGACAACACTCAGAGAATGATCAAAGTGGACAAGTATTGCTACACCGACCTCAATTCAAAGTTCACAAAGATGCAACGACAAGACCAAACAAAGGGACTGTCCAGAGAAACGAAGAGTATGTATACATTCACTCATTCAATTAATTGATTGAGTTTGAGTTAGGACTAACCTGGCGCGCGGCAGACTTACCAAATAGAGTTGAAGGGCAAGAACGATGCTACATCCTCAAAGAACAGCAACGTCCAAACGTGGTAATGGAAAATCGCTGTGGACAATCTTCGTTTGAATGATATGGTCACTCTGTGGCACTTATAGATCGTTAGTAGCTCGCGAGTCACTTCACCATCAATGAATCCTTAGAGCTTTAGGACTGAGCAACATTGTAGGATTAGACAGCACTGGTCCATCAACATAGCGAGGACAATGGCTAGACGTCAATTGGGAAAGGCACCATGTATCGCATCACAAAGGCAAACACATTTAGTCAACATGGCGCCAGTGAGAGAGACAATCTTGCGAGCAGGTACCAGTCCATCAACATTGTTTCACGCAGCGCGTTAACAACATTGGATCAAACCTGTCCAATAGGGTGTGTAGGAGCTGGAATGGCTAGTCAGTCAGTGAGTCAGTCAATCAGGCAGGTCGGTCACATCAAGGTCGAGCACATTAGTTCTCTATCGCCAGTTGGGATTGATGAACAAGACTCTAGGTCAACATCGATTACATGCCTGGCAAACATATCAAGACAAAACCTGGCGAACTCCAATCAAGCGACATGTATCACCATTGACCATTGATACAACAACCACCCTGTCAGTCAGTCATTCAATCAGTAGTCTGTCCCAGCAAGATAGATCATAGCATCAATCCTCAGCCCATATTGGATGCTATGACCTCATTCAATCGATTAATCAAACATACATAAACAGGCGGACAGACAGTTAGAGACATTGAGACAGACAAACAGACAGAACACCACCGATCAAATGCAAGCTCATCAAGATCACAATGGACATCAGAGCAGTCTCTCACTACAAGGCTCATTCATTCATCAGAGTATCCAGTTGGAACGATCGTGCCTCAATCAAGGTCATCAACGTGAACTTCATTGAAGATGACACTGAGATGGTATTGAGTGATACAAATTCAAATGGACTGTTAAATGGTCAATCTGTTAATTAAATATATTTAAATATTTAATTCAAAATGTGTCTTTAAGTGTGTGTGAGTGTGTGTGTGTGTGTGTGAGTGTGCGAGAGTGTCTCTATCCACCCACTCACAGACTCTCTCATTGCGGTGAATGTCCTTGGACAAGTGGGCATTTACATCACTCATTACCATATCACACTATTATATGTATGTACACTTAAATAACATTATTACAATGTTACTAAAATGCTATCATCATTTTAATTCATAATACTAACATTCACTCTCTCTCACCAATCAATCAATCAATATCAATCAATCATATTATTATTATTTATAGACTCTCTACTTCGGCTTTTGCCAAACTATTATCTACACTACAAGAATATCACGTTAAACAGTGTTTTCCAACACTACTACGCCTTCTTCAACTCGACTTTATTATTATTCTTACAATGCAATTTAATTATATTCAATCACTCTACCCACCAGCCAAGCCCCTTAGACTGTTGTTTGACCCGACAGTTCCCAAGACCTTGCTTCTGGCCACCGAAAAAGGCACGATCATCAGGAAGTTCAAGGTCTTCATTGACATTGGCGCGACTCTTCTCATACGCCCATATGTCAAACCAATCAGACCACTGTTCGACAACAGGCGACCAAAGATTTTATTTGGAAAGGATCAAGATGGAGTCTGGTTCTCACGCAGGGTTCCTCTTGATGTCGCATTTGTCATTGCGAATACTGTCCCATACGCTCCTCTCAACCAGGAGAATAGTAATGTCCAACTCATTCACTGTATCTGTCTCAGGATATTACGATCGTTGCCTGTCTACCCCAGAAGGCAACCAGTATCCACCCCAAATCAAATGGGACCAAATCGTATGTTTAAATCAAATGAACTCATTGATTCATTGATTGAGTGATGTCTGCCTGTCTGCTGTAAAACCAAGTACTAACCATCCTCGTCCATGTCCTTTTCATCCAAGACAATGAAATCAATCAACAACCTTCCGACCTCGGACCGAGACCTGGAGACCAACTATATCCAACATTACAATCCAGTCATCCAGTCACCCAAGCAGACATTGGCCACCACCAACAACTCAGATACCAATACCCACCATCACCAGATTATGAGGTGGATGAGCCAGTCTTCTCTCCTCCGGTCCCTCTCCTTTTCAAATAGTTATCACATCTATATATCTTGCCGTCGATCAAGCAGATGAGTGATGGGTAAAACCCAAATATCTCTCGGCTGGCGATTGAAACCAATCAACCACCAACATCAACATCAACAACCAATATTATCAACATCAAAGTCGAGTTACCAACACACCAATCAGTGGTCCTACATCCATCACCCGAACCCAGATGACACAGTGGAGACGTTGTGATTCATTCACACGATGACCTGTCGTTGCGAGGTCTATTCCCTCCAAGTCATCCAGTGCCGTGCCAGTGCCGTGCCAGACCGAGTGCCATGCCGCCGAGCCAAGCCAGGCCAAGCCGAGGTGGACCTTTCCAGGACCGTATACTACTAACATTTTCCTCCCATCACCATTTGGCCATCTCCGCAAGGAGGTGGCCGTGGCCCATCATGCAAGAGGGATGGGTCGGCCTGTCATGCAAGAGGGACGGGTGGGCCCATCATGTAAGAGGGGTGGGCACGGCCTGGGGACTACACCTGTCGCTATTAGACTTTGGGCACGTCGAGACAGGTATGGCAGCAACTTTGTTGACTTTGAGAGTTTCTTCTCATTGTCACAAGTGCTGCCTTTATTTTTTTTAAAGCCGTTGGGCAGCAACCGTGCCCAGGCGACATCATTGAGTTGTACTTCTCCAATTGTTGTTATTCTCCTTCCAAGTCACACTTGTACAACTCCTTCCTGTCTTCATCGTTTATTAATGCTTGATTATGATCATTCCAGTTGGATACACTCGTCAACTTGGCAGGATGTCTGCGGTCTGTCTTGTTGGAGACAGAGGCTTTGGTCAGATGGCAGCATGTCGGCGCGGTTGGCTGTGACAGTCTGTCTAGTTGGAGACAGAGGTTCTGGACTGTGGTCAACTCGAGATGGACAGCATGATGGCAGGATGGCGGCGCACTTGTCAGCGTGGCGGTCTGTCTGGTTGGAGTCAGAGGTTGTCGACGGTGGCCATCTTGGCAGCATGGAGGTGGTCAGCATGGCGGCTGTCAACATGGCGGATAGTTGGAGACAAAGGTTCTTGGAGCATGGCACATCAGCGCACGGTAGTCTGTCTAGTTGGAGACAGAGGCTGGCAACATGGCCGACTTCTGTAGTGATGGAGACAGAGGAACGTGGCAGCACTGCGTCAGCCAGTCAAGTTTGAGACAGAGGTTCGGGGCTGTGGTCACTTAGCTCACATGGCGACCTCATTCTAGTTGGAGACAGAGGTTCTGGGCTGTGGTCAACATGGCTGTGACAGCACGGCGGACGTCTGTCTAGTTGGGGACAGAGGTTCATGGCTGTGGTCAACATGGCCGTGGTCAACTTGGCTGGCAACACGGCGACCGTCAGTCAACATGGAGACAGGGTCATGGCTAGCACGGCGGCAGTCTATCAAGATGGGACAGAGGTTCATGGCTGTGGACAACTTGAACATGGCAGCACGGTGGACGTCTATCTAGTTTGAGACAGAGGTTCGGGGCTGTGGTCACTAAGGGCATCATGGCGGAGTCACAGATGGCGGGAGTCTGTCTAGCTGGAGAGAGCTTCTGGGCTATGGTCAACATGGCTGGCAACATCGTCTGGCTAGTTGGACAGAGGTTCAGGGCTATGGTCACTCAGGGCACATGGCAACAGTCCAGATGGAGACAAGGGTTCTGGCCTGTGGTCAAAGTGGCAGCATAGCGGCGGTCTGCCTAGTGGGTGACAGAGGTTCATTACAACGTGGCAGCAAGGCGGACGTGACGGAGACAAAGGTGGTGATCAAGGACTAGGACAAGGACCACACACAGCGGGCTTCAAGGCACAAGGTCAAGGAGAAGGCAGAAGAGAAGAGAGAAGAGAAGCAGAGAAGAAGAGGATAGTGTAAGTAAGCAGCAGATGGTGGTGCAATTAGAAGTAAATTAGTACTCACTCATTGATTGATTTCATAACTCAAACTCATTAGTAACTCATCAGCAGTAGTGAGACAACAAGGCAGAACAACGTGGTGAGTGATACATGTCAATGTGTTGTTTATTATTGATGTATTAGTATGTATGTATAAGCATAAGTATGTATATGTATATGTATATGTGTATATGTACAAGTAGGAGAGAGTGAGTACAATGCCAATGAGATGAGTAGTGAGTGACATGTGGACCACATCTAACCAACCACCATTTTGAACTCAACCGTTATTTCGATGAGAATGGGAGCTAATTTCAAATTCAAATTTCACACTCACCCAAATATTGAACTTCACTTGTTTGGAAAACAATTATTCAATCAAAGGAATCAATACTCACTCAATCACTTTGATTTCATCATCACACCGTCGTCATCACTCACAATATTGTAAGACTAATCTAGAGGTTATATATGTATCTATTCAACCAACCAACCAACTCTTACCCTGGGGATTCGACCCAACTGAAAGGGTAACAGAAATGGAATTGATAGTATCATTGAACATTGATCTTATACCCGATATAGGTTATAGAGTATTTGTTGTTGATGTGATTGTTCATGGCTAGATGGATGGACCCAGGGAAATTGATATCATCTACCTTGATGACCCACCTTGAGACGACCATTTTAATTTAAAATACATCTTTGGACTTGGTCTCTTTTCGCTCGCAATCACACATTCAACCACACTCTAAGTTTGGGGTCATATTGAGTTTCGACTTGACTCGAGGGATGTCAAATGCCCTAACCTCGTCCAATGTACACTTTTTTTCATGTTGTTCACCTACATTGTCCAACATTCCCCCACATCTTTGAACTGTTTTGGACTTGTCTTACTCCTCCTCCTTTATCCTCGCACATCCTATCACAGTTACTAAAGTAAAGACAACAACACTGTGTTGTTATTGTTTGTTTGTTGCGATTGTAAGCCCAGGCACGTTCACGATTCACTCACTCATTCTCACTTGACTTTCAATCATTCATTCATTTGACCACAACAATTTGACTTAATAATTACCACATTTATTTATATATACTTAGATATATATATTATACTTAATTAGTTACTTATTCATCACACATGTACATGATCAATACATAAGATATATTGAAACAAACAGTCACATCATCACACCTCACCAGCGCATTATATTGCGCATTCATTAATTCATTCATTCACCTCACTCGCTCACTCACAGACACCAACTAATCGATAAGTGACGTCACCTGATCATCCATCACATAAATCAAAACAAAACAGACAACAAACCAATCAAACCAAACCAACAATCAATCAATTAACCAATTAATCAATCAATCAATTGTACAATGAATGGACCATCATCATCATCACCAAGTGGTCATTCATACTCATCCCCTAAACAACAACAACCATATGTTGCACCAGGCAAACAATACAAACCAAGTGGCGGTGGCGGTGGAGGCAGCGGCGGCAGCAACAACCTAAACAATCACAAGAAGTATAACAATAATAATAATAATAACAATATCAACAACAACAACAATGGACCTCCACTTGGAGGTGGAGGAGGTGGAGGCGCTGGAAGTGGTGGACATAGAATAGGTAGCATTAAGCCAGCATCGGCAATGGATAATAATATATACATACCAACAGGTTCATTGCACGCTTCACCCAAGCCACATCATGGACATGTAAAGCAGTCTGCTTCGCTCTCACAGTCGATACAGCCTCTTCATCCGACGACCACAACCACATTGATATCGACAACAATGACGACGACTACAATACCTCTGGCATCGACCCCACCACCTCAGGCCGCCAGCAGACTACAGCTTGGTCTGTCATCCCCAGGCGGTGGCGGCGGTGGCGGTGGTGGCAAGGGAAAGAAGAAGGCGACTAATGGCGTGGTCACGGCCACCCCAACAACTCCATCAACATCATCAGCATCCTCACCAATTACATCAGCAACAATGATTGATCATCCTGGCACGACGGCATCATCATCATGCAACACATCAGGTGACAGCATCATTAAGAAAGAGGCATATGTGGACAACACCGAGTGGACGTCCCGATCACTCTTTATCCACAACATTGTGCCCGATATGCAAGAGATGCACCTGATCAACTTCCTCAACACCTCGCGTCCCTTTGAGTTCCGCCAGTCTGCCAAGCCCAACCAGCTCTACGTGCTATTCAACTCGCCCGAGCATGCCAAAGAGGTCTTCTACAACGTCCTAGGCAAGCGTAAGATTGATGTAAGTTGGACGGACACTGGAATGTATGAGTGAGCGCATCAACTAATCACTAATCAAACAAACTTTGAATGGATGTAGAATGGCGGCCAACCTTGTGTCAAGTTGCTATTCAATGGCGAGTATAAGACTGTGATAAGGACTACGACTCCAGACCCTTTCCCTTTGTTTGCAGCGCAACAACCAATCCAAGGTCAACCGATAGCTCAACAACTGCAACAACAACAACAGCAGCAGCAACAGCAGCAGCAACAACAACAAGTTTACATTGCTGCGGCACCTCAACACACTGCAGCCTACATCGACCCAACCACTGCATCATCTTACATCCCCGCCAGCCTGTATCACAACCCTCAACAGAGCTACTACGACCCAATCCAATACTACCAGGCACAGACGCCAACCATCTCTCCTCTGGCCACCTCTATGCCCATCCTCTATCAAGGCGTAAACGATGCGGTTGTGCAGTCATCACTCAATCTCAATGGATCGATCCCAATGGAGCCGATGTACTTGTCGTCGGACGACTACGCGATGCCCAGGGGAATGGCACTCAACCAACATCAACACTATCACCACGGTCCCATTGGCATGTCGCCAGTGTCGCCCGCTGGTGGCAAACACCACCATCACCACGCCAATCACTCGCATCAGGCCGAGTACTTTAACATACTGGACGGCCTCCGCGATGACCAGATCCTAATATACCCAGCCAACTCTCTCAGCACGCTGCAGCGCATCTCGACATTCAACTTTAAGAAGTTCCCTGCGCTGTTCTCTCAGTCAAACCTGCTCAACGCGCCACAGACCAAGGCGACGCTAGTCACGGGCTTCATCAGGGACCATGAGGACAAGATGAACATCCCTGCGCCCTCGCACGCCAAGACACACCACTCCTCACACGATGGCTCGCTAAACAACAACATCAGCAACCACAACGGCAACAACAATGGATTGGGATCAATGAATGGCGACCACCATCACAACCCCGACCATCCACACGTCTACTACTTCTGGTGCTACGAGAAGTCCACGCCACTACTACACCTCATCACCAACATGAGTGTGTCCCACATGCGCGAACGGTGTGGTCGCTTATCCATGCTGATCCTGACCGACTTCTCCGAGGACAACTCCTACGCCATTGGCAACATCCAGTTCTTCTCGGGCTCTCCCCTCGACGCCATGACCATCACTCGCTGCATCCTGCTCAATCACCAAGTGTTCCACTCGGAGCATTTCCCACAAGAGCTGAGCGACATGCACGATGACTGGATCCCCTCAGAGGAGGAAGAAGCGCAGCGAATCGACCTCACGCATCTCTGTCCAATCACGATCGACCCACCCTCGTCTACTGACCTGGACGACGCGCTGTCTTTCCGAGTGCTAGATGAGAAGCACGAGGGCAAGAGCGTGTTTGAGGTGGGCATCCACATCAGCGACGTGTCTCACTTCCTCGACAAGAGCTCCAAGCTGGACTTGGAGGCTGAGTTCCGTCTCAACGCCATATACCTCGTGGGCTCGGTCATCCCTATGCTGCCCAAGAACTTGTCGTCCAACACGTGCAGTCTGCGACTGTTCCAGAAGCGTTTCTGCTTCTCCCTGCTCGTCAAGATTCGCTCAGACGGCAAGGTGATCGCCTACACATTCGCCAAGAGCTTCCTGCGTACGCTGGGCCATCTCTCCTATGAGAAGGCACAAAAGACCATCAATCGCTACAAGCAACAGCACGCATGCATTGACAACTATCAGAACAATCAAGCAAGTGAGATGAACATCAAGGATTCGAGCAAGAGTCTGGAAGAGATACTTGACCGCATCCATCTCGACCATGTCTGCAAAGAAAGAGTGGACTTTGTCAACTGTTGCAGCAAGTCTCTGGAGGAGCGTGTGAGCAAGTCGATCTGGGGCCTGTACCTGGTCAGCTCGCTGCTCAACAACATCCGACGTGACAGAGGCGAGATCTTTGACATTGGCCTCAACATCCAATATGAGTTGGCAGTCGATGGCACACCCTTCCGCGTCGACCTGCTGCCAAAGCTAGAGAGCCACGTCCTCGTTCAGGAATACATGCATTTGGCCAACAATGTTGCGGCCATCTCGCTGCTAAAGAACAACACAGAGTTTGGCATCATCTATGCGCCATGCTCGCTGGCCCAGAAGACGGCCGAGTCTAACGAACTTGCCGCGCTGCACATCACACCCTCACAGCTGGACAATCGCAAGCGATTCTTTGATCGCATTAACATCTTTATTCATCAGTTCACCAACGAGGTATCGATCGCGCCCAGCGATGATTGGCGCGTCATCAAACAAAAGGTCGAGAAGTGCATCAAGCTACTCTCTTATGAGCAGATGCAGGCACTTCGCCGTCTAACCATCCATCTGATGGATCCCACCCGATACATAACCGTGTTGGACAAGCTACAACAACAACAAGGCAGCTATAACAACAACAACAACTCCTCAACTACATCAACATCAACATCATCAATGGCGTCCAACGAAGACCATGCACAATATACACACTTCACTGCACCGATACGTCGATACATGGACGTCAACATTCACCGAGTGCTCTCACTCCAACTGGACAAGGAGGTAAAGTGGACCTCCGACCTGACGATCAAGCCCTACTGGCAGGACCCAGCGGCGCTGGCGCGCTTCAAGGAGTCGCTGCCAATCGGCCCCCAGCTCAGCACGCTGTGCCAGCGCTACAACGAGATCTCGTGGAAGCGCAAGATCTCCGAGAAGCTCAGCTCCCTGTATCTGGCGCTCTACCTGTGGGAGCACGGCCCGATCACGACTCCCGCCGTCATCCTGGCCATCCCCTCCAAACATTTGATCATCTATCTGGTGGACTTCAACATGGAGATCAGCTGCGACAAGAACGAGTTCGACTCACTGGACGAGGGCGACCATGACCTGCAGGTCGCCAGCCAGCTAGAGGTCTTCCTCTCGGTCGAACCGTTCGTGCTTTTCCGCAACACGCTCATACCCAAGGTGCGCGTGTCCAAGCACCCGCTGTTCCCCATGTAGGTGTCCAAGTCCGCCGGTTCGTCCTTCCGTCCGCCATCCCCATGGCCGTCCACCTCCTCCCCACCACACGCCCTCTCCCAATGACTCCTTCTTTATAGATAATAACGAGAAGGGGCGCGACACCTATACACATAAACAATACACAAGTGATTGATTGCTACTACAACTACTTCTTCATTGGAGTCTAGTTGGCCGTCTGGCCAGCCGACATTATATACATGATTTGATTGGGTTTGGTGGACGCGTCATTGTCCATGCCATATCCATGCCCGCGTGCGCGCGCTCGCGCACAAGGTTAGAAGCAGAAACATCTTCGCTTCCTTTGCTGCTTGATAAAGAGGGGAGTGGAGGGATTGGGTGCCACATCTAGTGATTGCATCTTGACCTCGTTGGCCTTGGCCGACATGATTGCTGGTGTAGTCACTGGTGGCGAGTTGTAAGTGCTTGTGGGCTGTTGGGGTGCCGTGGAAGTCGACGCCCTGGGCGAAGACACCTCTGATCCTGATACGCTGCCCGACTTGGGTGACGTTGTTCCAGGTGTCCATTGTTGTTGTGTCTTTGTTGTTGGTGTTGCGCCATCCTTTGGTGACTTGGACTTGTAACGTATCCAATTACTGGCCTTGGCTGGCTTTGTTCCTGTTTCCGCTGCCGGCTCACTTGGTGGCGCGGTCGTAGTCTGTGTTGTTGATGTGGAGGATTGGGTTGCCGCCGCCGTGGATGTGACGGGGGAGTTGGTAGTCTGTGAGTTTGAAAGTGATGATGATGATGTTTGAGCAGGATTCGTCTGGGAGTTGCTCAATGATGATGATTGTGACGCGGATAGAGGATGTTGTTGTTGTGGTTGTTGCTGTGTGGATGATGTTGAGGTCTGGGAGGATGCCGATGAGTTTGAGGCTGCCAGTGGATTCAATGTACTGTTGATCAACTCTTGTATTGTCTCTTGTGACTTGTTGATGAACTCGACATTGTTAAGTGCCTTTGACTGTCCAGTTGACTTTGATTGTGATGATTCCAGTGTGATCACCATGTTTTCAGCAACCATCTTGGCGTCATACATATAATCATTCAATGCTTTGATCACATTCTGTCGTTTATCCTTAAATCCAGTAAAGATGTACTTTGATTGATTGAGTGAGTGAGTGATGGTCACGTGCGCGACAACTACCAAAATGGCTACTTACTGTATCGGTTCTATTTGAGAGAAGTATTGACTTCTTGCTCTTCTCTGGGATGCAAATATCCATGATCTCAAGTAGTCTGAAGTGGAACTATGTTTGATTGGTTGGCGGAATGGTTCCAGGATGAGGTGGAAAGTTGTCAGTGATCATGTGATCGGAATCATTCCAAGTATATATATGGACATTGAAGTTGGATGGTCGCCTGAGGCTTACCTTTTGTTGAGTGGCACCAAATCCTCCAAAGAAGTATAGGTATCTTTGAGTGATGTATAGCTTGCCATGACTGGTCATTAGTGCGCCTTTGAGACCGCATTGATATTCGCGCACGACAGTCTCCTCGCGTGGCACATTATCAAAGTGGCGACGAAGTGATTGAGTGACACGCTCCGTATCATTGCCATAGGTATCACTGATGCGACCCTCCAGTGTGAGTGACTGGTTAAGCTGGCGCGATTCCTTGTCAAAGTTGCCACTGGAGCGATTGCTGCCCACGCTACTTGTGCTGTTGCTGCGACTGCGCGAGCCGCCAGGCGCCACATTGTCCTCGAGACTGTTGGTCAGCAGGTCCACTCGCACGGCACCACGACTGTAGCCGCTCTGGCGCCACTGGCCTTCGATCAGATTGGCTGCCACCTCATTGTCGGCAAATACAAACGTCTGCGACTTGCCCTCGCGCAATGTGAACTTTACACCATTGCGATCAAACTCCATGTCCAGCAGCTGACTGAAGGCGATCGTCTTCTTTTTGGTGAGGCCCAGCTGGACGTTGGCCAGGAAGAACAGGTGTTGCTCGGTCATGCGCAGCTTTCCCTTGCGGGACTTGTGTGAACACTTCATCGTGACCAATGCCTGTTCGTTGTTGATGTCCATCTTGAATTTCTTTTGCAATGTCTCATTATCGCTTTGATCCGAGGCTTCAATATCTGATGCCTGAGAACTATTGGAAGATGTCCTCTTATGTTTGGACGACGACGATGACTTTTTCTTATCTTTCTTGCTGCTCATGATTGGATTGGTTTATGTGATTGATTGATTGATTGATTGAGTGATCAATCACTCTTCTCTTTCTTTGTTGTTATTATTTCTAATGATGATAATAATAATAAAGTGATGATTGAGTCAGTCACTCAGTGATGAATGAATGGATCACAATGCAAGCATGAGGTTGCCAACAGTGGGGTGATTGAGTGTGTGGGTGATCAGGGAGTCGCGCACTCCTTCGTTTTGATCAACACTATTGCAACAACTTTTCAAAAGAATGAATGAGCGATGTACAGGGTATGGTCACCTCGCCTGGTTATTCTATTAATAAATAAACTTATACAAGAGATAAGACAAAGTAAGTTTACTTCATTAAATAAATGCATATCAATGAACAACGTTCTACACAAATGGGCTTGGTGTAGGCGACTGTTGACGAATCATTTGGTTCTTACAACACCCAATCATCACCACTAATACGAATGATGATTCATCATAATAAACAAAACTGATGAGACACCTATGTGATGTAGATGGAATACTCGTAGAAAGGTTATCATCACTTTAGATGCTGGAGATCAGAAAAAGAAAAAAAAGTGATCAGTGGGGTTTCCATAATGGGACTGATTCGCCTTCAGGGACCAAGGTTCCAGCACCACTCGGAGACGATTTCATATGAAGTTTCCAACTTTGTAAAGTTTTTGATCACGATCACTTTACTTTGTCTAAGGTTTAAAAACAGCTTGATCATAGTCTACATACGTAATACACTGCAAACATTCATTCCAGTCATCACCATCTTTACAACTTTAAATACCAACATATATACCAATTGGTTAACACACCTTATTATTTGTATTACCGGAACTCACTGTCCATCACTAGGTACACAACACTACCTCTCATACATCACTAGATCACTACCACCCCTCAACCAAACACAAACACACTAAGCTCAATCAAGTCAATTTGCAACTTTCTTTGCTTGTGTGGTTGTTCTTGTCGACTCCAACAAGAGTTGTTACTGTGTGTGTGTGTTCGCGACTCGTGTGTCTGTTGAACTGAAGCTGAGAACAAGGAGAACAAGAGAGAACAAAGGTAGACCTACCCTGTCCATCTACAAGTGTATGTTTCTGGCTCACAAGCAAGAGCAAGAGCAAAGCCCTAAATCATACTCATACTCATACTCTCATACTCATAGAGATAAACAGAGAAGACAGTGATAAACAAACAGACCATGTTTAGTAAACTCTTTGACTCGTTTTGGTCATCGAGGAAGGATGATACATTGGATGCATCATCAACTACTTGTTCATCAAGTGCAAATGATTCAATGAGTACGGCTGGTGAGCAAACAGCCACTTCCACACCATCCAGAGCTGGCCTCGATTCAGCATCCGCCTCGCCACCAACATCCACATCCTCCTCGCCAAAGACACGTTACCAAGAGTTGCCAATAGAGCACGTTCTAAAGATTGTTGTATGTTGATGATGTAGATGATTATGAGACAAAGGTAGAGAGATACTAATGCCTGGACGCGACCAACAACACACTTTAGATCGTCGGAGGATCACAAGTTGGCAAGACGAGTGTGATTAGAAGATACTTACAGGCATGCTACACGAGCAATTATATACCGACAGTGGGCACAGAGTTGTCCACATTGATACTTGAACCAAACACTCCAAACAACAACATCAATGAGTGTTCATGCGAGTTGGCGCGTTGTGTAATGTCCGAGCACAGAGGTCCATCACACATTGGCAACACCAACTCCAACTCCAATTCCAACTCCAACTCCAATTCCAGTTCCAACTCCAGTACCACCTCTGGCTCCAACAGTTCACTGGCAAGCAGTAATGGAAGCATTGGACCATTCACAAGTAGCAAACAACAACAATAGTTACTATTATATACAGTTCATTGATGTGGCTCATGCAGAGATCAGGGGCAAGCACTTGTCTTCAATCTTCCATGGTGCGGGTGGCATTATCGTCATGTTCGACTCGACCACCGCCTCATCCATTGTTGCCATCGATGATTGGAAGACTGTACTACGCCGTTACGACCTAGATCATCGCGTCCCCATTGCCCTTTTCGCCAACAAGTCAGATCTAGGCGATCCAGTAATCTCAACATCCGACCTCGACAATGTATGTACATGTTATCTTTCTCCCAACGTGCAAGGTCCTAACCTCTACCTTCCCTGACACAACAGTATTGCAAGGCTTGCGAGTATACATTCTGGATGATGACCAGTTGTCGTAAAGATGGTAAGTCCACACCCTTTAGCCAAACAGACACGATTTCAATCGTCTAACATCTCCATCAATCACAGTTGGTATCACAGAGGGCATTGACAAGCTGTTGGAACTGGTTATGGAGAAGAAGCAGAAGGAGTTGGAGGCCAAGAAGAGGACATCAATCATACTTAATGATACCTCATCACCTTCACGACGTGATACAATGCAGCGTCTGTCATTATCCCGCGACAACATCTCCTCGCAGTCCATGCCAACGATGATGATGATGCACAATCCAATGATGGCCAACATGTTTGATAAGAGGGAGGATGTCGAGCAGTCCTCGCCTTCAAAGCCCAAGAAGCAACAACAACAACCTTCTTCATCCTCTTCATCACAACAACATAATATTGATGAGTTGGACATGGAGTTTGAGTCCGTGTCAATCTTGACAGAGTCCTCATCATCGATCACATCGTCCAACGACGAGGTCAACTCGCCATCAAAGCAGCAACAACAACTACAACAGCAGCAACAGCAGGATGAGCAGAGGAAGAGGGACGAGACGACCAAGCAAGATATACAGCGACTGATGGAGTTGCAGAGCCAGGCCAACGAGTTCTACACCAGGATTGGCAAGAGCTTGGACGAGATGCTACAGGCTTCCGTCGGTAATCGTTTCCGCGATCTCTCACTCCTGGAGAAGCAACGCAGTCAGGAGTACATCAAGATATGCAATGGCATCAAGAAGTTGATGCAGCCCGATCACCATCACCACCATCATCACCATCACCATCATCACAGCAGCTCCAAGGGCAAGATCACAAAGGAGATGATACAAAAGGCATTGGAGGACAATATCAAGAAGTGGGAGGCACTGTTACAGAACCTCCAGCTCGAGTCCAAGCTGGATGAGCTGGAGTCTCCACTGTCCACTCCACCAAACAACCTTGTAAATACGACCAACAACATGTATCAACAACAGCAACAACAACCAAAGCCACGCATCATATCACAGTCATACTCGACACTTGAACAACATCAACATCATCATCATGGACATGGACATCGCTCCAACCAACAACATCAACTACAACAACAACAACAACAACAACAACAAAACCAACATAACAATCCCAAGTGGAAGATGGGCTTTGGATTCAGGAACAACGGTCGTAACCACTCTGCCCACGTGTCCAACTCGTCCAGCATCGACATTGATAATCCAATCACCTCTTCGTCTACGGTGTCCTCGTCGTCGTCTTCATCACCATGCTCATCAACACACTCTGGCTCACCCATACACTCGCCATCGTCATCACCGCCCAACTCACTGCCGATGACTCCATCAATCCTGCCATCATCCTACGGGCTGACAGTCAACCTTCCACCCAACATCCATTTGATCAACTCTAGTGCAGAGAACAGCTATCAAGGTCCCTAAACACATTGTTTGTGGACCATTCATTCAACCTATCACCTTCAATCAGTTCGACTTCCTTCCTTTTTCCATCATCCACCTTCTCTTTCGCTCAATTGGATTGGCGAGACCTTAGCCTTGGCCTAGGCCTAGGGTCTCGCCAAGTAGCTCCTGCCCTTCAAAGGGTCCAGGATTGTCCAATATTAGTTAGTATACACATTAAACAATGTTTCAAACAAACAGCATGGCCAAGTAGCCAATGCTGTTTATTTGTAGTTTGCTCTAGTTGACACAACGATGATGATGTTGATGACGCTGTTTATTTGCGAGTCATATGTTGAGGTATCATGATTGATGGGAAGGGGAATGGTGTATGACCTTGTCGCTGCACGGATGGCGTCCATACCAGCAGTTCAAAGTCGTTACGGATCACCTGTTGAACGCCCAGTGGTGGACGAACAGGGAATCTCTCGGGGTTGATCGTCAGCTGACTAAAGTAGAACTGTATCTGCTCGCGAATGGCGAATGATATAGCATTCTCAAACTCTCGCGACAGTCCCAGATCCAGACATAGTGACTTGGCAAAAGCCTCCACACTGTTTGATGACAACAAGTCCCATTCGAATTGATCCTTGAGGTTAAGTCCATTGACTGTGAGGTCGAGCTGATTGATTGATTGAATGAGTGAGTCGGGTATTCATGATCGCGAGTGAGGATGATGATGGACTTACGAATATTGGGACAAGACGTTCACTACCGAGATGAGGCAGCATTTGTTCGAGTCGTTTCATGATCTCGCGATGTGAGTTGATTTGAGTGATGATTGATTGGGCCACCATCTCGTCGAACCACTCGGGATAGTCAATGTCCATGCAGAGGTTCTTGGCATACTGCTCTGGTGTGATCGCTTGCTCATTCAAGTTCCAAAGGAACGAGTCGGAGAGTCGGTAGATTCCATTCTGCAGGTCGATCTTGATTGGGATGAGGTAGTCCTCAGGCATGCGGAACACATCCTTTTGCGCGGCGGCCACAGCAGCTTGTCTGTCGGCCTCCTGCTGCTCGTCCGTTTGATCATCATTCTGTCCACGCTTGCGCTTCTTGCTCTTGCCACGTGCAACAGTGTTATCTTCGTCGCTGTCTGAATCGTCGTCATCATTGCTTTCGTCGTCATCCTCTTGCGAGTCGCTCTCATCATCGATGCGCTCGACCATCTCCTCGTCATCCTCCTCATCCTCCTCATCCTCCTGCTCTTCATCATCCTCCTCTTCTTCCTCCTCCTCAACAGGCTCCTCAACTTGTGAATGTGATCTTCTAGTTGCCATTCTCGTCATCATCCTTCCTTTGCTTGCTCTTGTTGGTGTGCGTGTTGTAATCTGTGTATCTTCCTCCTCCTCCTCTTCTTCTTCCTCATCCTCTGGTGCCTCATTATCATCTACCTCTTCCTCATTGTCAACTTCTTCATCATCATCATAAATCTCATCTTCATCAACTATATCTTCATTATT
The DNA here is from genome assembly GCF_000787575.1 of Acytostelium subglobosum LB1. NCBI lineage: Eukaryota > Evosea > Eumycetozoa > Acytosteliales > Acytosteliaceae > Acytostelium > Acytostelium subglobosum. The sequence goes on along the minus strand of NW_012236529.1, from coordinate 1,320,429 downwards.
AATATTATTATTATGTACATCTTTGTTTGCAGTTGTTGTAGTTGTTGTCGTTGTAGTTGTTGTTGTAGATGGTGATGGTGATGTTATATCTATATTGTCATTATTGTCGATGTCTATGTTGGTGTTATCATTATCATTATCTTGTTGTTCATCCATCCTCTCTATCTCTTATCTCTATCTCTATCTTGTCAATCTGATGATGGTTTAAATGAATGACAAGAATGTGTCTGTTGAAGCGACTTTGATTCAAATTTTTGAAAAAGTAGTGATTCTAACGACTTTGGAGAACTCAACTCTTTATTTAGAATCTTGGCTACGCATGATTAAACCAATACTAAGGATAATAAGTAAGATTGATCCGAGAAGACCAAATCCTAGTAGGGTACCATGTAATGCTCCACCTGGATATTGATCAATCTCTTTGATAGTCCCAACCCACTCCCATTTATCAAGTCTTCCAGTCATCGATAGTATTGAGCACTTCTCTACACCATGCTCGGGAACTGAACCTTGAATACACTCTTCATACGTAGCTGGGATGTATGTAAAATTCATACCAAATACCATTGTAAATATCTCTGTAATATTTCCACAAGATGATTCTTTGTACAGACTATCGCAAACACTTGAACAGAATGGCATGGTATTCGGATATGTATCTAGACACAATGGCGGTATGGCCATGTATTGATTAGTGATTATCCCAGGAGAGTGTTATACATTGCATGGAGACTTACATCTAAAAGTCTTGGTACAGATATAGGTGGCAATGTTCTGTGCACAAATGGCAGAGATGTTGAGAGGTTGGTATTTCAATCTTTCGATTGCCTCCTGGGCAAACATGTCATAGCCAGTGGTGTTAGTAGGAATGGAGCTACATCTGTCGGGGTCGGTGGTATTGATTCTTTCGTTGAGTGCTTGAGTCACGTTTTCTGGCAGTGGATAGCCTGCCTTTGCCATCAAACCTAGGTCATACTTTGTAGGCCCCTCAGTTGTCCAGCAGAATTGTATCTGTTGATATGGGATCACTGCACAAGGTGTGTCCAAAGACTCTGATGATGATGATGAGTTGACATCTATATTTGATGTTGTGTGTAAGTAAGTGTAACAGTTTACAATAAATGTTGTTGGACTTTGATTGATACGAACTGGATACGGCAACAAACAACAAGACTAGACTAAATAATAACTTTGTTGTTGTCTGGTAGATATACATTCTTGTCGTTATAAAGATTCTTTGTGGCAATGATGAGACATCTTCATTATTGATTGATGATGTCTCTCTCTGTTACCTTTTCGTAAGAAACCATGTCGATGGCTGGAGTCTCCCCTCATTTCAATTCAGGCAACATTCATTCTTTCTTTGCAGACTGACGCAATCAACTATTTGATCAAACAAGCCCCCTACGTTGAAATACCCTTGTCTATTCACAATGGTAAATAATGATTGATCGACGTTAGCTTCCTTTGCTACATCTGTAATATGTATTTGGATACCTATCCACATAATCCAAAATGGTTTGATTATCTGAAACAATGATTGAATGTTATATTAATGATAAGTGAATGAATGGAGTGTAACAAAAGAAAGACACATTCTTCAAAAAATGGCGTTAGTCACAATACTAACAAAAGGTCAATGTATCTCTACAATAGATAACAATACATAATAATTGTAGAATGGATAAAGATACATTATTCAAACAAGTGATAAACAATAGATATATATCAAGACAGTTATTTTTATTTATAAGTAGTATTAATGATATACAATCATCATTATTGTTGAAGAATGATCATAATAATGGTCGTAGTTATAGTCAAGGATTGAAACGGATGAGATGGGAGGAGGTAGTATCTCATTGGATATCATGTTCAAACACTATACTATTAGACCTTATCAATAATGTCTATGGAGGCACTGTAAAGTTCTTGTTTGATCATAGTTTCGAAACGTACAAGGGTCATCTCTACATCATCAAATACATTCACAAACATCGACCCAATGACTTCAAGACAATGATGGCAATAGATGCAATGTCCTCAATTGGTCGACTTGATCTAGTACAATACCTAAATGAAAATGGTGCGATGGGTGCCTCCACGAATGCCATGGACCATGCTGCATCATTGGACATCTTCATCTATCTCCAACAACATCGTACAGAGGGCTACACCTCTGATGCACTGGACTGGGCAGCACGCATTGGCTGTCTCCCACTTGTAGAGTATCTACACAGCACTGCAGGCGACAAGGTGTTATCAGAAGATGCGTTGTACTTGGCCTCCGCCAACGGACATATGGATGTGGTTCGGTACCTTCATGTTCATCGTACAGACAGCTGTGGTGTGCGGGCAATGGATGAGGCGGCCGAGGGTGGACATCTGGAGGTGGTCCGGTTCCTCCATGAAAACCGCACTGAGGGGTGCTCTGTTAAAGCATTGGACTTGGCAGCTATCAATGGACATTTGGAGGTGGTCAAGTTCCTCCATTACAACAGGACTGAGGGATGTACAGAAGATGCTATGGACTACAGTGCTGGCAGTGGACATTTGGATGTCGTCAAATTCCTTCACGAGAATAGAACAGAGAGTGGCACTGATCAATCAACAGAGTTGGCCGCGAGTGACGGCCACATTGATATGGTGAAGTTCTTTCATGAGCATCGCACTGAGCCTTGGACCGAGGAGGCCATGACAGGTGCAATTACCAATGGACATCTTGAAGTGGTGAAGTTCCTCCACTTCAACCGAACAGAAGGCTGCGAATTGAACTCACTGGTGTCCGCATTAGTACGTGGCCATAATGATGTATTTCGATTCATTGTGTACCACAGACCAGACATGTATTCAGCTGGATTGGTCGACATTGCAGCCCATGAGGGGTATCACGATCTGGTTCACTTCATCCATGAGAGGCGGACATTTCCTTTTACCTCAAACACAATGGACAGTGCGGCAAAGGGTGGTCAACTCGAGATGCTCAAGTATCTACATCATAATAGAACTGAAGGATGCACAGTTAGAGCAATGGACCAAGCCGCTGAATTTGGATACATGGACATTGTGCAGTTCCTTCATCACACACGCACCGAGGGATGCACCAAAGCCGCAATGAACAATGCGTCCAAGAATGGACATCTAGAGGTGGTCAAGTTCCTCCACGAGAATCGAACAGAGGGATGCAGTACAATTGCCATGGATAACTCTGCGAGAAAAGGTCACTTGGATATTGTTCGTTTCCTGCACGCCAACAGAACAGAGGGTGGCACAAAGCATACAATGGACAATGCGGCAAGAAATTGTCGAATGGATGTCGTCCAATTCCTTCATGATAATACCACCCAAGGATGTACACCTTATGCGATGAATTCAGCTGCAGAGAAAGGTAATCTAGAAATGGTACAATTCCTTGTAGCGAATAGGACTGAAGGAAGGATAGATGAAGCATTACGAATTGCGAAAAAGAATGATCAACTCGAAGTATTTGATTACCTTGCGCCATTAGTTGATAAGATGAGACAATAGGATGTCCAATAGAATGCCTTGCCTCCTCCTCCTCAAACTCAAACTCCCTCAACCCGATCGACGACTTCTCCTTCAATGTAATAATAATCAACAACATGATTAGGATTGGTAGAATATGTGTATGGGGAATGTTCGTGGAGTGCACTGTGCTATACAATAAGAACTTATGGTGGTCGTTGCAATATTGGATGAACATCAAAAGTACCATCACCTCCGACAATCACACTTATATATATGCATCATGGTTCCCACTCTTATTAACTCACTCAATCACTCTCGCTCACTAACCCACACCATAACTCAATCCCTCCATCACTTAGTCCATCATTCCAACAACCACACCACACCATCATAGATGGATGCTCAAACTCTCTATTCATCATTCACACACTATGGGCTGATTCATCCACTTTTCCATCCACTCTACACAATCCTGGATGAATGTACATTCACCATGAATACACGATCAAGTAGGTATATAATGTATGCTAAGAATCTGATCATTTGTAAGAGGTAATCTTAACATACACAAGTTTACACTTTAATATTAGTAGTGTAGTACCTTTGTGATAATAATAATTAATCAATCAATCAAACACAAAGTAATACTACAAAACAAAACAACAATTATAATAATATTTATTAATAATAATAATGGTATCCAGAATTATTATCAATACATTATTGATAGTTGCTTCATTGGCCGTGGCTAATGCAGCATTACAATGTGTACCTATCCTTGGAGGAAAGTCGGAATTCTGTCCAAACCTTCCTTTGGCAGTATGTGCCGAGAAGAAGATGGATATAAGTTGGTTCACCGAGCGATCGTATACCTATGCCAAGGCAGCTTTCAACGCATCGATCAGCTGTCCCCTCGATGATGCGAGCCCATATATGACACAGTCAGAGTTCTGCTCAAACTATCAACCATGCAACACAAACAGAGACTGTCTGCCACGATGCTACAGTTCATGTTCAAGATGCTTCGACTCTGACACTTGTGACGCAGGTGTATCAGTCGGATTCCTTACTGAGAAATCAGATACTGCTTGCTTTAATCCAGGTCAGAGCTCACCAAAGAAGGCTGCACCTGCTCCAGAAGTTGCCAAACCATCAGCTCCAGAGGTTGTTGAAGAGGCTCCTGCTCCAGCTGCTGAACCAGCAGCACCAGCTGCTGAACCAGCAGCACCAGCTGCACCTGCACCTGCTGCTGATGAACCTTCTACCCCAGCTACCAAGCCAGAGACTCCAAAGACACCAACTGAGGATGTTGACGAGGAGACTCCAGCTCCAAAGTCTGAGACTCCAAAGACACCAGCTCCAAAATCAGATACACCAAAGACTCCAGCTCCATCAACTTCAAGCGAGGATGAGCCCACTGAACCACCTACCAAGAGGCCAACAATCAAGCCCACTCCCAAACCAACTAGACCACCAAAGAGAGATAGCTCAGAGGTATCACCATCTGACACAAAGAAGCCATCTGGAAAGCCAGCCAGAAAGCCAACACCAGAGGAAACTACATTTGGTCGTGTGCCATCCATCTTTGATGATGAGAGCTCGAGTATTGATGACAAATCTGCCGCCTCCACAGTCTCGACCTCGATCGTCTTGATTGCTGGATTGGTAGTGATCGTAGCATCACTTCTGTAATAACACGACTCAATGTCACCGCTGATTGTCATTCGTTGCAATAAACGTTGTAATGTCTGGTCGTTTCGTTTAAAGAGTTTATACAATATATTGATTGAGTAAGTGAGGACTGTGGCTAACTCTGGTATACTGTTGGGATACCTGATGGATTGTCATCTTTCTCGAGTTCCACAAATGATGTTGAGCTGGGTGCCTCTGGAATGCTGTTGTATTGCTCACGGCGACCATTTGAGGATGATGAAGGCCCGTCAATATCATCATCGTCGTCATCCTCAGCCATCGAGTCGCTAGCCAACAATGATCGCTTGTCCGAATCCTTGGAGTCGTGGATTGATGTGTCATAGACAATGGCGCCATACTTTGAGCGACCAAAGCCTAGGTTATGGATTGTGTTCTGATCGAATATCAGTGAAGTGGACATTGACTGCTCCAGCAGGATCGACTCGGCTTCGTCATCAGAGTCCATCTTCTTCTCGCCATGTCTTCCCTTTGTAGCGTAGTATAGGAAGTGATTGATGTACTCGAGCGCAGTGTCGCGATAATGCAGCACGATGGTGATGATCACATGCGTCAAGAAGATGCAGCCAACAATGATGATGAAGTACTGCTCGATCTCTGGCCACGCGTCGCTGTCCAGGTAGATGCAGCAGATGAACAGGAGAATCAACGAGGTCAGCTCCAGCTTGTTGTCGCCCTCGCCAATAAATGGCTCGTACTTGAGTTGAAGGATAACTGATGCCAGTGTGATGATGACAAAACAGAGAGATCTTGTCTCGGACTCAGTGTCCATCGACGACACGATCACAACCACCAGACGCCTGATCAGAAGCAACACGTCCCAGGCATAGCGATTGTGTTTGTACTTGCGAGTGAACACTCCATAGATGCGTCGCGTGTATGGCTCGTTGAACTTGTCGCGATTGATCACCAGCAGCACTCCTAGCAACAGAGGAAGACCGAGAACGAGCGTGAATAGCGTCCAGCTGACGACGTAGGCCACGCGGTATTGGTGGCCGGCACAGACGATCGCTGGGTTGGCCACGAGCACGGGTGGCGACGAAGTGCCAATCTGCGTGCAAAAGATCATCACAAAGACCGCTGACGCCACGGGCGAATAGACATTGAGCACTACCTTCATCAATGCGCTGTACTGTCTGCTGGCAAAGCTGCTGTTGGCATCCATTCCGCGCTCGCTCATGGATTCAGACGACTCATGTTGGTTGTGTGCGGTGGGTGGGCGGAAGCGATAGTAGGCGATGAGCACCAGCGTGGACATGAGCAGGAGGAATGAGAGGAACACGGGTGAGAGCAGTGTGGCGTAGTGCAGCTGGTAGAATGTGTAGGGTCCGGGGCAGAAGGTATTTGTGTCGATCTGCATGTTGAGAATGGAGAAGATGCTAAAGTCCACGGTGCGCGCCATAATGATGAGCGTTTGGGCAAAGTAGATGACAATGGTCATCAGGCCCGACGATGAGTCTGACTGCTGCGCCCAGAATGTGAGCATTAGGCCGGCCACAAGAGGAACGAACACGACGTAGTTTGAACTCTGATCGCAGTGTACGCAGCTGCCTCCCCACTGGTAGTAGCTCTCCGTCTCGTTGCACACGGCACACAGCACACCCGATGTGTGTGGCGCGCACGTGTTGTTGGACAGGCAGTTCTCCGGTGTTGGGCAATGATATATGTTGCGCGGGTACTCGTTGACGTCGTACCAGTAACCGTGGCGTGGCTCGACGTTGGTGCCGCCCTGGCAATAGGCCACAGTAGGACAGGTGATGCAGCGCTCGCCGTCAAAGCCGTAGGAGCCGGGCAAACAGACAGTGCACATGGTCTCGGACACTGTGGGCTCGGAGCCTGGCGTGCAACCGGCGATCGTTGACTGACTGGCTAGGTACGGTCTGAGTGTTGGGTCGTTGCTGAGGAACACGGGGTACACCTGCGTGCCAATCTTGCCTGTAAGTGTCACGTTGTCAAAGTCTGCGTAGCCGTTGATAACTGAGCTAAGGTCGATGGTATCACCACTGATCTGCAGGTAGAACCTTGTGCATTGGCTCCGAGAACGCCACGACCTGGTTGAGGTTATCAAGGACGGCGACACGGCCGCTGAACTGCGTGATGTTGGAGACAATGTTGATGGGGAAAGGGCTCATCAGCTGGAGATAAGTGGGCGGCGTGGCCATCACGGGGCCGTAAGTGGCATTGTTGTTTGTGAACACCGGCACGTCAATGAATGTTGGCACGTTCGTCGTGTAGAAAATGACGCCGCCGCCCTCCACGGCTATGTTGTCAAAGTATTGTCCGCCATAGAGAGTGAGTGTGGCGTTGTCGCCAGCCGCGATGACACCGCCCATCTCGGCACGATTTCCAGACATTGTGCAGTTGGTGAGGGTTGTGGACGAGCTCGGTCCAATATACACGCAGCCACCCTTGTTACTGACGATATTGTTGGTGAAGATGGACGAGTAGACGGACGCAGTGGCGCCCATCTGCTGATTGATCACGGCGCCACTCACCGCCTGATTAGCTGCGAATGAAACATTCACGATCGTGAGATATGAGTTGCCCTGCTGGCTAAAGATTGAGTCCATGTTGTAGTTGTACTGACCGCCCGTCACCTCGACGAAAGACATGGGCGTAAGCTTGATGAAGGTACCACTATTGTTGAGCACGTTGATCTGATTTAGGTCGATGACAGTCAGAGCCAGGTAGTGGATGGTGGACGCGCCGTGCTGGCTGAACGTGCAGCTCGTTACTGACACGCGACACTCCTGGTACAGGTAGATGTAGTCCTCCGCTGGGCTCTTCTCGATCTCGCTAAATGTGCTGTCAGTCAGCAACACGGTGGACTGCGTAGCCCAGATTCCACCGACCGTGCGGGTGATGGACGACGCGGCCATGTTGACATTGCTGTAGAACAGGTAGAACATGTAGTTGCCTGTGCTGTTCTCGATCGTCAGGTCATTGAACTCCATGCTGCTCTCTGATGCCGAGATAATGGCGCCAAAGCTAGACACTGTGGACACGTCGCGAATGTACAGCGTGTTGATGTTGACGTTGGAGTTCTCCATGACAAAGAGCGCTGTGCCCGACGTCGCGGTCGAGTCTGTGATCGAGCCGTCCGTGATGTTGACGATGGAGTTTTGGCTGACGAATATGTTGGCGCCGGGGCCGTCGAAAGTCATGTAGTTGTGATCGAACGATGATGACACCATGTATACATTGCTGTTGATCACACACAGCGCGCAGTTACTGTGTTGCGTCAATGTGTTGTTGCGGAATGCCACGTAATCGGATCGCGAGAACTGGACTGAACAGAGTGATGTAGATGCGCGTGATGTACCCACGAATGTTGTGTTGTGGATGTCGACTGCATTGGTCTGATCGACAAACAATGAGTATGTGTTGTCGGTGAACTGAGAGTTCGCGATGGTCAGGGCTTGGAACGAGTCGAATCCGAGCACATTGACCGCGGGCGTCGACTGCTGAGACGTCGAAGTTGAGCAGTTGTTGATGGTGCACTGCACGAGATTGAGCACAGTGTTGCTGGGACCGCGCAGGAGAATCGCACCAAGGTTGGCTGAGTCGACATTGTTTGAAAAGATGCAGTTGGTGAATGTCACATTGGTCGTGCCCTCAACAAAGAGCGCACCGCCTCCAGGTGATCGTGCCGACGCATAGGTGTTGGTGATGGTGATGCCCTGCACGCTCACCTTTGTGGGCTGGCTCGGGGCCACTTGAAAGGCCGACAGCAGCCACTGTCCGTGCAGCACCGTGTTGGTGGGGTCGCCACTCACTGATTGAATGTTCAAATCTGTCTGAAGCAGAGGCGTTGCCATCGACAGACCACAATAGACGCCGGGCTGAAGGTGTATAGTGTAGCCTGGCGTGGTCCATTGTAGCGCTGTGCCCAGTGTGCTGAAGGGCGCGTTTATTGCGCCCGTGCCCTGCTTGTCCGATCCCTTTGCAACGTCCACGTACACATCTTGGCTCAACAAGTCCGACGTGGTAAGTGGTACACGTCTGACGACAACAGACGATATCTGATAGTATGATGATGGAGATGATGATCCTGTTGTGCTGGTGCAGATATTGCGGCCACTTGTGCCAGTCGTGCTACCAACAAACTCTGCAGCGAATGTTAGAGTATGAGTGTAGCCGTTGGCGCCAGATGATGTGATGTTGATGTAGTCCAAGAGATTGATGCGTTGTAGGTCACCATAGACTACGCTGCCAATTGAGACGTAGACGACAGTGTCGTCGACCAGTACCTTCATCGACGAGAATGTCTCGGCCTGCAGCACACTTGACGACACAAGGTACTCCAGGATGAATGTCTGTTTGGACGTGTCGATGTCAAACAGTGTGAACGTCTGGGAAAGTGTCATCATGACACCCGGCAACGCTGGGAACAGTGCATAATAATAGCCCATCAATTGATATTTCGATGAGCCACATTGATCATCCGTGCAGAATACTACAGGTTCATCGCCTAATTTGGTAATAGTAGTTGTTGATAGTGATGTTGATGTTGACGGGGTGGAGTGTGATAAAGGTTGTGATTGTGATTGTGATTTTGTGTATTTATCACTGTATATATTGAGTTGATTATCATCAATATTATTATTATGATCGGAAGCAATTGTTGTGTATAATGATTGTCGCAACTTTTGTTGAGAAGCTGGCGAAAGTGTTGCCGTTGATATTTGCCATGGTGATGCCAGTCCATTAGCAACATTATAAAAGCCCCAATCTCCTATGATAGGGCTTTCAGTAACTACATAACATGATTGATTGGTAAGTTGTTTATGTTAGTTAGATATCGCGAAACAGGTAAGGTATGAAAAGTAAGAAGGGTATGAAGATGGAACCTCCTCCCCTTCTCCTAGCTCCCCAAACTCCCCTCGCCATCACGGGTCTGATTGACTGATGGGCTGCCTATTTAGTACCTACCTGAACAAGATGGCTGGGCATTTGATGTATATGATAGTAATAGAATTTGTAGTAGTAGTAGTAGTAGAATTACTGACGAACTATAGTTTGCCATTGTATTGTATATTACAATGTTGTATTGTTGATGTTGGTTGTGATGTGTAGGAGGTCGCTCTCAGTCTCGCTCTCTCGTTGGGATTGATACTAGTATCTTCCCTTATGTCCACTCTACTAAATCACTCACCCAACTTTAAAGTATATTATAAGATAAGATATATATATAGATAGAGATATTATTATACGAAATATTTAAAGAAACTTCAACAACAATGTAATCAGGTGTCAACGATCATATCAATACCAAACATTGTTGTGGATGGTCCTGGGATCACCAAAAAACAATCATATCATTTTTGCACTGTTTTGTCTTGTGCACAACAAAACTGATTGTTTTTTACACATCTTAATCAGATTTTACACTACAATACCGCAAATCTTCTTTTAACTATTTAGATACCATAGTAATAATAGTAATAATAATAATGCTCCAACAACAATGAGTTATCATCATCAACATCATCATTGAACAAAGTTACGGAAGATACTTCAATCAATCATTCAATTCAATTCAATTCATATTGATATATCAATCAACATTCCCGCTACATTGTATTGAGGTACTGATCGATCGAACAAAGTGATGCATAGATGGATAGATGGATAGATGGATGGGATGGTTGGATTGATTGATTGATCGATTAATGACTGTAAGACGGTCCTCTCCTCCCCACGTGTTCAACCATCCAACCAACCAACCAACTACTACTGTACTTGGCAATGATGTACATCATCCATGTTTGTTTGTTCTAAGTACTTGTAACCCAATAGTTGTTGTTGCAGTTGTGGTTGTTGGTGTAACAATGTCATTGCATTCCTTCCAACAGACAGACAGAAAGACAGACAGGCATGACATTGTGGAACTCGTGCACCAACCTCCTGAATGGATGCTGTATGCAATAACTTGTAGACTCTCTACACTTATTCTGACAATCAATGATAATAACAACTGGTAGCAGCAGCAGCAGCAGTAGTGTGGGGACACGGTTACACTTGCGGAAACATAATCAACCTACGATGATCGATACAGGTATATTAGTTGGTAGTAAGTTCTAAACAACAACAACTGACTGCAGTAGTTGCAACCGCATACATGACATACACGCACATTTGTTATAGTAAAACAGCATCTTTAGGACAGTTGCCAATTGGCGGACATCAACAGGTATACAATACGAGCGACAGGGGAGGGAGACTGTCGTCTACAACAGGCGAATCGACGCAGTAATAATGTAGATTGGGCATACTATTAATTCAATTCATATTCACTTACAACGGCAGAGTGTTTGCTAAAGAGACACTTTGTTGTTGGTTGTTGTGGAAGTGGCGTCGTCCGATGTGAGATAAGGTAAGAAGGTAAGGGTAAATAAGGTGAGAGAGGAGTGTGTCCGGCGATCTCTCTCTATCCACATCTCACCCACACGTCATAGCCAAGTAGCCAGCCAAGCCAATATATCTAGATACGTTGCGCAAGTGATAAACTCAAGCGTTGCAGTAGCAGCACAGCAGCAACAACAATTCAAGTGCAATGGAGTCAAGTCAAGTCAAGGCAGTGTTCCATATGATTGGAAGCCATCGATCACAGTCATCCTCATTCACTCACTCACCCACATGTCTGTCTTTCCGTACGTCCGTCCGTCCATCCGTCTGTCTGTCCACACATTACCACGGTGGGGTGTTTGTACGCCGCCAGTGTGTTGGCTGGCGGATGGCAACACACCAACACACACACACTCACCAACTCAATTCCCCGCGCCAATATGTTGGAGAGAGATCACTCATCCCACGGACAGACAAGGGGTGACAAGGGTAAACCGACCAATCACTATTTTATACACGGCATTAATTCCAGCCGTCAGTCGGCGACTAGTACGACACCCCTGGCAACGCGTGTCCGCCCGGCTGTCAATCTCAGATACAGACAGCCTGCGACGCGACAACGACCGTTCTGATGATGACGGGGTAAGTAGTTGATGGTTGGTTGGTTGGTTGGATGGTTGGGTGTTGTTGGCGACAGTGATGTAATTAATTAGTCTTATTTACTCACTCACTTACTTACTTACAGACACACCACTACCACCACCGCTGACAGATTAGGGTAGTATGTGCACCTCCGACCGCGCTACATCTCCACATACCGCCATTCACTCACTCATTAGACACACAACCCGGTAAGTTGGTCGCCACAACCAACACATCCAATCCACCCCGCCGCCGACTCTCCTCCTCCTTTCTTTGCTCTGGTTATGAAGCAGAATGGCATGCCAGTCGTCACTTGGATAGTTATCTTCTTCCAACTCCAATAACATTGCAATCCTAAAACACAAGTGCACTACACCACCTTGCACCTGGCGCCCTCCTATCAAGCCAGTAGACAGCAATCTCATTATCATCTTAATCTTCATCCTCATCTTCAACAACAACAACAACTACTACAACTACAACAACAGATAATATTATATACAATCTAAAGATAATCTTTGGTACCCTCTTAAGCCTCTTCTGTCCGTCGCTGCCGCAGTCGCCATCCGTAGACCACAATCACTCTGCCGGCAAACATCCAAACAAACAAACACACAATGGACAGACCATTCCAATGCAAACATACGCTAAGGGACAACACAAGGTGCACAATCAACTTTAGAAACAAGCAGAATCGATCAAAGCATCACAATGCACCGCACGAATGCATCGAGAACTGCCAGCAGTGCATTTCCAAGCGCATCAGGACGACAATCCAGACGATCGACTACCGCAAGGACAACGACAAGTACATCAACTGCATCCACGTCCACTGCGACACCAACTCCAACTACATCCACAAGAATCAGAAGGCCCGACACATCCACAGTCGAAAGCTGCACTCTTGTCTGCGCGAGCGAGACGCAGGCGTCGACGTGGACTGCGTCGGCTGTCGCGAGGTCTACAAAGTGAACCAAACAAGAGAGACCAAGATAGAAGCACCGCACACCACGCACACTCCCAAGGGTAGCTTGAGCAACAGTAGCAGTGGCAGCAGCATTGGTAGCAGTAGTGGAAGCATCAATGGAAGCATCAATGGAAGCAGCATCAATAATGGAAATATTGGCACGATCTGCGCCAACAACAACAACAATGGACCTCTTGTCAGAGCTGGCATGTCTGGAGTCCTGCCCACCAAGCTACTGCCAGCCAGCAGTCAGATGCAGGCGCATCGCCCTCCCATTTATACGGCCATGATGCATCAGAAGATTGATCTGCCACCCATCGCAGACATGGTCCCCAACAACATCTTGGACAACTTTGATTCGATCAGGGAGATGATCAAGTCCAAGGACTCATCCATCAGTTCACTTCGATCAAGTCTGGAACGATCTGGTTTCGTCAATGATGCCATGGTCAACTTTAGTCCAATAGATAGTAGTAGTAATAGTGGCAGCAGTAGTAGTAGTAGCAGCAGTAGCAGTAGTAATGGTGGTAGCAATAGTAATAGTAGTGGCAGCAGCAGTAGTAGTATTAGTAATAATGGCAATAATAGTGGTAGTGGTGGTAGCCATAGTAGCAGTAGTAGCAGTGGCAGTAGCAGTAGTAGTGGTGGCAACAACAGTGAAGAGAGGCTATCGAATGCAATTCTGAGAGAGTGGAGAACCAGCTATTTGAGAAGGAAGAACAACTTCCAATATAGTGTACCTGGTTATGGTATGTATCTCAAGTGACACCATTGTGTATGATGTCGCTCTCTACCTCATTCATTCGTAATCAAGTTTACTAATATTCATTCATTCAATCAACTTAGACCAACAACAACAACGAAAGAGTGGATTCGATATATTGCAAGCGGCTATTGAGTTGGAAGTCGATTCACAACTGATGCATTCCAATTTCTAGTATCCCAGTCAGCCATTGCGTTGCCATCCTTTACTACCTTTTTCCTCCTCCTCCTCCTCTCCTCATTCATTCAACTTTACCTCATCATTCAATCATTCAATCAATCAATCCGACTTCAACTAATAATTAAACTTTATATAGTCGTTGACTTTAAATTATCTTTATCTCTTTGCTTGTCTTGGCTTTTGAAAGATGTAGAATGGACTCATGCATCGGGGTTCGCAATTTGATAAATATCTGTTCACGTTCATTCATTCAGGTGTCACGAATCCAACTATTCCATTTAACATTCTTTCTTGTTCATGGACTTCATCATCATTGTACAATGCTAATGTTTGATGATATAACATAATCTATACTCTTGATATATATTTATATATACATAACCAATAGTTGATATATACTTGTACAAGAATGATATCAACTACTACTGTACTATTACAACAACAACAACAACAACAACAACAACAACAACAACAACATATTTATAGAGGAGATAGAAGATCATACTTTAGAAATATGTTGTCAATAACAAATATGTACTTGATGTTTATTGGATTGATCGTAATGATCACTATGTTACCTGTACAAACCAAAGCCGACTCATTGACTACTGCATTATATAATGGATATGCACTAATAGGTGCTAATCCCAACTCAAAGATACCATTTGTAACATTCTTAACAAAGAACAATGTTAGTCTGTATGTTATCTCTCTCCCTCATACCCTTACCCTTGACCTTGCCCTAACATTCAATCAATCAATCTTGATCTAGTCCATACTCTATCAACAATCCATATACTATTACACAGGTGTTCAGTTCACCTTCAAAGAAGTACGGTTCGACAGTGGACATTGGACCAGCTTCAACAGGTCTGCCACCAATCACAAAGAGGGATACAATGATTATTGGCGCAATTGGTTCACCAAGTGACAATGCTGTCTATATATTCAACTTGGACGAATGCGCAAGTTCAAAGAAGGAGTGTGATGAGATCATCACTTTCCTACCTCCACCAAACAACACCAATGCTCACAACAAGAAAAACAACATCATCAATCCCGATAAGCCAAACGTCACTGGACAGGACGACTGCCAAATAGGCAACATCATTGCCGTTGGCTACAACTTTGTCGTCAGCTCATGTCAGAACAACCTACTCGATGGCACGAACAAGTACTCTCCACTAGTCTTCTGTTTCCTTGATGTAAGCATCTGACACCCTGCACCAGCATCGTCATGTTGACCTCATTACTAACAATCATACCAATCAACATATCTAGCTCGAGAAGAAAGCTGACAACTGTTCAGAGATAGCTTATTGGGATGATAATATCAATCCTTGTCAGCCTGCGCGTGGACAGATGTATGTGACGGGCATTGATACGGATGGAACATTGGTCACGTTATCATATTGTGCCGTATGCATGCAGCCCAAGAACTCGACACATCTTGGTGTACAATACGTCAGTGCATTCGTCGTCCTGAATGTAACCAATCCACATCACATCGTCCAACTCTCAGAAGTGTACAATACCAACAGGACAAAGTAAGTGGACCATGCCCATCCATTCAATGACTCAATCACTCACACGATCACTCTCTAGGTCCTGCCCATCATCAATATCGATCAATGAGGAATGGATTGTGATTGGTTACGACGAGGAATCAAGCGCAGACATATTTATTAGCGACGACATTACATTGACGAACTACACGTACTTTGATTCGGTTGGTGGCAACAGCTCCAACTTTGACAACTTTGGATCGATCGTGCAGATCAGCGACAACATATTGGTGGTGTCGGCGCCCGGCTCGCCAGCCAGCGAACAGCCTGCATTCATCTCGTTCTACGAGCTGTTCCAGGCCAATGGCAGCTCGGTGCGTATCGACACCCTCGCCTCGATCCCCAACCTCAACTACCGCTCGATGTACGACTATGGCTACTATTTCACGTTCAACGCACAGGAGCTGTTCCTCGTGTCGATCGATGAGATGCTCGTCAACTACGCGTTTGACGTGTACACCGTCTGTCCAGTCGGCCAGGAATGGTACTCGGTCGGTAGCGTATGCCGCACGTGTCCGCCCGGCCAGTACAAGTCGGTGAGCAACCCGTCATCCAACAGCTCGTTTGAGCTCTGTTACCCGTGCCCCTCGGGCTACTATACTGGCAACAACATGGGCATCTCTTCGACAGAGGAGTGCCAGTCTTTCTACCCTGCGTGTACACACGAGCAGTACTGCCCAGACGGCACAGTGTGGCCCGTTGACAGTGTTGCTGTCAACTACACGTCACTGTCGGTGCCCAACCCGATCCAGACCGACCAGCTGGACTTTGAGAGCACGTTCTACAACTCCTACCCGTGGTTCCTGGTCATCCTGGGCATCTCGCTCATCTTCACGATCAGTGTGTGCACTCCATGGCCGCGCTACGCCAACTTCCAATCTCGGCTGATACGCAACTTGTTGCGCGTCAACTTCTACGACCTGACAGGCGAGGCGCACATCAAGGAGGAAGACTACTTGGAGCGCACCTCCAACCGCCCGATCGGCATCAACAACGACACGCGTGGCATGGGAGTCTACGTGCGCAAGAAGCGAATGGTCGTCGTGCCACAAAAGGCCGTCGAGAGCTTCTGCACGTACTTCTTCCTGTTTATGCTGTTCCTGATGATCCTGTTCATGTTCCAGTTCCAGAGCGTCAATCAGAACCTCAGCATCGAGCTGCGATCGTATGGTCAGGTGTCGACCGACCCCAACCTGGCCGACCGTTACAACGAGATCCAGTACCTCAAGATCGTCGACAGCAGTCCGATGCGCGTCACAATCGACCTGTACGGCTACACGGGCAACTGCAGCATCGATGAGCTGAACCTCGTGCTGACCGGCTGCCAGACACCCAACTACATGGGCGAGTGCAAGTACATGGTTGCCTCACAGGTGCTCCAGTATTACTCCAACGTATCAAAGATCGAGGACAATGCCACAGTATGCCAATTCCAAGTGTCAATTGCCAAGGGTGCAGAGTTTGGAGATGAGTCATCCTATTCATTCCAGATCACACCGCTGCTCAACTACTTCTACGCACAACGTATCGTCTACAATGTGTCCACACTCAATGATGACACGGACATCAACACTGGCAACTCCTATGTTTCCGGAGTCATCCAACCTCTCGAAGACACCATCCTTCGTCCATCTGCATCAATATCTTTGTTATCAATGGTACGTATCCGTCCATCCATCTGGGATCATTCCAATCACTACTAACATTCAATCAATCAATCAAATAGATAACATTCATGACAAAGTGTAATGTACATTCATCGAATAATGACTTTACACTGGTGCGACCAATGGTGGAGAAGTGCGTGTTTGATCGACAGAGCTACAAGGACTACAGCTTCATATCGAACGCCACGTCTTATTTGGAGCCCGACCAATTCCACGACTCGCCAGCCTCGTTCACATTCCGTGTCGATGTTGAAAAGAGTGTATTCTTCCGTTATGTTACATCATCACATACTGTATCATTCGGTCAAATCGTCACGGTGGTCATGTTTGCCATGCTAGATATCTTCTGGCTGATACAAGTGATTGTACCATGCGTACAACTGATCGTCGGTCTATTCGAAGGTGCTCTCAAGAACAACAAGAGAAAGCTATACGAAGAGATTGGTGATAGAGACAGTGCAATGGATAAGCTAAAGAAGGGTGCTCCATCTTCAGCATCCTCATCATCTTCATCATCACCATTATTATCGATGAATTAGATTAGAACCTTTGGACCTCGACTAATGTTGTAAATAAATAATGAAGACTGGACAGCAGTTAATCAGCTGATCAGTTGAGTTGTAATCTGGGTCAAACTAAACTCAATCCATTCGATCGAGTGATTGGATGCTCAATAAGATCCTTGATGGCGCGATGGGAACTTAAATCCAGTTCGACCAATGGGTTTGATGATTGAGTGTGCAAACCTCACATTCTAATGATTTAAAGTGATTGGGGCAAACTCTTGGGGTAACCTCTGGCAATAACAACATCATGTGACAACACAAAAGCCAACTCATTCATTGGTCCTTTGTTTGTGATCGGATCCATTTTTTTATTTATGTAATGTTACCGGTTGAAGGTGTGAGATTTGAGCTGGACCATGCATTCCCTGGTTGGGAATGGGCACACGTACCTTAATGGTTGCTAATTCCATCAACACCCACCCAATCTCAGGATCCAAAGGTTAAACCAAACTCTGAATCGAATGATGAAAACCACTCATCACAACCCAACATAAGCTCGCAAGAAATTATCTTGTAGTTTTTGATTAGTGTCGTGTATGAATGACTTGGAATTTAGTGAGGAAATTGATGAGAGAGGAATACTGACAACTTTGAAACTCAAGTTGCGCTCATACCTTTTCACTCAAATTCATCAGGTGACCAACCCGACACTCTGATGCATCAGAGAGAGCTGAGTGATTGGCTATCGAATTGTGTTTTGAGTTGGGTTGATGGGAGTGATAGTGCGTGCTTCTGTGTTGCTGGTGCTGACACGACCTTGTGCAGGGGTAATTGATGATGATGGTATCATATTAGTTGTCGGACAGTCATTCATTCATTCAAACACAAACTCAAACATAAACAAATAATAACTAATTAACTTACCTAAACTAACTATTCATACATATTAATAATGATGAACTTATATAACCCTGATAGTGTCACTGACAATGACAAGACATCAGTGATGACTGATTTGTGCCATTCATACATGCATCCACAGTATGAGTCCAACATTGCACCATTCTTGGCCAACTTCTTTAAGGACCGACATGACTTGGCTTCGTCATTCCAACTCTCAGAGCCAGAGCCAACATCATCATCATCGTCTTCGTCGTCAATGTCCACCACCACCACAACACCAACAGCATCCAACTTCCTAATGATGACCCAATCGGCCATGTTATTAAACAGTGCCGAGAGCTCACCAATCATGGGCAGCAACATTTACGACTCTGCCATGCCATCACCAAACCAACGACAGCAATGCAGTTTTAACTACCCAATGGCTGAACAACAGTACTATGTCCAGCCTGTCATCTGTCACACAAGCTTCCATCAATATGAACCAACAACAATACCATATGTATGAACAACAACAGCAACAACAACAACTGATGGCACAACAACAACTTATGTCACCAGAGGCACAACTGATCAACATCAACTTGGACGCTGCCATGTCCCAAGA
The DNA here is from genome assembly GCF_000787575.1 of Acytostelium subglobosum LB1. Lineage (NCBI taxonomy): Eukaryota > Evosea > Eumycetozoa > Acytosteliales > Acytosteliaceae > Acytostelium > Acytostelium subglobosum. The sequence continues at coordinate 1,301,082 of NW_012236529.1, read as the reverse complement.
AGACTTTTGTGAGATGGGTACCGAGTTGAGCCCATTGAGCTATGACAGCTCACCTCGCCAAATATACTACTCTGATGCCTCAACGGACGAGTGTTCTTCTCAGTCCTCTGAGCCAGAGCAAATGTCAGAGTCAGAGCCAGAGTCCGAGGCCGAGGCCGAGATCGAGGTGAAGCAGGAAGCTATTCACGTGCCCAGAAAGAAGACCACCAACAAGTCTATTGTTGTGAAGAAGGAGAATACTGCGTCGAGAAAGAAGAAGGCAGTGCCCACCGCAAAGTCTGAGAAGACCAAGGTGGCCGAGAACCGCAGTGATAAGGAGATGCGCATCAGCTTGGTCAGATACCCCAAGGTGATCATCCAAAAGGGCTGTGGCAGATTCGTCTTCAAGATCAAGGGCAAGGCCAACCCCAAGAACCTTAAGCTGATGACTGTTGTCAACCAGCAGCTCCACTTTGAGTTGGACGCCGGCATGTCCTCGGTCAAGGAAGACGGTGTCTCCACCCAAGACCCAACCTTCTCTCGCTTCCTCAACAACTCGGACGCCAAGAGCTTCACGACCACCACCTACGTCTACGACACTCGTACCATGACCCAACTGTGCCACATCGTATCGCCAACGATCAGGTTCTACTACAACACCAACGATCTACCCGCGCCCAAGATCGAGGACATTAAGTCAGTCGCTGTCAAGGGTAACAAGACCGAGCTGCGCATCGTCCTCGACCGTCTAAAGATGGGCACGACCAAGATGTTCACGTTGTTTGTCAACTACTTTGACGAGACAAATAAGATTAGAGTTGCCAAGGTGGTGGACCAGAAGAACATCCAACAGGGCAAGGATGACAGTGACTGTGCACTGTTTGAACTTGACAACATGTACCTCAACGACAAGTATCGTCTGTACGCCGCATACACCTACAACCCTGCCAACGACAACAAGAAGAGGTCCAATAAGGACGAGGCAACCAAGGGCAAGGGAAAGAAGGCCAAGGCCCCAGCCAAGGCCAAAAAGGTTCAGGAGGAGAAGGATGACAAGAAAAAGAATGCCAACTACAAGGAGAAGAACTGTATCCGCTATGAGGGCGAGCTGGACAGTTTGGTTGGCAAGTACTGGGTCGACTTGTGGACCAAGCCCGTCAATGCCAAGGAGGACCTTGAGGTGAGATGGCAATCACTTAACCTCTCCAAGTCTGACGTCTCCTGTGTCGAGTCATCGTCAGTACAACCACCAATCCGTGTGGCAGCACCAACCGTTAAGCCAACACGTAGCGTTCCAGTCTCAATCAAGTCTGGATCAAACCACTACCAAACTGTAGAGTCTGCACCAATGCAGTCCTACATCCATCATGCCACTGCCATGTGTTAAGATAACTTGTAAATAAACTTGAACTCAAACTCATACCAAACTCAAACTAAGGACTGGATGATTGGTTAATGAAGACGCGTAACGCACTCCTTTTATTCAAAGGATTGCCAACAGCAAGTAAATGGATGATTGATGATTGATGGATGGATGGATGATCTTAGAGATTGGATGTCTCTATTTGTCTGTAGAGGATGTACACAAGATCGTTCTCGTGCAGAGTTGTCGTGGCAGGTGGACATGTGAAGACATAAGGATTTGGTGCGCCGGTGATCTCTTTGCATCGATACAGTCCCAAAGCCAAGATGTTCTTTTGAACAAGTCCTTCGAATAGCTCTCCGTATGTCCTTCCCTAATGGTTTGTATTAGAGTATGAGTGAGTATGGAGGTGATTGATTGATCGTGATCAACTTTGACTTACGTGGAATTGGTTTGGCACCTTGATTTGATTGAGTAGGCAGTCTTGGTAGTATTGATGAAGACTGACAAGACTGCTACTCTTGGACATGGTGGGCGTGACGTTGGTCTTGAGGAAGCTTCTGTTTCGATGATTGTGATTGATGTTTAGATGACTGTTGTTGAGGCTATGATTGTGACTGTTGTGTCCACTGTTGTTGTTGTTGTTTGAAGCACCAGCAGCACCTGGTGTAGACTCATCACCAGAGTGATCATCTCCATAACTATCGTATCTTGAACCATATTCATAAGAGTCATCAGAGTAGTCGTCGTCATATCTCGATGTGATCTTCTTGTGATAGCGCTTGATGCCATTGACTCCGAGCACCAACTCGGACGCCACATCCAACAGGAACTCATTGTGATTTGCCTGGCAGAGCAGTGAGTCGAGTGTTGTGAGCGTCATGACCTTGCCCGAGGCAAAGTCACTGGTGATGTAGTACTTGGGCTTCTCAAGCTCCTCGTCATCGCGATTGATCTTGCGTCTGGTGTTCTGGCTCATCTGTGACTTGGTGCTCTTGGTCGATATGAATCGGATATTGGGCTCGTGCACCAACTCCACGGTAACCAGCGAGTTGTTGGTCGAGTTGACCAGCATCTCGTTGACCTCGAGGTAGGCCATGATTGTAGCCGAGTCCAGCTGCACGCTAGTCTCTGACGTGACGGATGAAGCGTTCTTGTTGCTGTATGGGTCGGACAGAATGATGATCTTGGAGGCGAGGTGCACGCGACACATCTCCAGATCCTTGCGCTCGAGTGGCGAGCCCTTGATATAGTGGATGTCCTCAATGTCGTCCCACTCGCTCATGTCCGGCTCCTCGGGATGCAATATTACAATGGTGGGCGGCAGTAGCTCACGGTCCTCCTTCTGGTTCTTGATGTAGTGGAAGCGATTGAGGTTCTCGGCGATGTGCTTCTGGCGTAGACCACGCAGGAACAGGTCGATGCGGTTCACTGAGCCGCAGATGATGATGTGCTCCTTCCAGTTGTCCTGGGGCAACTCCTCCTTGTCGTACAGGTCGTCGTTGTCCAGGTTCTGATGCTTCTCGATCGATCTGATGATGGGCTCCAACTCCTCGACGATCTCCTCCAAATGCGACTTCTTCGAGTCGACAGACTCGATCACATTGCACAAGAAGTCCTCCCAGTTGTTGTCAAACTCTGTCCTGCATAGCTCGAGCAATGGGTTTGGTCGAGGCTCCTCCAGTGCCTCAATTTCTGAAGGGTCGACGCTGGCCAATAGGTCTTGGCTTGGTTGATTGAATACTGTTGGACGTGGTGAGGCTGAGGGACTGCTTGTATTGGGCAGGTCCTCCATCTCAACCTGCGTGGGAGAGTAGGTCGATGTGAAGAAATGACGGCCTTCATGCAAGAATGTCTCGTCCTGTAGTTCCTGAGAGCGACCAACTTCATCAGGCGCGAACAGACGATTGAAGAGTGTGGAGAAGTGTGATGAACCCTTGTCCTCCTGCTCCATCTTCCTAATGATCGAAGGAATGTTGGGCTTGAACACTGGGGCCGTTGGACTGTGCGCGATGATTACCAGGTGCATGGAGCTCTTGAGTATCGTGGAGAATGGGGGATGGATGGTGAAGCGCGACTTGCCATGCGAGTCATGGTGAGCGGCTGCCGTGGGCAGCGACGAGGATGATGCGTGCGGGTTGGGTGCCTGATCGCCATCGTCGCCCTCATCAATGATGCCCAGCACCAGTGCCTTTGCGCCCGAGTACATTGTTGTGGTGACAAAGCCAAGTGTTTCGCCAACCATTGATATGGGCACTGGTATCTTGTAAATTGAGTTGACACTGCCACTGACGTACTCTGCGATCCACTTCTCTTCCTCATTCGACTCTGGTTGTCTACTCGTGAACAAGTTGCACACCATCGTTCCAAAGCCTGGGCACAACGTGCTCTGCACCAATATACCATTCCTAAAGTCCTCAATACACATCACATGATTGACATTTGATGATATCTTCTTCTGTTGATGTCGCCCACCATGAGTGA